>NC_084480.1:36118393-36432340 GCF_030035675.1 Rhineura floridana | reverse complement strand
TAAACTATGGAATTTGCTCCCACAAGATGCAGTAACGGCCACCAGCTTGGACGGCTTTAAAAGAAGATTAGACAAATTCATGGAGGACAGGGCTATCAATGGCTACTAGCCGTGATGGCTGTGCTGTGCCACCCTAGTCCGAGGCAGCATGCTTCTGAAAACCAGTTGCCGGAAGCCTCAGGAGGGGAGAGTGTTCTTGCAGTCGGGTCCTGCTTGCGGGCTTCCCCCAGGCACCTGGTTGGCCACTGTGAGAACAGGATGCTGGACTAGATGGGCCACTGGCCTGATCCAGCAGGCTCTTCTTATGTTCTTATGTTCTTATGTTCTTATGACAAAAAATTGTCAGCAAATATGGAAAAGAAAACCATGGCCCACAGACTGAAAGCATTCAATATACATCCCAATTCCAAAGAAAGGGGATCGCAGGGAATGCAGTAAGTATCGAACGATTGCCTTAATATCCCATGCAAGTAAAGTAATGCTCAAGATTCTACAACAAAGGCAATTACCAAATATGGAGGGAGAAATGCCAGATGGCCAACCTGGATTTAGAAAGAGAAGAGGTACAAGAGATCATATTGCAAACATACGCTGGATAATAGAACACACCAAGGAATTTCGGAAGAAAATATTCCTGTGCTTTATAGATTACAGCAAAGCCCTTGATTGTGTAGATCATGAAAAACTATGGAATGCTTTAAAAGAAATGGGGGTGCCACAGCATCTGATTGTCCTGATGCACAACCTATACTCTGCACAAGAGGCTACTGTAAGGACAGATTTGTTCCCAATCGGAAAGGGTGTGAGACGGGTGTATTTTATCACCCTATTTTTTAATCTATATGCAGAATATATCATATGGAAAGCAGGATTGGACCAAGATGAAGGAGGTGTGAAAATTTGTGGGAGAAATATCAGTCATTTAAGATATGCAAATGATACCATACTACTAGCAGAAACTAGTAACAATTTGAAACAAATGCTGATGAAAGTTAAGGAGGAAAGCACAAAAGCAAGACTAAAGCTGAACGTCAAGAAGACTAAAGTAATGACAACAGAAGATTTATGTAACTTTAAAGTTGACAATGAGGACATTGAACTTGTCAAGGATTATCAATACTTTGGCACAGTCATTAACCAAAATGGAGACAATAGTCAAGAAATCAGAAGAAGGCTAGGACTGGGGAGGGCAGCTATGATTGAACTAGAAAAGGTCCTCAAATGCAAAGATGTATCACTGTACACTAAGTCAGGATCATTCAGACCATGGTATTCCCGATCTCTATATATGGATGTGAAAGTTGGACAGTGAAAAAAGAGGATACGAGAAAAATCAATTCCTTTGAAATGTGGTGTTGGAGGAGCGCTTTGCTCATACCATGTACTGCAAAAAAGACTAATAATTGGGTGTTAGAACAAATTAAACCAGAACTATCACTAGAAGCTAAAATGATGAAACTGAGGTTATCATACTTTGGACCCATAATGGGAAGGCACGATTCACTAGAAAAGACAATAATGCTGGGAAAAACAGAAGGGAGTAGAAAAAGAGGAAGGCCAAACAAGAGATGGATTGATTCCATAAAGGAAGCCACAGACCTGAACTTACAAGATCTGAACAGGATGGTTTATAACAGATGCTATTGGAGGTCGCTGATTCATAGGGTCACCATAAGTCGAAATCAACTTGAAGGCACATAACAACAACACTTCTTCAGTCTCCCACTTTGAGTACCAGGAGCTAAAAGAAAGTACATGCATTATTAAGGGGGAGGGGACCATGGATGATGAATGTATGGAAGAGAACCATGTGCAATTTTTTCAGTCCCCGATCTGAAGAGACAAGGCATTGTGTTCAGTTTGATAATGGTTTGACTCTTCTGTATGGAACCTCTTATGGTGAAATCAACAAGCAAATCACTGGCAAAAGCTACATGCAATGATATAATTCTTCTCGTAGCATGCATTGCCCTTTTTCAATCATCCCACTTCCTTTTTTCTCCAACTTCAAACTACCATCTATAAGCCTATTCATACCTTCTTGATGTCTAGGAAGAGAGCAAGACTGTGCTGCTAGCTCTGCCCCTGATGTCATATGTGCCCCATGCCACAAGTTCAGTTCATCTGCAAAGGCTTACCTTTAAGTGTATCGCTCCACATGACAGTGCACTCCACATAATGGGGATCTCCAGTTATACAGAGGTCCCTATCACATGGAGCTCCTACAGGCATGTAGCTGCTCAAGAGAAGGCACCCTTTTGCAGATGTTGTGCTACACAGGCATATGTCAAGGGATGGAGCCAACAGCATGGTTCTACTTCCATGTTCTCCCCATGCTTATCCTAAACGTGGAGAAGTTCTGAATAGGGCTTATAAATATGGATGTTAATGTTATACCCTACTCTAAATATCAGCAGTGCAGGGCATGTGGTCTCTTGAGTATTGACCAAAGGCCACAGCGCATATAAATAGTTTTATCTGAGGCAAAGGACAATCAGTTGCTAAGATACCTTTTTACTTACCAGAAGAAAAGCATGTCATCTACTCAACTGTTGTTGCTGGGGCTGTAATCATGCACATCGATGTGAGCGGAGGGAGGGGATTGGCATAAATGTTGTCACTGATATCTCAAAGGCATTAAAGCTGCATGAGCCATCTTACTGTGTGTTTCTCCTCTGCAGGCATTACAGCATTTGGGGGATTTCTCACAGGTAGAAATCACAGACAGACTAAACCATAGGCTGTTACGCTTCTCTCCCACACAGGCCAATGAAGCAGCGCAAGAAGAAATCACAGACTTACAGCATAGGACAGTATGTTTTAAAATATATTACTAGCTTGATAGGCTGGACCTGCTTGGCTAGCCAACATTCTGGGAAACGGGATTCTTAAGAGAATAACTGTAGGCCATATAGTAAAGCAGACAAAGCCAGGAGATTATTTCTGTAAAGGAAAAAATTAGTCAGGCTCCACAGTGGTTGAGATTTTGCAAGAGCATACACAATGCTTGTTCCAGGTTTTAGAAGGTTCTTGCACAAGATGCTCTTAGTGGGCTCTCCTCTGTGAGCCTGCCTCATTTTCCTCATTGCTGTGGTTACTGATCAGTTGCTTGCTCTGATTCCAACTGGCAACACCACCCAGGAAGAGAGGAAAGAAGATATGCCACGGTTGCTGCTCCTCTCTACTCCTCTCACTGCAAACTCAGAGAGGAATGGTGAACAGGCAGCGACAGCAAGGAGGAGAACCATCAGGCCCTGGATTGTCAGTGGGACAGCTAATGGGGTGTGGGCCTCTGCAGGTGCCCAATTATGCCTGCCTGACCCCAGCCATGAGCATCCATTCTGAGAGCAGGCAGCCAAGCGTGAGAGGGAGCCCAATACAATTTTGCACCTACTAACTGAATTGGTTCAACTATAGGTTGTGCAGGTCATCATAAAAACTGTCTAACAATCGGAGTTCAAATCTTCACTTGGGAGGTGCATGACCGAGAAACAGATCGGGCCAGTTGTTGCCAACAGTGATTGCAGCATGGCATGCAAGGATATAAGTAGCTTTCAGTACCATAACTGTAGCACCGTACTGCCAATCCTCAAGAGCTTAACCACCTTAAGTAGGGAGGTGGTGGGCTCTTCAACACTGGAGCCATTCAAGGGGCAGCTGAACAGCCACCTGTTGGATATGCTTTAATTTGTATTCCTGCACAGAGCAGGGGGTTGGACTCGATGGCCTTATAGGACCCTTCCAGCCCTATGATTCTATGACCTCTAAATAGGTATGCATGTGCATTTTGATTGATTGATTGATTGATTGATTGAATTTATATACCGCCTCATAGCTGAAGCTCTCTGGGCAGTCTACAACAATTAAAAACATTAAAAACAAGTATACACATTTAAAACCATACCAGATTAAAACCCATAAAAACCCCTAGACAAGTTAAAAACATGCTATTCAAATGCTGTTAAAAATGCCTGGGAGAAGAAGAAAGTCTTTATCTGGCGCCAAAAAGATAACAGTGTTGGTGCCAGGTGCACCTCATCAACCAAATCATTCCATAATTTGGGGGCCACCACTGAGAAGGCCCTCTCTCTTGTTGCCAGACTCCCAGCTTCCCTCACAGTAGACACCCAGCAGAGGACCTTTGATGTTGAGCGTAGTGTATGGGCGGGTTCATGTCGGGAGAGGCATTCCATCAGGTATTGTGGTCCCAAACTGTGTAAAGCTTTATAGGTTAAAGCCAGCACCTTGAATCAGGCTCTGAAACATACAGGCAGCCAATGCAAGTGGGCCAGAATCGGTTTTATATGTTCAAACCGTCTGGTCTCTGTTACCAATCTGGCCGTTGCATTTTGCACAAGCTGCAGTTTCTGAACCGTCTTCAAAGGCAGCCCCATGTAGAGCGCATTGCAGTCATCTAACTTGGAGCTTGCCAGAGTATGGACAACTGAAGCCAGGTTATCCCTGTCCAGATAGGGGCATAGCTGGACCACCAACCGGAGTTGATAGAAGGCACTCCCTGCCACCGAGGCTACCTGAGCCTCAGACAGAGATGGTTCTAGGAGAACCTTCAAGCTACGAACCTACTCTTTCTGGGGAGTGCAGCCCCATCCAGGACAGGTTGGACATCCATGTGATGTTCCTATATTAATGTATATATGGTAAGTGTTGTTGTTTTAGAAGATACATGGTAAGTGGAGTGAAAGAGGGGGAGTGAATGGGCAGTAGAATGCGAGATGATTGGCTCAGTGTTTAAAATGGCTGAATGTATAAAAGGAAGAGTGAGAGTGGAATAGGGGGGGAGAAGAGAAAGAGTGGATTGCTTGGTGGGGTTTGAGAGAGTTGTTTGCCAGGAGAGAGTGAAGAAGGAGGGGGGTGGAGTTCAGATTAGTATTGAGTAAAACCATATGCTTATGTGCCTTAAGAAGAAATCTTGTTAATCTTGTTAGCTTTGTTATCTGTAATAAATACTTAATTTGGTTTACCAAAGGCCTGATCCTTGGCTGGGGTTTCACAGACCAGAAGGGAGGGTAAGGTAATGACCAAGGCTGAAGGGGAACTGTAACAAATGGTGGCAGCGGTGAAGAGAATAACAATACCAGTATTCAGAGTCTCTGGGAATACTAGTATTGGGACGTTACTGGTGGTTGCCTAGCAGGGGGATCTGTTGAGATCTGTGCTAGAGCGGGGATAGGTAAACCATAAGAGAGTGCGGTCCGGACTGGTGGAGTCCCTGGTGGTGCCTAGAGGCAGGCAGTAACCACGAGCAGGTAGGAACCTGACAGGGAGAGCCAGGGAAGGACGCATCACAATCCACTATCCAGTCAGATGAACCACCCACTAGCAGCATCTCAGTCTTGTCTGGAGTGAGCCTCAGTTTATTAGCCCTCATGCAGTCCATTGTCACAGCCATGCACCGATTCAGCACATTGACAGCCTCACCTGAAGAGGATGAGGAGAAATAGAGCTGTGTGTTATCAGCGTACTGATGGCAACGCACTCCAAAACTCCAGATGACTGCACCCAACGGTTTCATGTAGATGTTAAACAGCATGGGGGACAAAACTAACCCCTTGGAACCCCATACTGGATAATCTACAGGGCAGAGCAGTGTTCCCCAAACACCACCTTCTGGAGCCGACCCATCCTTTTTGCAAGGATGCCACTCTGATGGCTACCAACAAAATAAACTTTTACAAATGTATAACATATTTTTAAAATTTAAAGCACATCAAAATATATTTAGCAACACTAAAATAATGAGACAAAATAATGAAAACAGTATTATAAATATATTGAACTCTCAGATTCCAAAAGCTCTAGGGGGAAAAAGGTCTCCACTGGTTTTCTGAAGTAAAGGAGAGGTCAAGCCAGGTACCACTCACAAGGTAAGCATTCTACACCAAAGTCGTCACAACAGAAAAGGCCCTTCCTAGTCATCAGTGGGCACACCAGCTCTCCTTAGATAGGGTTATCAGAACAGAGTTTCACTGGATAATCTAAAAATGTAAGAGGATTCATATGGGAGAAGATACAAAAGATTCACCAGACTAGATGATGATCTGCTGCTTCAGTCATCCAAAAGCACATCAAAGATATTTGGAACATTAAAAAGAAAAAGATATTTGGAACATGACAGCAAAATGGTTGCAGGCATTTTATTTGTCCAATTTGCTACTACATTATGAAATAACCTTGTAGATTTTTTCTTCTTCTGTGTAGTTATCTTGAATATGAGGACTTAATTTAACCTTGTTAACCTTTTTATTATCCCCTCCCCTAGAATCCTTCACGTTTATGCTACTTTTATCTCCACAGGTGATTCTACAGACGAAATCGACCTGACTCTGGTATATCAAGCAGCAGCTAATGGGGATATCAACACTCTGACTGCTGTCATCCGTGAAGATCCCTCAATATTAGAATGTTGTGATAGCGATGGTAAACTGGTTCTTTCTCTTGTTTTCAGTTGCCACAAGTTGTAACTAATTCCTGTTATTTTGCTGGTTTTAGCATCAGTTTCACCGTCATGGTATCAGAGCTAGAGCTGGATATGACTTCCTTCTTTATAACTGGAAGAAAAAGGGGCAGTGATTTATTCTTTAAAGCATATTTTTCTTCCTTGCTGTCCACAAAACCACTGCACGTAGCTGTGCACAATCATTTTACACAACTCCTATATAGCTAATGCTTCCCCAATGCAGCCAATAACAAGCAGGAAGGCTGAGGCTCAGAGGTAGAGCACTTTCTTTGTATGCAGAAGATCCAGAGTTCAGTCCCCAGCATCTCTACATAGGCCTGGGAAAGACTTCTGCCTGAAACCCTGGAGAGCCACTTTCAGCAGTGGCAACTGGTAGTTACATGTCAAGAGGGCAGTGGAATCCACTTCAGGTTTTAGTCCGAACTTTCAAGGATTTGAACCCTGATCTCCCAGGTCATAATTCAATGCCCTAAGATCATACCACACTGTATCAGCAGTGTCTTGAACAAACTAAATACTTTTTTTTTCCCTTTCCAAGGTTGTACTCCCTTAATGCATGCCATCTCAGGGCGCCAACTTGATACAGTGAAATTGCTGCTGAAGATGGGAGCCAATATCAACACTCAAGATGCCTGTGGGCGCACCAGTTTATCTCTTGCAACCTACCTGGTATAGAGCTTTCCTTCTCTTACATATAATCTTTAGGAGGAATCAACAAAATAATAACGTGGAAGCAGTAGCACTGTGTTACTATTATAGCAAATGATTCATAATGGCAAAAGTTGCATTGACAAAAGGGGCTGCTGACAGGGGCTGACAGTTTAAATGAGGCGTCATTAACAACTCATTTGTTAAACATGCAGCAATTCCACTAGGGATTTTTAAAAACACGCACATCATGTTTTGAAGTAAACATTTCCTTTGCCCAAGATTATGTAAGGCATCTCTCAATTAGGTATATGTTAGTATTTTTCCTTCCACTGTTGAAAAATCCTGAATTTTTAGAGAAATAGTTCCTCCTACTGGGGGGAGGGCGGGATATAAATCTAATAAATAAATAAATCTTGGTAGATTTCTCAGGATGTATACAGAACACAGGTGTAACCTTAAATCAATAGTGGAACTCTTTTCTAGCTGAGATCATCCAGGACCCCTCCCTATTGACCTACTACCAGTATTTACTGAAGACTTGTTTTATTTCAGCAGGCATTTTAAGTCATTTTTGATGTTATACTTTTACAACTGATTTCATCTTCATTGTATTAACTGAGTTTCTTGTACAATACTTAGAGACTATTGTAATAAAGCAGCACATAAACTGTTGAAATACAGAAATAAATATTTGAGTAGTAGGGTTGCCCTGGAAACACAATCATGTTCAGTTCAAATGAATCATTTTCTCTCTCCAAGGTCGAGTGCAGGGGAAAACTAGCACTGTCCACAGCACTGATTAGCTAGCATCTGTGACTTTATGAACTTCCTCCTATTCTCACCATTTGTAATTCTTTTTAAGGTAAATAGACATACTGTAGAGCACATGCTTTGAATGTAGAAGGCCCAAAGTTCAATTTCTGGCCTCTCCAGTTAAAAGTATCAGATAGCAGATGGTGTGAAAGGCCTTTGTGTGAGACCCTGGAAAGTTGCTGCCAGACAACAGAGGGGACAACCTCCCTGCACCCCCAACCCCACAGTTCTGAAGGGTCCCCCAATCCTTTGGAGCAAATTGCGGTGAGGTAGGATCTACAGTGGGGGGGAGAGTGTACATTTTAAGAACTAGGCATACTCAACAGGATAAAGACCTACTGCAGCTCCTGCATTTAATGTGAGTTCACCTTAAATTAACAAGCCTTATTATCGTCTGTTATCTCTTATTTTCAGTTTGCATCAGCACCAGCACCTCTCTGTCCCAAGCCTTAATATTTCATTGTCCATGATTTGTAATACTTCTTGTGTGTAACTTTTTATATGTATTTTCTCCTCTTTTGTTAAAAAAATGCACCCCTATGAGGCTGCTGGTGTGTGCAAAATGTTAAAAATGGTCTTGAGAGCTCTCCATGGGATTGCAAAATGACTGGGTGTGTATTAACTCGGGTGGGGGGAATAGCAGAACTGAAAGGAGGTGTCTTATTGTTAGTGAAGACTGTTAAATATGTGCAATTAATGTTTAAGATTATGGAGCACACTAGGTGTTACAGCAGTGTGGCCCACATGTTATAATGTACAGTAGGTCATGATATGAAGAACTCCTATAAAGCAAGGGGGTGATTTAAAATGCAACACAGAAATACATACTAATTACTTAAAAGAAGCATATTTTGGTTCTTCAGCATTAGAGTTAATTGAGGAGCATAAGAATGCATAAGAAAATGTCCTTTCATTTTCTTTGGGCCAAACCAGGTATGTGCATGTTTATTAAAGTGAGAGTTAACTTTTAATAGTAAAAGGAGCACAAGGATGAGTGGGAGGCGATAAACATAACGCTCCCCTATCTTGAATGAATGAATGAATGAAACTTCATTTTTACCCCGCCCTTTTTCCAAACTGGAACTCAGGACGGCTTACAAATAAAACTACATGTAATTAAAAACATAGAAAAACATACAATTAAAATACAATTAAACTGTGCACAACCTTAAAACCGTAAAAGGCACTTAAAAATCTAAAAACAATTTAAAATAATACAGATAATAATGTAAAACAATAAAACAAGCCTTGTAAAGCCCAATTCTAAACACCTTCTATCCCAAAGGCCTGTCGGAATAAAAAAGTCTTTACTTGCCGACGGAAGGATGGCAAGGAGGGGGCCATTCGTGCCTCCCTAGGAAGGGAGTTCCAGAACCTAGGAGCAGCCACCGAAAAGGCCCTATCTCGCGTCCCCACCAATCGTACTTGTGAGGGTGTTGGGACTGAGAGAAGGGCCTCTCCTGAAGATCTCAGGGCCTGGGCAGGCTCGTATAGGGAGATATGGTCTGACAAATAGCCTGGACCTGGGCCGTATAGGGCTTTAAAGGTCAAAACCAGCACTTTGAATTGTGACCAGAAACAAACTGGCAGCCAGTGGAGCTGTTGTAACAAGGGAGTTGTATGGTCCCTGTAACCAGCCCCTGTTAATACTCTGGCTGCAGCTCTTTGTACCAGTTTAAGTTTCCGAACAGTCTTCAAAGGCAGCCCCACGTAGAGCGCGTTACAGTAGTCTAACGGGATGTAACTAAGGCATGCATCACCATAGTCAAATCAGGCATTTCCAGGAACGGGCGCAGCTGGCGCACTAGTCTTAAATGGACAAAGGCACTCCTGGCCACGGCCAAGACCTGGGCCTCCAAGTTCAGAGCTGAGTCCAGGAGCACACCCAAACTGCGAACCTGTGTCTTCAGGGGGAGTGTGACCCCATCCAGCACAGGCTGAATCCCTATTCCCTAATCTGCCCTTCGACTGACCAGGAGCACCTCTGTCTTGTCTGAGTCCAGGAGCACACCCAAACTGCGAACCTGTGTCTTCAGGGGGAGTGTGACCCCATCCAGCACAGGCTGAATCCCTATTCCCTGATCTGCCCTTCGACTGACCAGGAGCACCTCTGTCTTGTCTGGATTTAATTTCAATTTGTTCGCCCTCATCCATTCCATCACTGATGCCAGGCACTGGTTCAGGACCAGGACAGCTTCCTTGGCTTTAGGTGGAAAGGAGAAATAGAGTTGGGTGTCATCCGCATACTGATAGCACCGAACCCCTAACCCCTGGACAACCTCTCCCAGCAGTTTCATATAGATGTTAAACAACATGGGGGACAAAACTGAACCCTGAGGGACCCCATAGCTCAATGGCCAAGGAGTCAAACAGGAGTCCCCCAGCACCACCTTCTGAGTTCGTCCCTCCAGAAAGGAATGGAGCCATCGTAACACAGTGCCCCCAAGTCCCATCCCAGCAAGGCAGTCCAGAAGGATACCGTGGTCGATGGTATCGAAAGCCGCTGAGAGGTCCAGTAGAACTAACAGGGACACACTCCCCCTGTCCAGCTCTCTGTGAAGGTCATCAACCAAGGTGACCAAAGCTGTCTCTGTCCCGTAACCAGGCCTGAAACCAGACTGAAATGGATCCAGATAATCCGTTTCATCCAAGAATCTCTGGAGCTGGGCGGCCACCACACTCTCTATTACCTTGCCCAAAAATGGAATATTGGAGACTGGCCAATAATTTCCCATTATGGAGGGATCCAGGGAGGGCTTTTTCAACAAAGGCCGTACAACTGCCTCTTTTAGGCACGATGGCATTCTGCCTTGTTGTAAAGAGGCATTGACTACTCCCCTCACCCACTCGGCCAGTCCCCCTCTGGCACTTTTAATGAGCCAGGAGGGGCAAGGATCCAGCAGACATGTGGTGGCTCTCGCCTCTCCAAGGATCTTGTCCACATCCTCGGGCTGTACAAATTGAAAGGAATCCATTATTATTGGACAAGCAGGAGCCAAAGTTACATCCTCTGAGACTGTATCAATTTTAGCGTCCAAGTCGGAGCGAATCTGAGCGACTTTATCTGCAAAGTGCCGTGCAAATTCTTGACAGCGGGCTGTTGAGTGGTCTATATTACCCTCCTGGGGGCCAGAGTTTAAAAGACCCCTGACCACTCGAAACAGCTCCGCTGGACAGCTCCCAGCAGACGCAATGGTGGCAGAAAAGAAAAAATTCTTCTTAGCCCGCACTGCCACGGAGTAGGCCTTCAGATAGGCTCTAGCCCATGTTCGGTCAGACTCGCACCGAGTCTTCTGCCAACGTTGCTCAAGTCCCTGTCTTACTCGTTTCATTGCTGCCAGCTCCCTGGTAAACCAGGGAGCTGGTTTGGCTCCACTCCGTAAGAGGGGACGCTCAGGAGCAATCGTGTCCACCGCCCTGGTCATTTCCCCATTCCAGAGGTCAACCAGGGCTTCGACAGAATCACCTGCCACGGTGACAGGAAAATCCCCAAGAGCCATCAGGAAACCATCCGGATCCATCAGCCTCCTGGGGCGGACCATCCTAATCGGTCCCCCACCCCTGCAGAGGTTCTGAGTCCCAGTGAGTCTAAACCCAATGAGGTAGTGATCTGTCCATGACAACGGAACTATAGAAAGTTCCTCCACACCAAGATCACCATCATCCCATCCAACACAGAAAACAAGGTCCAAAGTGTGACCAGCGACATGAGTGGGGCCAGATAATACTTGGGACAGACCCATGGTTGCCATGGAGGCCATGAAATCCTGAGCCACTCCTGACAGCGCAGTCTCAGCATGGATGTTGAAGTCACCCAATACCACAAGCCGAGGGGACTCCAACACCAACCCTGAGACTGCCCCAGCTAGCTCAGGAAGGGAGACTGTTGAGCAGCGGGGTGGGTGGTACACCAACAGAATCCCTATTCTGTCCTGGCCACCCAACTTCAAATATACACATTTGAACCCCGAAGACTATGGGAAAGGGCACCTGGTCAGGGGGATGGCATCACGATAGACTACTGCAACTCCACCTCCCCGTCCCCCCGGTCTCGCCTGCTGCTGCACAGAGAAACCTGGTGGGCAAAGCTGGGAGAGATTAACCCCCCCAGCTTCATCCAACCAGATCTCCGTGATACAAGCCAGGTCAGCGTGCTCATCCAGGATCAAATCCTGAATGGCCATCGTTTTGCCATTCACTGACCTGGCATTCACAAGCAGCATTTTCAACCCGGGGAAGCTGACACTGCGGCTATCCAGACTATTTGAATGGGGAGACAGTTTGGGGGCAACCAACACCCTGTTGCACTTCCATCTCCCCCGATGACATAATTGCCTCCCCACTCCATATCTCCCTCTGTCCTCCACAACATTAATGGCAGCCCCTTGGTTCCCATGCAGACATTCTAAATGAAACGAGTGCAGAAGATCTAATAATCTGCTGCCTTGCTTATTCATTGCTAGATCTGAAGAAACTCTTATCATTCCATATGAAATGAGGACTTGGGCCATGACTTGAAGAAACCCCAAGGTCCAACCTAGCACTTCCCAGTCTGGCATTAAAATCCCCACACAGTATCAGCCTGGCATAGGGAAATTGTTGCTCTAGTTGTAATAGAGCATCGGCAAGAAGATCCCAAATGCTACCGGTGCCCACTGACTTAGCTAAGTTGGGTGGTATGTTAACATTTACAATAATAAGTGACCCTGTGTGAGACCCCTCTAATCTCACCGCCAAAAAGTTTTGGGCGTTGGTTAAATTAATAAAGTGAACTTTAACTGGAAGGTCCACGGAAATGGAGATGCTAAGACCTCCGCTGCCATGGCCTTTGGTGTTAGTCCTAATGGCAGGAGAGGAGAAGGTTTTAAAGCCATTAATACACAGAGAGTTAGCTTGGGTTAACCAGGTTTCTTGTAGGCATATGATCTTGAATTCATGAAAAAAGGAGTCTAGGTTCATGTTCGAGGATTTGTTGTTCCAGCCCATGACATTTCAGGACAAGAGCGGTAGTTGCCAGTCAGGAGTAATAACATCCAGATCCTTTGCAAAAGAGATACATCCATTTGCTAAAAGATGTTTAGGGATAAAAGTCGAGGTGGGATGCTCGTCTCTCACTAAGGATTGTGTACTGGCGTAAGTGTTGGAGTTTCCCTCCGCCTCATTCACCACCTCAGGCGGGGACAGATTCAACATACTGGGGATCTTTGCTTCCACTAGCAAGGATAGGGCAGTAAAAATGGCTCCTGTGGGAATTATAGCTCTATCTGGGAGAGCCGTATCAAATGCCACTGGGAAGCTGTTGTTAAACCGCAGGGTAGATGAAATATCAGGGAGTGTTTTCGCACTCGCCTCATGTTGTTGAAGGGGGTTCATTGAAGTCGGGTCACGATATTTCAGTTGTATGACGTCACCCCTTATATTCTCCTGTAGTGTGGACACGGCTCCCTTCTTGGAGGTTTTCGCGTCTGACTTACTTACTATCTTACTTCCCTATGCTCCACTGCTTTAAGACATTTCCCCCCAGCCTGGTTCTGATACCAGATGTGAGACAGCTCAGGCGGGGCGGTGGGGGGAAACCAGTTGAGTATGGAGAGGAAAGGTGTAGGAGGAGGACAGGTTTCACTTCTGTCCCCTGCATGCTCCTTTCAGTGTTACAAATTAGCTACAACTCCTGTTTTATACCCAAACCAGCAAGCAGATGCTTACTAAAAATGCATGCTTCCAGTTGGCTTTTTAACTATCATCATATTTACGTATTTGGTTCATGCTGCTAGATAAAGGTGCACATCCCTAAAAGGTGAGCATTGATGATGGACACAGAATAGGCCTTAGTAAGTTATCCAGGAACGTCCTATAGTAATTATCCTATAGTAATTCGGGCCCAGAGTTTTAGAAATTGGGGAGGCCATGTGTCCAACTTTACAGAGGACAGTCCTCTGCCCAGCCAACTCATTTAAAGATAAAAAACCGTAAGAAAAGAGAGCAAGGATCTTGAAGTCACCCATCAACATTTAGCACCTGCACAGCAGACTGAGCAGGCACACAGATCACCTGCTTGCAGTCTTTCTCACTATGGTGAGATGTACTGTGGATCTCTGTTTAAATTATAGTAATTATTCCACATTTGCATCTATACGTATAAATTACCATTTGCAATTTTTATGCAAATCTGTGTCTTCTTTGTTGGTTATGTTTTAAGTGGCTTCCCTATTAGAAATGCAAATATACATTCTTTCTTTAAGTAATGAGTGATTTTATTGACTTGGGAGATACGAATAAATGAAATATACAGTGACAACAAAACAGACAGCATTTTCAATCTGAGTAAAGCTTAAGCTCTGGGGAAATTTTAGTTTGGGGGAAAAGGACAACTAAAGAAGGAACTGATAGAAGTTTGTAAAAGTATGATGAATGGATTGGAGAAAGTGGATGAAAATAAGATGTCTCCCTTTCTTGGAATCACCTTATAAAACTTGACTGGAATTCAGACAGATCCAAAAAAAAAAAAAGTACTGCTTCACATAATGCAAATTAACATGGAATTTGCTGCCACAAGATGCAACAATGGCTACTGGCTTAGATCAGGTGTGGGGAACCTGTAGCCCTCCACATGTTGCTGAACTACAACTCCCATCAGCCCCAGCAAGCATGGCCAATGCCCAGGAATGATGAGAACTGTAGTTCAGCAACATCTGGAGGGCCAAAGCTTTCCCACATCTGGCTTAGATAGTTTAAAAAAGGTATTAGACATAATCATGGAGGATGGGTCTACCAACGGCTATTGGCCACCAAAGTGAAATAAAATTTCCAGATTAAGACTCAGTACACAGGGGGAGGATCAAACATCATAGGAGGCTTATTGCCTTCATGCCCTGCTTGTGAGTGTCCCAGAGCCATCTGATTGGCCACTGAGAAACAGGATAGTGGACTTGATGGGCTTTTAGTCTCCTCCAATAAGGCTCCTCTATGTTATTATATACATACTGTAATTAAATACATTAAAACTTTTAAGAGGGTCAAGTATCCTTAGCATCATGTGCCAGTAGAATAGTAACAAAAAATGTCTATCTAAATTATTCATCTGCTATTGCATATCCATTAGAAATACAATGTTGGTATGCATAACCACCTTGCAGAAAAGTAGGATGGGAAGATATTTTAAATAACATTGGCTACAACAGTGCTGCTGTAGTTAATCCATTCTGCTTCTCCCTTGCAGCATTCAAGGCTAGGTCTAGCAGAACTAATGCTCTGAAATATCAGAGAAAGTGGACCTTCAATCTAGCACAATATCTTCTTTCAGCCTTTGAAGTCTTAAGTGTACCAGAAGCCAATTTATTCAATATTTAGGATCCAAATTTGGAGATTTAGATTACAGCCCTATATCCATCACTTACCTGGGACTAAGACACATTGAAATCAATGGAACTTAGTTCTGAGTAGTAATGTATAGATTGCACTGTAAACTTATTAAAAACTGGTTGTTGAAACAAGTGCATATCCTAGTTGTCTCCAGTAAGCATCATTTAAAAAAAAAAAAAACTGCTTTAATTTGCACCAGTTGTGGATCTGGTTTCAAAAGCATGAACTCTTTCCTTTTGATCCACTTTCAGGGATGGCTAGAGGGCTGTGTCAGCCTGCTAAGAAATGGGGCCAAACAGAACATCCCCGACAAAAATGGAAGATTACCACTACATGCTGCCACGGCTGATCCCAGTATCAGGTATGCTCCTTGAAATCTCTCACAGATAATGCATCTTTTAATAAATGTGTAATTTGTAGCTTTTTCATTATTGCTCATAGTAGTTACAACATTATCCCTCATAGGTAATAAAAGAGGTTGATAGACTCATTAGAATTTCACTCCTGCTTTTCTACCTGCCTGTGCATCTGTACTGTTAATTAAGTGTGCATAGAATTGCAGATGAAGGTTATCATAGCACTGTGGTATAGCTTATAGCACCAGTTCACAGTCATCAGTGAGCCCCATGCAGAAGAAGAGTGTGATGCTATTACTGAGCTTGTGACCAAGAGATGCTTCTATGCAGTCACCATTTGTACAACTGACGCCTCAGTGGGGCTCCACATACAGCAACTGTATGTACACAATTGTAGCAGCTTGAGATCATGCTGACTCATGATGCTCATCTGAAAACATTAATTCATGCAAATGCTCATTTCTATTACAAACATCTCCCCTCTGCTTTCTCTGTTGGATGAACAATGATCAGGCAATAATATAAATAGTATGAAAGACAATCAAAAGGGATTTAAACCTCCTATTTTTTTTAAAAAAAAAACACTGTTCGTTTCTTCAGGATTGCTCCAAGGTGAGTAAGCAGCCACAATTCCCAACAGCTAAATCCAGCACTGTACAAGAGAATGATTGTTAAACCGGTTCAGTTCTGTAGCAAGGATTTATGACTATCTGCCCTCAGCTGTGGAGAACCACTGCATGGAACGTTTAAAAATGCCATCAAGAAATTACTTGATAGTCAGTTTATCATGATAATCCCTGGAATTATTGTTGTTCTTTTTGGCTGTGATCCTGTGTACAATTTTGTGTAGACAAGTTCTGTTGATTTCAGTGAGGTAAATGCATGCAGAACCAAAGACAATATCATTCTTATTTAATTTAATTTAATATTGATTTCCTCAAAGGAGGCAAGAAGCAATAGCAGTACTTGCTTCATTCTGTGCAAATCACAACTTGATTTAGATGCCCGCCTACTCTAATGAAACACACTGGATATTACCAGCAGGTGTGCTACCTCTGGTGCAAATATTGAATACTGTGCTGCCATGGGTATATCATGCTTCATCCACTGCTTGCATCCACTTCTCTCAAGCAATCTCATTTTCAGTTGCTTTGCTAATTTCCTGCCGTCCTCGTTCCTCTTTACACATCGTTTGAGCACTACACTTGGAAGGTTTCAAAGCAACCAAGAGGGCATTATCATTAAATAAAACATCCATAGAAAAGGGACTATGGTGAGATTTGGAAAGGGAGCAGTAATTTAGTTTAACAGCAACACAGAGAGATCCCTGCAGAATAAATGTCTACAGTCCCCATGGTAACCGGCAGACCTTTGGTCAGACCAGAAGTGTGCCAGCTGTTCAGCTCCTTTTCATCTGTCTTATTAGCCCAAATCAACAAAATTAGTTCTTCTGAATATGTTCACTCCATTACCGGAAGGCACTGTTGAAGTGCCACAGATCTTCACTCTTGTGCATTTGTTTTTTTCTTCATCTTTGTTCAACCATGACAAGGAGTACAAACAACAATGCCTTGAGAGGAAATCAATCCGTGGCCAGGATATAAGAATAATAATGAGATTTTTTTTAAAAAAATAAAAATTCAGTGCCAAGAAAACTCAAAATATGCAGCAAAAAATATAGATTCTGACACCTGTATACATTCTACAAATTAAGTTACGTTGCATACTTGAACTTACTTTTTTTCTAATAAAGAAGAGAGACAAGGAGCCATGGAAGACCCTGAAAACCCATCTGCTGCCCACTCTAACCTTTATCCAGCTATCCCTCAGCTTCTGAGGGCCAAATAAGACATGTTGCAAAAGATCCCCAATTCAAATGGGGGGGAAGTTATTTATTAGCACCTGTCTAATTAGGAGCAGTAGCTCCTCCATTCACCTGAGGGAAAATGATTTCTGACTACTACCCCCTTCATTTGCAGCCCCCTGCCCCATATACCACACAGTTCCCAAAGGCCCCCACCTCACTGGGATCAGACACTGGGGGGCAGAGCGCTGGCCAGGAAAGGGGAAGACAAGAAAGCCTTGTTATATGAACATGAACTCTGTTCCATGCATGTAAGGGAAGTTATCCAAGCTACTATTTCTATCTTTTCCCTAACACAACATAATGGAGGGGGGATGGTTTCAAAGCTTTTTGAGTGATTGACATGAACGCTTGTCAAATGATCATTTAATTTCTGGAAGGAGAGTTACATTCATGAGAGGCCTAGTTTCATGAGAATCGTTCTCCTTCCATGAACAAGTTTCCTTCCATGAATGGAACAACAGTGCTGGAGCCTACCCAGTGGTCTACACAAGCCCTTCAAAACAGGATTGCAAAACAGCTTCAAATGATGATTTTCAGTCTTGATTTGGACAGCAAGTGTGAACCATAATTTGTCTATTCCATTATAAGGCAAGCTATGGTTTGCTCTAAAGAGGAAGTAACTAACTGAATTGGAGCATGCAAGAGGAGGAGAAAGCATATTAATCAGGGCTTGTTCCCACAGTGCTAAATCTTAGTTGGGTGTTAAGCATAAAATCAAAATTACAATAATTTAACACCTCTCTTGTCATATCCCTCATCACCAAAAGCTAACACAGATAAAAACACCCTGGCAGATATTGCTGCATTGAGGCAAGTCTATATGTACATAATTTTTGTAATAATAATTTTATTGATATCCATGTAGATATATAGCATGCCATTTCAGAATAACCAATCGGTGTCTTGTTTCCTTCCTGAAAAAAACTAGTTGAAAACCTAAGCTTTAGTATAAATGCTTTGCTTTTTTTAAAAAAGTGCAATTTGCCTTTCATTTTGATTATTCAACTAGTTTTCCCCTTATTTCCACTGCCCTTACTTTAGAATACTGTAGTCATCATCAGTGAGACTACTGCAACGTAAGGAGTTTAAGAAATACAGCAAATGCTTGTAGCAGAGATATATACCGTAAACCACTAAGACTGCAGTCCTATACATACCTAATCTGGAAGCAAGTCTCATTGAGTTCATCTGCTAAACAAACATGCATAGGACTGTTTTGTTAACTGGGAAGCTAAGTGAAGACTTGTGTGAATGTAACCAGCCTGATTAAAAAGTACAAATGACGAGAATCAATGGCCACGTTTGGACACATTGCTGGCCATAAACCATAATTAAGCAAATCACCCTGGGAACAAGGCTAGTGCCAGTACACACACATTGGGTACTCCCCGATTTGCCCCACCCATCCTAGAGCGAGGAAACAAACCACAGAGTCCTGTCTTTAAATTATATGTGAACCAGCACTCATGGTTTGTTTTACCCAAACAAAGGAGGAAGCCAAGAAGAAACCTTGACTTCAGTGTCTTGTTTTTTTGGAGAAACACAAACCACAAGCACTGGTTTGCATGCAATGCTAAGCCAGATGCTCCATGATTTCCTTCCCCACTTTAGGAAGGGAAGGAGGTTCAAACAGAGTGCAACCACCATGCAGCTCACACACAAACGGATTTCCCTAACTATGGATTAGGGCCAGTGTTACATCACATGTGAACATGACCGTTAGCCAACTCCTGTGGGTTCTAGGAGTGTAGGTGTTAAAAATATAAGACATGATCTAGTTAAAGTCAAGTACATCTAGGTTTGATTGATTTTCATGAGTTAAGCACATAGTTAACTATCATGTCACTATGACACAAAACTGGTTCATTTTGACAGAAGTGGGGCCATGGCTTCTGAAATTTGTTTTGACTGCAATACACAATGAATGTCTCTTTATTCACAGGCTTTTATCTGTGCTGCTACAGCAGTCTGATCTCAGTGAAATTAACCACCAGGACAATGAGGTAAGCAAACATCCACTACAATGTACTTACTATTCAGCAGGAAAGATTGCCACTGACTGATAAAAGAGAGTACTCCACGCTTACAAGTCTAAAACTGAGGACCAGTTCACACAGACATTCAACGTGCAGTTGGACATTATTGTTTTCTGCCCAGACCACACCATGCTTGCTTCAAACAAGCCATCTGAGCTGTTTACAATAAGTGTAAAGAAGGATTGTGCATATGATGATTACCTCTATTACCAATGTTCAGAGGTATGTGCCATTGCTTTTCTAACCAAAACAGCACCATGCACAAGAGGGAGGTATCAGCATGAACAGAAAAACCCCAAGATCTGCAAAAATACAAAGTGGGGGAGAGGAAAAACAGGGAGGATTTGGCCAGTGAGGACTAAGCATGCTCAGTGGCCAATAAATGCTTGCTGACTGTCGGGCGAGAGAGGAAGAGGTGGGAGAGGGAATGGTATTGGGTATCATAGGGAAAGATTGCTAGACTAAAGCACTGAACTGGAGCATTCCACACTGCAATATTTGTTGCAGATCTCACTCGTACCTTCCCAATATGGGTTAAGGCATAGAGCTCCTCCAGAATACCTGTTTGCTCAGCATTTGTCCAGATTTTCCTACACAAAGCATATGCATTGGTTAGACTATGAATACAGTCACACTTGCAGTTGTGCTGGCTTCCATGTGTCTCCAGCTCTGTTTTCTGAAGCCGGAGACACACGACACTAGTCAAAATCTGCTCCTTTTTACTTCAAAACCTGGGGAAATGCAGCTGCAGTGTGTTTTTCTGTGAAATCAGCTTGAAGCTGAAATCAAAACTGATAGGTAGATCAACTTGTTGCCACTCCATGGTCTGTCCAGTAAAAACATTTTGCTGTAGAAATTACTGCTCAATGCCTCACTACAGGAGGGAGTTACGAACTGCCTTGAAAGAGGCAGTAGTGTGACCCCTCTTGAAAAGGTCCTCCTTGGATCCAGCGGTTTTAGAAATCTAACCTTTAGCAAACTAATATCTCTAACATTCCCTTCCTGGGCAAGGTGATTGAGAGGGTGATGGCTGGCCAGCTGCAGGCATGCCTGGAGGAAGAGATTATCTAGATCCATTCCTTTGGCTTCCAACTTGGTTTCAGCAGAGAAACAGCCTTGGTGGCCTTAACTGATGACCTTCATCGGGAAAGACACAGGGGCAGCACAACCCTGTTGGTTCTCCTTGATTTCTCAGCAGCTTTTGACACCATTGGCCATGATGTCCTTCAGGAGCAACTGAAGGAGGTGGGAACTGGAAGTACTGTATTGCATAGCCTGTACAGCCTGACCACTGTTGTCCACACACTGGTAACCTCTAGGCAGGATTACTGTAATGCACTCTATGTGGGGCTGCCCTTGAGGTTGGTCCGCAAGCTGCAGCTAGTGCAAAATGCAGCAGCGAGACTGCTCACTGGGGCAGGGTATCGCCAACATGTCACCCTGCTGCTGAAAGAATTGCACTGGCTGTCCATTTGCTACTGGGCCAAGTTCAAGGTTCTAGCTTTGGTGTACAAAGCCCTGTGCAGCTCGGGACCAGGATACCTGAAAAACCGTCTTACCCCTTATATACCCAGTCGATCACTGCGCTCTGCAGGTGAGGGCCTCCTGCAGATACCATCTTATCAGGAGGTTCGTTCTGCACAACATGGGAAATGGACCTTTAGTGTGGCGGCACCTACCCTGTGGAATTCCCTCCCCTTAAATATTAGGCTGGCGCCATCTCTGCTATCTTTTTGGCGCCTTTTGAAGACTTTCCTCTTCCAACAAGCCTTTTAAGTTAGACCTATCCCAGTCTGTGTCTGTGTTAGAATTGCTTTTAATATGTCTTTAACCCAGAGCTTGGAAAAGTTACTTTTTTGAACTACAACTCCCATCAGCCCAATCCAGTGGCCATGCTGGCTGGGGATGATGGGAGTTGTAGTTCAAAAAAGTAACTTTTCCAAGCTCTGCTTTAACCCTTTTTTAAAAGATGTCTTTAAAGTTTTTTTAATGTTTTTAACATTGTTTTGTTTTAATGTATTTTAAGGTCTTTTTATGATGTTTTAAAGTCTTTTTAGTGTTTCTGTTTGCCGCCCTGGGCTCCTGCTGGAAGGAAGGGTGGGGTATATATAAAATAATAATTAAAAAATTGCAGTAGCTCCACTCCTACCTGCAGGACTGCTACCAGCAAGTAGTACCAGGAGATTGTTGCTCGGCTCCATGACACTTTGCGGCTGTTGGGTCCCACAAGGGTCCATTTTGTCTCCTATCCTATTTAACATCTATATGAAACCATTGGGAGCTGTCATCCAGGAATATGAAGCATAGTGCCATCACAATGCTGACATGCAGCTCAATCTCTCCATTCCATCTGACATTCAAAGAAGCTGAATGTTGGAAGATTCAGGACAGACAAAAGGAAGTACTTCTTTACTCAGCGCATAGTTAAACTATGGAATTTGCTCCCACAAGACGCAGTAATGGCCACCAGCTTGGATGGCTTTAAAAGAAGATTAGACAAATTCATGGAGGACAGGGCTATCAATGGCTACTAGCCATGATGGCTGTGCTCTGCCACCCTAGTCAAAGGCAGCATGTTTCTGAAAACCAGTTGCCGGAAGCCTCAGGAGCGGAGAGTGTTCTTGCAGTCGGGTCCTGCTTGCGGGCTTCCCCCAGGCACCTGGTTGGCCACTGTGAGAACAGGATGCTGGACAGATGGGCCACTGGCCTGATCCAGCAGGCTCTTCTTATGTTCTTATGTTCTTAATCAGGAGAGGCTGTCACGGTGTTGGACAGGTTCTGGAGGCAGTGATGGGCTGGATGGAGGCCCATAAACTGAGCCTGAATCCTGATAAGACAGAAGTCCTGTGGGTAGATAGTTCCCATGTCCAGGAAATAGGTGTACAACCTGTTCTGGAAGGAGTTGTACTCCCCCTGAAGGAGCAGGTTTGTAGTATGGTGGTACTCCTGGATTCCAACTTGTCACTAGTGTCCCAAGTGGCTTCTGTGCCTAGGACAGGTTATGTCCAACTGAGGCTGATTTGCCAGCTACGGCCATTCCTCAGTCAGGATAGTGTGGCCTCAATTGTTCATGCTCTGGTGACTTTCCATCTGGACTAATGTAATGTTCTGTATGTGGGGCTGCCCTTGAAGAGGGTCTGGTGGCTGCAGGTGGTGCAGAATGCAGCTGCTAGGTTGGAAATTGGGGCAGCCCAATGGGACCAATTGCCACCAGTGCTGAAAGCACTGCACAGGTTGCCAGTGAGCACCAGGCCCAATTTAAGTTGCTAATATTAGTGTATAAAGCCCTAAATGTCTTGGAACCCAAGTATCTAAAAGAGCGTTTCCCCGTATCAACCCTTAGACCCTATGATAAACAGGAAAGGCCTTCTTTGTGGTGCTGCCACTGAGCACTGCCCGGTTAGCGCTGACCTGAGACATAGCCTCTTCAGTGGTGGCTTCCCATTTGTGGAATGCTCTTACTAGTGAGGTGCATCTGTCTCCATCACTATTAACTTTCAGGAGGAATTTGAAAACATTCCTGTTTACCCAGGCATTTGATGGCTGAAGAGGACTCTTCCTGGCAACCTGAAGATCATTGATGAAAGAATTATTTTTAGCTGTGTTTTATAATATTTTAACTGTGTTTTATAATATTTTGAACTGTGTTTTAGAATGTTTTTAATTGTAATTGTGTTTTGGAACATTTTTATTGTTTTTAGTATGTTTTCTTCTTGTTGTGAAATGGTTTCATTTATGCTCACCATCCTAGTTCCCAGAGCTTAGAAAAGTTACATGTTTGAACTACAGCTCCCATCAGCCCAATCCAGTGGCCATGCTGGCTGGGGCTGATGGGAGTTGTAGTTCAAAAAAGTAACTTTTCCAAGCTCTGCTAGTTCCTCCATAAGGAAGAGCAGGATATAAATTCAATTAATAATAATAATTGCAGCTCTGTGATGGGTAAACTACAGTTCCCAGGATTCTGGGGGAGAGGGGATATGCTTTAAATGTATGGTATGTTCACAGCCAGTCATAGATAGATCTCCTGTTTCATCACCGAACCATTCTTACTTCTAGGGAACACATACTGTACATTGCCAAAAGCTCTGATGTCCCCGGTTATGATTTTCAGGGAATGACATCTCTTCACTGGGCTGCATTCCACAATCGACCTCAGCATGCACAAACACTGCTGCATAAAGGAGCTGATCCAACATTGGTGGACAAAGATTTTAAAACAGCTCTTCACTGGGCAGTTCAGGTATGGAACAGCTACCAACCTTTTTAACAGAAAATATGTCTCTTACTTGACCCTTTTGTTGGTGAGGTCATGGAAAGTAAAACAAAACAAAACAAAGAACAAATAAAAACTAAAGAATACTCTGTAATGCGAGCATGGGAAATGTATGTGTCCAGCAACATCAGGATCCACAATCTGCCTGTGGATCTAGAGGGTAGTTTTTTTTCATAACAGTTAAGCCATTTCAGACACACCATGCTTGCATGGATAGCTATGGGAGTAGAGGGAGGACTGTGACCAGGACTTGGGCATAACATTAGGACAGTATCAAGAAAATGAATCATTACCCTCTTTTTAAAAAAATGCATATCATTATGTCACTGTTTTGAATATTTCAACATGAGTTATGTTCATACGCCCGTGGCTAGCTTCAACACGTAAAGAAATTATTCACCTTTTCACGAACTGCCTCACCCCAAAGGCTGCTTAAAGACAAGAAATGTAAAAACACTGGCTTGTGGTTGAAAGAGGGATGGAGTCTGAATGTGCCACTGACTGAAAAGAGGTCCACTGAGATTAAAAGAGTTACATTGGGCATGCCCAAGAGCTTTGAGCATGCCTTGTAACAGTTCACAATGTGGGTCCCCACCACAGATGATGCTGGCATCGCACTAGGCCACACTCACAATATATGTTGGCTTAGTTTGGGAAGGGTAGTTTGTGAAATGTGCTGAGAGTTATTAGGAGACCACTATTCCCCTCACAGAGCTACAATTCTCAGAGTTCTCTGGGAAGAGGGATTGACTGGAGAATAGGAGTCCCCTAACAATTCTCAGCACCCTTCACAAATAACACTTCCCAGGATTATTTGGGGGAAGCCATGACAGTTTAAAGTGGAATAACAGCAGAATAAGGGCTTAACCACATGGGAGCATTACTTCGTACTAAAGATGCTGTTTTTACCTGTGTTTTCTATTTGCACCATCCACAGTAAGGGCTCAATGCCAGCTGCAAACATGGTGTTTTCTATTCACACTGAGGGGAAGGATCACACAGTTTCCTAATGGCCACACCCTCTAATTTAACATTTCCACTCCCTCTGGATACTTGGCAACCAAGCATGCTAAGCTTGTTCTACCAGTTAGTTTCATTTAAAAACAACAACCCTGAAGTGCGATTATTTGTATTTGTACAATACAGCTGAAATACAAATCTGTGTTTGGGCAGTCTTATGCTCTTGTGCACAAGGTAGAGAAATAAGGTACTATTTGTAGCAACATAAAAAAGGCTTGCAGAACAGGAGACAGCATCTGCAAGTTGTTTGTCAGCCCACAGGAAATGAAAGAAGGGAGGAGGAGGGAGTGGGAGTAGAGAGAGGAATGACTGACATACCCACCTAAAAGCATTGGAGCAAAGCATCTGCAAGTACTAGAGATACGGAATTAAGACATTTTTCCTTCCCTTTTCATATTATCAGAGGATTGGGTTAGTATGGATTTACAGGGGAGAAACTGCGTGATAGCTTCCGTTTGCCAGTAACATCATGTGAACCATGCAAATTAAAAGGGGATGTGAGTAGCGCCAAACACAGACTAAACCACCATGTAGACAAGCTCTCTATGTATAGTGTGAATGTGGCCATAGTATCCCTCTGCATCAAGAGGCATTCTGGATAAATAAAGATGGTGGCAGTTATAGCTGCCTGGCCTAGGCCTTCTGAATCTGAAATTCTTGCTTAAATCTCTTCCATTCCTCAATTGCCTCGTGTGAGAGAGACAAAGAACTCAGAGTCCTCAAATATTCCATTGTACCTTCACACAACATATTTCATATTTCACTTTGGATACCACGTGTTGTCTTCTGTATGAAGTTTCAGGTTCAATGTAGTAATTTTGAACAGATCTTTTAGTATACAGCCACAAGAGTGTATACTATAGCCAGCATGATTTTTTGCATTCCGCAATGTTAAATTAAAAATACCCCCATGCCATTCCACTGCTTCCCATGAGCTCCTTTCAAAACAAAACCTTACAAAACTTATTGTCCTGAACTCAGAAGCGCTTGCTTAACAACTTCTAAGTTTTCTTTTTTTTTTTCAATTAATTTTTATTCTAATTTTCAAAACCAAAATAATACAAAAAGAAAACAACACAAATCAATAACTAATACAATACAAAAAAAATACATATATATAAAATATTGACTTCTGATTTGTCATAGTTCAGCTATAAATCTATAATATATAACAAACCTATCTCTTAATAGATTATAAAATCACCTTCCTCCAGCGGTTATCTTAGTTGGTTTCAAATCTCATTAACATCATATCATTTTAATATTCCACAAAAAGTCAAAGAGAAGTTTCCAATCCTTGAGATATATGTCAATCAATTTTTTTCTAAATAAACATGCCAATTAATCCAGCTCATCAAATCTACTAAATCCAGTAATTTCAAAACACTATAATTCAACTATAAATCTATAATATATAACAGACCTATCTCTTAATAGATTATAAAATCACCTTCCTCCAGCAGTTATCTTAGTTGGTTTCAAATCTCATTAACAACATACCATTTTAATCTTCCACAAAAAGTCAAAGAGAAGTTTCCAATCCTTGAGATATATGTCAATCAATTTTTTTTCTAAATAAACATGTCAATTAATCCAACTCATCAAATCTACTGAGTCCAGTAGTTTCAAATCGCTCTTCTGTCATTATCCATATTGGGTCCATCTTCCATCTTTACGCACCCAAAAATCTTGCTGTCATAGTCATATAATAAAAGTCTGATAGGAATTTCCTCCATCACAGATATTTTCTTACCATCAAATCCAAACGTAACACTGAAGTATTGTTTCAAAGCCGCATCTCTGCTCCTCTTTTCCACATGATACACTAGTACATTTCTTGAAGGTTTTTCCATTGACACAAAACAGGGATTAATTCTATTAACTTTCTCCATTTCAAGTTCCATCAAATCCTTCCAGTCCAGGAATTTTTTTGAACCGATAATATCTTTATCTCCAATCTCTTCAATTCCTTCAGAGACAGCGCTGTATTCCAAACTGTAATATTTATCTCCAGGATCCGTCACAACCAGGAAATCCAAATCTTTTTTCATGTCCATATTTAAGCCAATCTCCATAGATTGAACCTTGCCTTTAATTTCTCTTTCATCCTTTTTTTGTTTTCCAGATCTATCTTTATTCTCCTTTCTCATAGAATCCTGAGTTTCTTTCAGCTCCTGTCTCATTTCATGAAATTCAGTTCTCCACGCTTGTCTATTATTTCTCAGTTCTTGTTTTATTGAGTTAATCCCATCCATTATTTTCTGAAGCATGTCTAGAAATAAAGTCCCTTCTTGTACATCCAACAACAACTTCTAAGTTTTCATGGCAATACACACAATACTTAGAGAGAATCTAGAGTGCAAAGTGCAAAACAAGAGAGAAAAAATCCAGACCCCTGTTGGACTTTTTTCTGTCAGTACGGTAGGGCCCCACCCATACAGCAGGTTAGGTTCCAGACCCCCACCGGAAGCGAAAACTACCAAAAAGCAGATCAGCTGTGGTGCGGGGGTCTGGAACCTAACCCACTGATCATACCAGAGGAGGAGAAGTCTGATCGCGCCAGAAGAGAAGATCAGCTGTAGCATGCTACAGCTGATCTTCCCCTCCTCCTCCTCCCCTTCTTCCCCCTCCCCTCTCCCTCTCCCTCCCCTTCCTCCTTCCCTCTCTTCTCCCCTCCCCCTTCTTCTTTTCCCCTATAATCAGTTTTACCTATCCTAACCATGATTGCAAGGGAGTAAATCCCATTGAACTCAATAAGCATTGAAATGGTCAATCCATTCTCAGCAGACTTGCATGGGATCCCATATACCTCTCAGATTAAAAAGCAGAGAAATGCACCAATAGGCAAAAAAAACCTTGCAGTTTAAAAATGTACCTATGAGCCAACAGATATTTCTATCAAACTTTAAAAAGCAGAAATTTGTAGGGCAGTACAATATCTCAGAGAGGAGGTCAGGTCTCCTGCTTCCTTGGTGCATTCACTATAGCTGCCCAATTTCCCTGCTTTTTAAAGTTTGAGAGAAATATCGGTTGGCTATCGGTATGTTCTTAACCAAAAGGTTTTTTTGCCTATTAGTGGATTAATAGGCAAGCACATATGCATGCACAACATCCATCAAGTGAATTTAACCTTCTCTAACTGACCAAGCTAACTGAAAGACTTAAAGATTCTGTTCATCTTAAAGATACAGTAACATGTATCATTGCAACTATATATACGAAATTTGTTGTTTGCTAATTAAGGCTTCTGTCTCTACACACACACATTTGGTTTTCAGAGCGGAAACAGGATCCTGTGTTCTATCATCCTGAACCACCGCCAGAGCACATCAATAATAAACTATGATGATGAGAATGGGAAGACTTGCTTGCACGTTGCTGCTGCTTCAGGATACAGCGACATTATCAGTGAGCTGGCTAAAGTCCCAGAATGCAACCTGCAGGCCCTTGATGTGGATGACAGGTGACCATGGAAACCAACTGAAAAGAGCTGCAGAGTTCTGGCTGGGCCCTCGGTGTTTTGACCTATAGTAAAGCACGTTTAGCTGCTTTCTTATGAAATGGAGCCTCTAATGAAATGATACTCTTCATGGCTCCTTCTTGCTCAGCAGCAACTCAGCAAGTGGGTCCCTTAACCATTATTGTTATAGTTCTGCACTTGTGTAAGGAGAAAAGCAAGTGCTATGTGGAGGAGTTTCTTAGTATTTTGTTCACTTAAATTTTAATGTTCACTCAAAAGCTTAATTCATGGCACACAACTCACTAAAGATGAGTCCTGTGACTTAGGATGTAATGACATAAAGAAGGAAGTGCTTCTTGCACCACTAGGATTAAAAAGAAAGGGTAGAATATGAGATTTCTGGCTAGGCTTTTGCCGCACAAAACCCTTCAAATAGAAAATGCCTTCAAATAGGGGAGCTCTCATTTTAGAAATACAGCCCTATTGTAAAGTGACAGGAAACTCACAATAGCCAAGCATTCATTTCTTGAGAGCCAGAAGTCACTGTAATGTTTTATAAATAATATTTTTTTTAATTGCAAGTAAGGATGGAGGAATCTGTCTATTTCAGTTCTCCCAGTTTTTCATTTTTCTCATTCCTAAATTCACTTCCCCACATTTCTGCAACAATCTGCATTTAAAAACAAAAAAATTCTCATGAAAATTCTTCAGCATTTTAGTGCATATTTCTCCTAATAAAAGTATTTTCGCATGAAGTTTTGACTAATGTACACATTTTTGCAAGCAGTTTATTCTAATATAATACAATTTTGTGTTATTTCTCACTAATGTATTCATTTTAAGGCACACTTTCCCCTGATATAAGCATTTCTGTAAACATTGTCTAGAGAATTGCACCTCAAAATTCGGATAAGGGTGAATTTCAAAGGATGGCTACTGTTCAGTTCTCATATTGTTTCAGAAAGTGTGAATTTAATTCGGCTTTAAATGCAAACTTAATCAAATTTCTTCATCATCCCTACTTGCAAGACACAGGAATATTTGTGGGGAATGTTTGATCAGTATGGTGCAAAAATATGTGATGTCAGTTTTATAAAATAAAGTAATAATTAGAGTTCAAACTGCCCTGTGAATGATCTGGGAGCACTGACGCTAAGCAGGTATGGACCTGTTAGTTCCTCTGGACTGGAGAGTGTGGAGAACCCCATGTGAAAATTTAATAAAGGAATAATAAACAGATTGTAAAAAAAACTTTCGAACTTGCAACTTAACACAGGGAATTCAGTCTTCAAATATTTGGGCTGTGATGCAATACTTCAATCTCAGTTCAATGTCCTATTGGCAAATCCAGAATTACACCAGAGTGTGCGATCTGCAAATATAGTACAGTATAGGCTGTGCTACTGAAATTTATGTTTCTTTGGATCAGGGCCGGTTCTAAAGGGCGGCCAGGTTGGGCACTGGCCTGAGGGCCCCGGAGCTACAGGAGCCCCTAAGGGGCCCTCTGCTCCCCTTCCACGATCCGCGCCACCCCACGCCCCCCACTTACCTGTCAGCCAGCTTTTTAGCATTGCCCTTAATGAAGATGGCGGCCACAGCTTCCCTAAGGTACTGAAGCCACTGCTGCCATCTTAGTTGATGGCAGAGATGTGTGCGCGTAGCACGCACGTGTACCATCAACAAAAATGGCGGCGGAGGCTTCATTCCCCTTAGGGAAGCCACAGCCGCCATCTTCATTAAGGGCAATGGTAAAGACTAGACAGGGAAGGGGGCCGTGGGGGGGCACACACGCACGCACACACACACACACCGGAGGGCCAGGGCAAGCTGATGCCCAAGGGCCCCCGCATGCTTGGAGCCAGCCCTGGTTTGGATGCTTAATGTTCAAATTCAACTCCTTTAAAGTGGAGTCAGAGGAACAACTGTGGGTATCCCACTGAGGAACAACTGAGGCATGTCATAGAAAAGCGACAAGAAGATTTATTGGATCTCACCAGCTCCAGGAATCTTACAGTCATGCTTTATAAAAGGTGGTGAACTACACTCTTGCCTCTGACATGTAATTGCATGAAAATGAATAGTTGCCATGCCTCAAAAACCTGACTTCACAGGGGGTGCACCACCTCAGCTGGGTGTCTTATTCTTAGCCAGATTTTAAACAGCACAAGGTTATAAAATACATTTATTTTCTGCTCCCTAGGACACCTTTACACTGGGCTGCAGCAGCAGGAAAAGCTGACTGTGTAAAGGCCTTGCTACAGCTAGGGGTAGATAGCAGCCCAAGAGACATCAATGAGAACACCCCACTGACATATGCTATGTACTGTGGGCACACAGCATGCATCAAACTGCTTTCCCAAGAGAACAGGTAAGAGTCTTACCTTTTGACTTCTCCTCCTTCCAGCAAGGAAAAAAAACTGAAGAGCAACCATTTTAACCTCGGAACTTATCAGGTTGCCTCCTTTTGTGGTTTTCTCTGAGGGCCTTCACATTGTTGTTGTTTTTTTCATGTAATAGCCATTAGAGACGGGATCCTTTGGCCAATGCTAGTTCAAAAGCATTCCATTGACCTAACAGGCCGGTATTGATTCAAGTTCATTCTTTGTCCGCTAGTCACTGCTTTTACCGATCTAATTTTTTTCAATCCTCACAAAAATACTGATATTAATACTAATAATTTGAAAGGAAATATTGATAAATTGGAGGAAACATCAATAAAATTATTCTTAATATGAAATGGATGTTAGAGGCAGATTTTTAAAAAAATCTGTTTTTGAAAATAGCTGTGGAAAATTGCTACATAAAAATCCGATCTGCAACAACAGAGAAGAAATGAGATAATGGAAAAATCAGCATCAAATCCGACTTGGGTGAACTCCTAAGCACACCCCTAACAGCCACATCGTTGCTACTTGAGTTGCACTGAATGTTTTTCAGTTTCTATTTTTTGAACTGAAATTACCATTTTGTGTGAGAAAGATCGATTTGATTAGAGTTCATTCTGTATCTGCTAGCCACTGCTTTTATTGATTCATTGTTTTTTTGCTCAGAAAAAATATCAATATTAATATCAATATTTTAAAGGAAATATTGATATTTTGAAGGAAATATTGATATTTTAAAAGGAAATTTGATAAATTATTATTCTTACAATTGATGTTTTAGAGTCCCCCTTAAAAAAAAAAAAAGGCTGTTTTCAAAAATAGCAGCTGAAATTCACTATATTAAAATCCAACCCTCAGCAATTGAGAATAAGCAAATTAATGGAAAATTCGGTACCAAATCCAAATTGGGCAGAATTCTAGCACATCCCTAACTTGAACCAATACGTTCTTTTTCAGCCATCACTTTGTGGTTTCTCACTCTTTTTGGTTCTTTATTCAACTGTAAGAAAGGCTGTCTCTCGCCCCCGCTATGTAATTGATATATAGTGTGGATGAGTCTGGTTCTGAATTGGGGTTTGTGAGTCTAGAATCAGCCCTGCAGACAGTCTTTGATTGTTTGTTAGTGCATGTTCTAAATTAGGTTCAGAACACACAACCTAGATTACAATCCAGTTTACATAATCCTCAATCACATACATAGCAAATTCAAAGAGTCTTGGGCTGTGTATAAAAGATCTAAATACAGTTTGAAAAATTCATCTTTGCTTGCAGGTGTGCACATTAATTTTTTCTGTCCCTTAATAGTACCTGATCAAACAGGTTTTAGCAATACTTCAGGAACCTGTAAAAACTGTTTATCCAGAGATCAACTGGTGCAGAAAAAAAAAAGTGTACACCTGCCCTGTGGTCTATATCGCCATTAAGTCCCTAAATGTTGTACAGCCTTAGAGTGATTGTCCATTGGTTCTGGCATATAGCCAGATTCACTTGCAAAAGCGGTTCATAAAAATGTAAATGTACTGCCTTCAAGTCATAGTTTTCTTTAAAACACCAGCATGTACTGAAAAATTGTTCTGGATACAAGATGTAACAACGGTAGTGTAGTATGAATTCTCTGTGCATTTTGTGCAATATTGAGTATATACTCTCATTTCAATAAGTCACCTAGGAAGATGGAAATTTAGCATAGCTTTTTCCCAGTCTTCTGAATGTTACATTTCTCTCCCCTTCCCCTCCCTCTAGTTAAAAACTATAACTAGTTATATTTCCTGTGCTGCAAAATGTGAAAGTGGAAATACCTAAGCCACTTTTCCGATAAAACTGCAACAAACTACACTTCCTGTAAAGGTTTTACCAGAAGTTGAGTTATTAAAGAACAACATTCTCTAGTTCTTGCCACCAACATAGTCTAGGGGATATTGAATTTTTAAAAAAAACAAACAACCAAAATTCACTCCCTCTGTTATATAGGTGGAAAACTAGTCCTGCTATGCTGTTTGTTGGTTGAAATCCCATTATAATCCTGTTATCAGGCATGTAAAATTGTCAAGTTTGTGAGCTTTAACTTTATCTCTGTAAGACATTTTATTAGCTGATGCAAGTTTTTTAAAATATTGGAGAATGTCGTTGGGGTTAATTGTAGAAATATCATGGCTTGAATATCACTGGGTCTAAAACTAGCAGTAAAAAGACAAACCTATTTAAAATCACATCAAAGCCAAAAAAATCTAGTTTAGTGGGGTTTATGAGGCTATTCCTCATGAGGACTAATAAACTGAGGCTCAATCCAGACAAGACTAAGATGTTGCTAGTGGGTGGTCCTTCTGACTGGATGGTGGATGTCCAACCTGTCCTGGATGGGGTTGCACTCCCCCTGAAGGAGCAGGTTCTTAGCTTGGGGGTTCTCCTAGAACTGTCTCTGTCACTTGAGGCTCAGGTAGCCTCGGTGGCACGGAGTGCCTCCTACCAACTTTGGTTGGTGACCCAGCTACACCACTATCTGGACAGGGATAACCTGGCTTCAGTTGTCCATGCTCTGGTAACCTTCAAACTAGATTACTGCAATGCGCTCTATGTGGGGCTGCCTTTGAAGATGGTTCGGAAACTGCAGCTTGTGCAAAATGCAGCGTCTAGATTGGTAACAGGGACCAGATGGTCCGAACATATAAAACCGATTCTGGCCACCTTGCATTGGCTGCCTGTATGTTTCCGAGCTCGATTCAAGTTGCTGGTTTTAACCTATAAAGCTTTACACGGCTTGGGACCACAATACCTGATGGAACGCCTCTCCCGATATGAACCCACCCGTATACTCCGCTAAACATCAAAGGCCCTCCTCCGGGTGCCTACTCCGAGGGAAGCTCGGAGGATGACAACAAAGGAGAGGGCTTTCTCAGTGGTGGCCCCCAAATTATGGAATGATCTTTCTAACAAGGTGTGCCTGGCACCCACACTGTTATCTTTTTTGCACCAGGTCAAGACTTTCCTCTTCTCCCAGGCATTTTAGCATGTGTTTTAAATTGTTTTAAATAGTGTTTTGATTGTTTTTAAAAGATGTGTTTTTAAATTTGTATATTTGTTTTTAATGTTTTTAGTTATTGTAAACCACCCAGAGACCTTCGGCTATGGGGCTGTATATAAATACAATAAATAAATAAATAAAATAATACTCACTATTGTAAGAATGTTATATGTGGATATAATTCTGGACATAAACCATACATTTAAAGCACATCAAAGGACATCCCCCCTCAAAAAAAAAAACTTGGAAATACAGTTTACCTTTCAGAGAGCTACAATTCCCAGGATCCTTGACAAACTACAGTTTCCAGCATTCTTTGAGGGAGAAAATTTCAATGTGATTTAAATGTATGTTGTGTACACAACCTCAGAAGTAGCTATTGTACGAAATATAGGTGTAGATTGAAGTTATTAAATTAACAACTATGTTGAAAGACATAAAGAATGTATGTTATAAAAAATAACTTCCAGAAATGGATCCCTCTAACTCAATATATTCGACAAAGGTTAGGTTTTAAAGGAATCGAGGTAGAATTAAGCTACTATGAATCACTTTTTATATGTTAAGTTCTGAGACTGTGTGTGTATATATATACATGTATATAAAATGTATTGTTTACAGGGCCTCATTACGACTTTCGTGGGCCCTAGGCACTTTTGCCTTCATGGGCCCCTTCCACCATAATAATATCGATATTAAAAATTATTTTTGATATAACTTTAAATACTTCAACATTTTTTTTCTGTTTTAGACAAAATTTAATAGATTTTTGTGGGCCCTAAAAATTTCATTTTTTTCTGATGTGAGAAAAAAATTAAAAGATTTTCTTCGACCCTAAAAGTTCATTTTTTTCTTTTGATTTTAAAAGAAATTAAAACATTTTCGTGGGCCCCTAAAAGTATCGTGGGCCCTAGGCACTGTGCCTACTGTGCCTAATGGATAAGTCGGCCCTGATTGTTTAATAAAAATACATTTAATAGAGTTAAAACTTGATTTTAGGGAACAGAATGATTATATGACGTGAAAACTGGAAAGGTTGGGATATAAATTTGTAGTTAAAATATATTAAAAGCGGAAAACTGTTTATGTTAGAAGTAATTTCATGTTTTAAAGATTGCCGTTGTGGGTGATAACAGTATTTATTTAACATTATTTAAATTAAAACTATTTTTTAAAAATACTCACCTTAAAAAAGTAAAGAGTTGTAATTTTCTTTTCTCACTTTGGATGTTTTTAATTCCCAAAAGACCTGAGTTTGTTCATCAAGTTTCCAACCAAAATAATAAATTCCTGAAGAAGGAAGGTAGACTCAGTATGCTGAACCAAATCTTCTGCAAAAAGAAAAAGGAGGATTGGAAGTCAAACCCCAAAGACAAGAAACGAGAGAGATCTCAGAGAGAAGAAACCTCAGAAGTAGATGATATTATCACCACATTTGACTGCATTATGGATGCCAGCTGCAAAGGTTCCTCTGAGGAGTGTGTCACAGCTATTGACTTTAAAAGAAGAAACACAGACACCAAAAAGTACCTCATCTCAGAGAATAACCCACCAGACTGCAGTGGCCTTCCACCAATAAGAACACAAAGCCTGCCACCCATTACTATGGGCCATTCTTTTTTAACGACTTCTCACTCAACAACCCCTAGCATGAATCTGGGCACTGATAGTCACCATTTTGTACATAGGTCTCAAAAAAGCAGAAGTGAACATGATTTGTCAGATCAAAGGAGCAGCCGACAAACACTGGATAAGCCTTGGAAAGTTGACACTAACCAAATACTCACATGTAAAGTCTGGACGACAATGCCTTCTGATAATAAACTGATAGATGGATTGTTCCCAGAAAGATCCAGTCATGTGCTGTTGTGTCCTCCCCACCTTCCACACCTGCCTAATTCTCCATCAGGTAATTCTTCCCCCCTCCCTCTACTTTGATTGGGTTGTATCCAACTAAATTCTGCTCAGAGTAGACCTAATGAAATTAATGAACCTACCTTAGCCTATTAACTTCAATGGATATACTCTGAGTAGGATTAGCACTGTGGCAGCCCATATGGTATGATCCAAAGAAGAGCAATTATTTGAAAAGAATTGCATCATTACATGCAGCAATCAGAGCTATACTTTTTGCTTTCAGTGTGACCATTTCCATGCCCCTATTAAGTCAAGCCTCTTGACTTAAGCCTCATGGTGCTATTAAGTCAAGCCTCTTTTAAACTGAATAGTTGTGTTCTTCTTTGTAAGTGGGAAGGATACTGTTCACATTACTTCCTTACATTCATCACCCATCCCCTTTTTGGGCACAATAATGCATGCACTTTCTGTTAGCTCCCAGTACTCAAACTGGAGCGATCAAGGAATTGGGATGGTTTTGTTTCAAATTAGACCAGATTCAATTAGGCCAGATCCACTTCAAGCACTGGGCCAGCCAAGATGGTGGCGGAGGCTTCTTTAAGGAGCTGATGCCCCTACCACCATCTTGGTTGATGGCAGGCATGTGTGCGCACGCAGCGTACCACACATGCATGCCATCAAACAAGATAGTGGCAGGGGCATCAACCCCTTACAGAAACTTCTGCCGCCATCTTGCTTGATGGTAGCCCTGCATGCGCAGCATGCGCAGCAGCACAAGACAGGAGCAAGGTAGGTGGAACATACAGTAGCCGCACACACAGGACAGGCTGGTGCCCAAGGGCCCAGTCATGTCTGGCACTGGCCCTGCACATTCACAACCTGAGCTTAAGATGGAGCAGTTCAAAGCATTAACAGTCCAATAGATCTTGCTTTTCCATCAGGCTTAAATAGGGAGGCACCTCAAAGCCATGGTGCAGAGAGCAGGCCTCTCTGTGTGTGTTTCAAGTTTCCAGCATCTCCAGACCAGACTAAAAACACAAGCCTCTTTTTGACTCCAGGATGTGGGAGGGAAGGGCCTTCCTCCTGAAAAGAGTTTCAATCACCACAGAATGTATCTGGCCCAAAATCTATTCACCCATTAATGGGCAATTGACACACCCATTAGCTCACTTGCCCACTCAAGTAGATTAACAATTAATTAATTAATTAATAAGGGGAACTAGTCCGATTAGTGGAGAAGGTTTATTTGCTGCAGAGCCCACTTCCAGGTACAGGGTTCCAAATCAGAGGCTGGAAGGGGACTTACAGTTGATTTCTATCTCAACCCACAATCCCATAACAATACATACACACCAACAATAAAATAATACCCAATGGTTGGTTGTCTCCAAAAGATATCTGAAACGTTTTTTGGTCTATGATTGTAGAAGTTAAAGTTTACTGTATTGAGAACTGGCATTTATTCAAATACCAATGTCTGTGGTTGTTAATACTGAGGCATTATGAGTTATACCGTTTACCACTGAAATAGGTAATTTCTCTTGGATTGGTTTCCTGAATGTCATGGCTGAAACATGCATACTCTGCTATATTTCAATGAATACTTTAAAAAGTTGGTATGGAAATGCATGAAAACTGCAATGCTGAGTTCTCTTTTTAGAACTAGGTATTTAGAGCTAGTTACCTCCCTGGATGATGTTCTATAGTAAAACTTGTCAGTCTGGGTGCATCTTAGTATCACAGTAGTTGAACACTGGACTATTGTCCATGAAGCAAAGCTTTCAAAGAATCCCATAAAGGCTAAATGGGGTTGGGTACGTGTTCACCATAAAAGGTCTGTACTTTGCTGCCACTGAGAAACCCTAATAGAATTCCTGTAATTTAGGGCCAACCAAGGTGTGGTGTGGGCCGATTAGGATCTCCTGTGATTTACTATGCTAGTTAGCAGGCCCAAGATGTGGCCACTGTCAGAGGCGGTATACCCCTGAATACCAGTTGTTGGGAATCACAAGTGGGGAGAGTGCACTTAGGTGCTGCTTGCAGGCTTCTCCCAGTGTGAGAACTGGTTGCTGGACTGGATGGGTGATTGGTCTGATCCAGCAGGGCCCTTCTTATGTTCTTTTACTCTGGGGGAGGGTGCTTAACACTTTTCCCCATACCCTTTCTCCAATATGAATCACACCTGCCCTAATGCTGTTATTAGCTTTGAAGAAGTGAGATAGCTGTAGTTATCTGTATGTAGAATAATTGCATCTGATTTGGCCTTCATTAGGCACCCATAAGTTCTGCAAATTAGACCTTCAGAGTTTTTAGGTCAAGCAATATGAATCAGTGTCTAATGCAGCCTCACTGCTGTCTCTGTTGTGTTGTGGCAGAAGAATTATCTATTGGGGGAAAGGCAGTCTTACATGACTTCTGGGAATGGAAAAGAAAATTAAAGATGCAACAGCTCAAACTGCAAGGAAACCATGAAAATTATTATGTGTTTACTAGGGGAACATGCTGTGTTTCACTTGACAATCTCTTGCCTTCTGTTCTGCAACTGGTAGAAAGGGTGTACTGTCCAGGGACTTTGAGACTGATTCCTTCCCCACTAGCCTGCCCACAACTTAAGATCTGATGGAAATGCACTATGTTCTGTCTACGTTGAAGGCTCCACTGAGGGAGACTAAAGCAAGGGCCTTCTCACTGGCCAAGAATAAATTGTGAAACTCTTTACTTTGGAAGGCTCAGTTAGCTCACTCTTTCACAGTGTTTCACTGTACAGCAAAAACCATATGGTTTAGACAAGAATTTCATTTATTGGACAGATAAGTTCAGTGCTTTTGTTTTAATGTGCTGCACTGTCTCTGCATATTGTAGTTTGAAATTGTATTTTTGGGTTGGTTTTAATTGTTGTTAACTGCCCTGAATAATTTGCAGGCATCAGAAGGCCAATATACGGATTTTTAAAAATAAATCAACATTTCCAAAATTGGCTTTGCCACTGCAACTACATATATGGTGAGCACATACTTTGCATGTATAAGGTTACAGGATTGATCCCTGGCATCTCTGGGTAAAGGATGTTTGTAAAATATTTTTGCATAACACTTCCGAGAACCACTGTCCCTTGAACTAGACAATATCGGACAGATGGACCAATTGTCTGATAATGTCATGCAGCTGCATGTATTTTCATGTGTATAACTCAATGGAGTACTTCTAGATCAGGTATAGCTAAAGTGATGCCCTCCAGATGCTATTGAACTGCAACTCCCATAAGTCCCAGCCAGCATGGCCAATGGTGAGAGATGATGGCAACTGTCATCCAACAATATCTGGAGGATACCATGTTGGCTAATCCTACTGTAGATTTTCAAGTGAAGGGTATGTATTATATACACTGTTAGATCCTTGAAGGAAAATCTGTGATTGCCCCATTCTCAGAAATCATTATGGATACATAATGGGGCTTTACTTAGTCTACTTTTAGAACACAAGAATAGAGATTATTATATTATATATTTCATGTGTATTGATCAGCAACATGTTCATATAGTTGAGTAATTGACATACTAGAGTTTTATTTTGGGGGTTTTCGCCCCCAGAGTGGAAACTTGCAGTCTTTGAATCAGTCACTCAATAAGGTCTTCACAGTGTTTTAAATTGGTTGTTGTCTTTGTGAATCATGATATAAACTGCAACAAGCAATGAAGTAATTCTTCCATAGAAAAGTGTACTGATGTTGTCTACAAGGCAAAAAAAAATGGAAGGCAGCATCAATGAGTGGGGAAAAACAAACATATATGAGCTTCAACAGATGCTAGGAAACAGCTTTTTGAAACTGTGTTTGGGGGGATTGTTGAAAACTGATGCATTCTGGGATTATTAAAACCTGTTCAACTGGTAGCAAAGAAATGCAGTTTATACTTCCTCCTAGAGTAATACTGAGGCCCTTATCAGGGAAAACAGAATTTTGTGCACTGTTTTGTTGATCACCTAGAGAGTGAAAGAAAGAGGAAAGGGGGTTGCAGACTCAATCTGGGCTCTCCTTTCCTCCACCCTATCTCCCCCCCCCCCGGCATTCCATCTTTATATTAGATTCAGTGTATTTTCCAAACAAACACAATTCATGACTCTATGTATATCTCTCTTAGGGAAAAGTTTTCAACAGGCAATTCTAGAACAACGCAAAGTAAACGAACTAACTCCTGTGCGGAATAACTTGGCTCCCATACTAAACCACTGCATTCAGAAAGGTAAGAGTATTTTCAGTGTGGGATCCGTGAAATGCTACTTCCTATTTTTTTTTCAGAAATATATTTAATTCCAGTATAATCTATTAAAGGGGAGGTCTGCTGCATATATAAGCTATTATGATGTACCATAGTTCCACTCAAGCCTCATATTACAGCCTCCAAAGAGAGACTGATGTTGAGTCAATCTCCATCCAAACCAATTATTTTTGATCAATGGAAAACCCTCAGTTTGTGCAGTTTGTATATACACCTGCCCATTTGCCTATTTGCAAATGTCTTCCAGTACTGGCCCACCATGATTACAAGCAAAAAATTACACATGTGTACGATTATAAACAGCTGAGGGATTCACATCCTGCTAAGTTTCATATGAATATTGTGGCACATATGAAGCAACTCTTATGAAAGATCATCAATGGGACCAAGTAGTTCCACTGGGCACAACAGAACTCTGTTTGCATTTTGGAAACCTGGAAAACTTTAGATTACGATAATTGCTTAACCTATTCTTTGTTTCTGATTATCAGAGCCAATAATGTAAGCAACAAATTCTTGTTGCAATATAGCAATAGCTGGCTATACTAGAAAGGCAGGGTATAAATATTTAAAATAAAATTTGGTATTTTTGTCTGACATAAAACTCACATGAGCAAAGTGATTTCCCTGGTAGCTGATCACAAGCTTAGTTTTCCCCAGTTGTCAGCATATTGATTCAGTGGTTTACATTAGTGAGTAGAGATACAAAATATCAGTTGCCTAGCTAGCAGAAGCACCCTGTTCAGTGTCTAATTTTTGCATGGCTGTATTGGCTGAAAGCAAAACGGAGTAGATTAGCTATCCTAATTATTCTTTTGTTGTACAAACAGGATTTACATTTTGAAGCCGTAACGGGTAACAGTACTGTGATCTTAAAGAGAAAGAACAGGCAATACCAGCTGTCAGAGTGGCATGATATGGGGAAAACAAGTCAATCTGAAACAACATTTCCATAAGTGCCAATGCAATTCACAGTCACATGTAACTTGCATTTTGATCAGCTGATTAGAGAATTGAGAAGACTTTTAAACTAAACAAGCTGTTGATTAGTAAAGGCATATTAAGGCAAAATTTCTACCAGTTTTCTACTATGCAGAAAAAGTACCTAGATGGTGAGAATTTGAACTAAACTCATTTAAATGTATCTTATTATAAGAAAAGAAGTCCACAAAACACACAGTGATTTGGGGAAAAATTGGGTGAAGTTAGGGATAGAAAGCTGTCTAACTTAAGATAAAACTTCAAAACTTGAACTTTGTAACTGTAAAAGGTAAAGAAAACCAAAGCAGAATGGATGTAAAAGCAAAGAGGAAGCACTTAAAAATAGAACTGCAAAAGAGAAGTAACAGTGTTTAGTGTTTAAAAGTGCTCAGTAGAATTGGCATAAACAGAGAAGAATAATGAAAAAAATCGATACAGACTAATGCATGCTTATTCAAAAATAAGTATCATTGGCTTCAGTGCAATTTATTCTCATGTAAGTATGCATAGGACTGTAGCCTTATAGTACAATCCTATATGTCTACTCAAAAATAAATTCCATAGTGTTCACTGGAGCTTATTCCCAGATAATGGGTATAGGATTGCAGTCTTAAACCCATTTGAACTTAATGGGAATTACTTCCAAGTAAATTTGCATAGGATTGCACTATTGATATTCTAAAGGTTTTCCTAGCTATTGAATTGTACTGGACACCTTACAGAAAATTATTATATAACTGTATGATTTGTTGTATGATCCATGCTTCATTTGAGAGTGTGCAAAAACATGTACGTGTATATTAAATTATTAAGCAAAAATACTGTCAGTAACATGATAGGTAAGAATTAATTTACAAGTACACAGCAGAGTTACAGATGTAACTATGTCATATGTGGCAATTATATCCCTATTTCTATTATTGTTGTTGTTGTTAAATTTTATTTATACCCCGCCTTTCAGCCAAAGGCCCTCAAGGCAGCTTACAAAGAAAAATAAACACAGGTATAAAAACACAATATAAAAATACAATAAAAATACAATAAAAGCAATATTTCTACATATCATTCTTTCTTTCTTTGAGAACCTGCCTGTGATATGGTTGTGAGGAACAGCAAACAGCTGCACTTGTGGACAATGTTATAGTGGGGACATAGTCTACTCTCTAGTCTTGGGGGGATAGCCCCCTCATTGCCAGGGATCCCACAGAACAATAGGATAGTGCAAATTCTCCAGAGATCTTTGCAATACACATGCCCTCTCTCTGCACATGATGTCATAATAATGGCTATTTTGCTAGTTCAGTAATAACAGCAACACATCATTTAAAAATACTATACAACAGGCATCTGTTTTTCAAGAACACCCTGCTATCCACCACCAGAACCTGGGTCATGTACTTCAATCTGAGGGCCACTTTCAGGAAAGTCTGAGTAGCCCTGGAACTGTGAGGGATGGGAAGTTTAACTTGTTCTTTCCTTGCCATGGTCCTGGACTTGCTAACTGCTGTTTGCATTAACACCTCCATTAGCAACTATGGGAGCTTCCTTGAAATGCAAATAGACACTTCAGAGATGATATTTTTGTTGGGATTATTAACATCATGTCTAGCTTGGCCCTGAGTTTGCGTGGGTGTGGAGGGATTTGTTTGAAAGTAGTCAAAAATAAACCAAATTCAAATGCCTTTTACTCCCTGGAAAAGGGAACTTGCTTATAGGCAGAAGTCATATAATCTCCCTGAAATTGCCACACTCAGCAACTAAAGTATTTATTATTATGCATTTCTTATGAGAAATGAAGAACATTTGAACCAAGGGAATTTGAACTATATTCTTAGCTGTATCAAAATAAAGCTGGCCAAATCTTTCTAATCTTGGTCCGTTTGGATATTATTAAAGGACATTATTTGCAACAGAGTTAATGTATGGATGAAGAGGTAGATCAGCATCAAATAATACATCAAGACTGTGAACTGTAGCTGCAGCAGTAAAAATAGTATTAGTAATACTAGACATAATTGGGATACTTGAAGAATTTTTAGGAAATAAGGTGAACTCAGTTTTGTCTGTGCTCAATTATAGATTGTGTTGTGACATGCTGGATGAGTGTACGATTAGATAGCTGTAAAAGGGCATCAGACAGCCCTGGATATACATACTATGGTCCCAAATCAAACTCCACACAGTTGATTGACATCTTCATTGAGCTATCCACTATGACCCTGGAGTCTCATAACTTATTAGCCGCTGCCAGTTCAGATCTCATTAGTATATATGTGAAATTAGTGGGGAGATTGCACAAGTTGTTTGCAAGAGACAAATACAGGTCTGCCCAAGGAAACAAGAACAGTTCATGGTGCACAGTTTTACAGATGAGCAGAATGCCAGTTATTTCAATGGTGCAACTTAGAGCAGTTAAGAGTACACCATGCATAGAGATCCACATCCCTGTTGCCTTCAGCATAGCCCACCAGAGTGCACTAAAAAGTATGCATTGACAAGCTACATTATTTCCTGTGTTGCTTTTTACTTCTCCCTCTTTGCTGTCTTCCAGCTCAGCAACCACCCAGCCAAGCTTCTCAGGGTGTCAAAGAGATGAAGTCATTGTCTTTAAACTCTTTAAGGACTGGTGCCTCTATTCTTCCACCACCACTTATCACCAAAACTCCAAAAGCAGCACTTTCTCAGCGTACCTTGCTGTACTCTTTCTTACCAGTGCTATCAGCTGAACCTCTCCAAACAAGCAAAGTCCTGCCTGCTATTCCAAGCCACAAGGGATCCAGCCTCACTGGAGAGGCACTTAACCAACCACACTGCAAATCAAATAATGACCATTAGCTCAAGAGTCCTAGGTGGTCCAAGAACTGGTGGATAAAATACATTTCTACAGGTTGCTTTCCAATCCATTGTTAATTAAGGAATTAGCAAACTGACAATTTAAGAAGGCTACCAGCACTAATCATGCAATCTATTTGGTGCATTTATTTTATCATATTGGGGAAAGTGCTAGCAAATGGGCTGTGGAAACAGAAAGGGGGGAAAGACAACAAAAATGCAACTTCACTTTGCTGTTTAGGCTCAGAAGCCAAGCAAGAGTGCCAGCTTCCAGGGCTAAATCAAATGTACTTAGCACATGGTTAGCACATATACATCTCATTGAGGGCTGATCTATACTTAAAAATATCTGCTTGCATGGGCACTCCAAATACCAGGCATTACATTTAACTTAGTCCTAGCTCATACATATGCAGCATTTCTATGATAGTATTCTGTGGCCCAAATGGCAGCCATGCTTGTGTGCAAATCCTCCAGGCTTATCACCTTTGAAACATGATGTCCCTTATATAATGTACCCAGGTAAGTGCCTTTCAGACCTATTCCCACATAATGTCCTTGTTTGCACATCACATTAAGCCATAGCTTGTCTTAAACCATAGTTTAATTATGAACATTGGTTTATTACTGCCTTATGGTTCACGGTTTGTCTGAAACAAGAAAACCACAGTCTGGGTTCAGACAATACAACAAGTCATGCTATGGCTTGTTTGAGCTGTGCAGGTATGTGGCAGTGAGAAGCTGCAAGAGGAACTGATTAAACAATGGTTTAAGACACTGTGGCTTATTTTGACTTGTGAACCAGGCTAAATGAATAACACATTTAAATTGGTTCTAAATCCATTTTTAAGGTCCCATTGACTAGTAGGAGTTAAGTGTGATGTTCCTGTAGGTTAAGCATCTGTAAATATGGTAAGTGCGAGTCTATTAGGTGATGTATGGTAATTGACTGAGAGAGAAAGGGGGAGTACATGGATGAGAAGCTGAAGTATGCTAGATGATGATTGGCTGAGTGGCTGGCTGGCTGAAGGTATAAATGGAGGTTTGTGAGTGATGGGGGGAGAAGTTGTTGAGTTGGCTGGAGTGAGGTTGTTTGGTGAGGGTTGGTTGGCAGAGTTCTCAGGGAAGTTTGGACTGTATTTGGCTGATATTTAAAGAGTATATATATGAACAGAAACATAAAGAGTGACCATATATGAAACCATACGCTTGTGAAACATTCCTAAAGTAATCTTGTTATTTCCTGTTGTTAGTAAATAAATACTTATTTGGTTTACCAAAGGCCTGATCCTTGGCTGGGGGAATATACAGACCAGAAGGGAGGGCAAGGTAATTACCAAGGCTGAACAGAAACTGTATCTAATGGTGGCAGTGGTGAAGGGAGATATTGTAACAAGTCAAGTATCCAAAGCAACCCAGAGTTGTATGCTTTATATATAAAGATACAAGGGGGTTGGGAACAGCATAGGCACACAGTCACAAAGTAACAAGCTATAGAGAGACTTAGGCAAAGTCTCTGGGAGTATTGGTTACAGGAAGTGACTGGTGGTGGTGCCTAGCAGTGGGATCTAGTGAGATCTGTGCTAGAGCGGAGTGAGAAACCATATAAAGGACAGTCCTGACTGGTCGTGTCCCTGATGGTGCCTAGTGAAAGGCGGTAGCCACAAGCAGGTGGGAACCTGACAGGGAGAACCAGGGAAGGACGCCACATTAAGCACACTTAACGTTCACTAGATTATATCCTGAGCATTGGCAAGGATTTTCTGTGTATCAAAACAAAACATAAAACAAAGGCCAAACATGTTGAAAATAAATGTAGTCATTTTATCAACTCTAAATAAAACTTGTTCTTCCGTGATACATTGTCAAGAATTATGCGTTTCCTGTGTTGGGTGCTTTTTTGTGACCTCTGTGTGCTAAATATAGTGCAGACAAGAAAAGACCAACGAACAGCATTGACTTTTTGCAGAGAAATATGTAAAATGTATACATCAGCAAATGTACATAGCTGCAGTCTGCAAACATGCTCAGAGATTTCTCACACAGTTTAAACTTCTCCATGGTGCTTTTTTTCAAGTGGTTGTAGCAGCACAGCTATATTGCTCTCCTCACAGCTACTCAAATGTCTCTGCACCTCCATGGTAAATAAAGTACCGCTGTCTTGGGGGAGGGTGCTATAAGGGCTTGCATGACATCCTTAATAACAACTTTATCATCATCACCACCACTTGTAAGAGTAAAAACTAAGCACTGTATAAAATTTATAAGGAGACAAATTTTGCCAGCAGGCTTTCAATTGGAAATAGATAATAAAGAAAAATGAGAAGAAACAAAACAAATCCTTCACATATTCTCTGTCACTCCCAGTCATGAAGCCCAGTTGCTAAGTTTTGCAAAACTGCCTTCTTTTACTCTATGTTGTTTATACATAGAACATTACAACCGTAGCTCCAAGGAGTTTACAATCTAAAGTTTGACAGTACAAGCATTCATTGCCTTCAAATGCTTTCTAAAAAGCTATTACAAGGCCTGTATGCTGAGGAAGGCCAACAGTTGGGTCCTTCCCACCCACCCCTTTACCTACAGTATTAGCATGCCAGAATCCCAAATGGTAGGTTGTATTTGCAATGTCCAGGACCACAAAAATATGCACCCACTTTTAAAAAAGATTTTAATGTCTAGCAATGAGAAAGAGAAGAGCCCGCAGAAGAAAAGCCAGGGCCTAAACTACAGCCACATTGACCAGTACTATTAGCACTACTAGATTCCATTAAGCTGCAGAGCACTTTGTTGGCAGGAGTGCAAGCAATGTGCAGGTAACAAGTTGTAGCACTGTGATATCCAAGAAAATGTTCGATACCTATTACAGTACTGCAGTAGAGAGGAAGTGAGTATGGTATACCTGTTGTATCTCATAGATGGAAAATCAGAGAGCTTCCAGAATTAAAAACAATTATCTAAAGAAATGTCCTTATGTATACTGCTGCTTAACAAGGGAAAAGATGGATATTGTTTTGTAATAGGCATGAGAAAAGAAGGCCTTTTGTTTGGACTGTTTGCCTCTTATGCCAGGCAAAATAACTGCACATCAACATGTTGGAAGAGAACACCCAGAAGTACATTTCTGTAGTATCCACAAATGTTTTAAAAACATAAGCAGCTTCTGTTCTTCCACTATAAAACAGCATGGTATTTTCATTTTATGAACCAGTCGTAATACATGGATAGGGTTGCCATATTCCAGTTCCACAAATCTGGGCAGGCCAATTTGCATATTATGCATATTATGTACATATTATGCATATTATTTGCATAGTATGTGCGTATTATGCATATTATTTGCATATTAATATTTGGATTGACCAGTTGTTTTGTTTTTGTGCCTAGGAATTACCACCAAAAACTGGGGAAAGATGTGAGAAATCTTTTTTTTAAAAAAAAACTTACATTTTCAGCCTTAAATGCCTAGACTCTAGTTTCCAACACTATGGAATATTTATTGATTGATTAAGAGGATTTATATCCTGCCCTTCTGCTGTTAAAAATAGAGCTCAGGGCAGCTTACAAATATAATAAAAACAATAAAAATACACAATCGATATAAAAACATAATAAAAACACAAAATAGCAACAAACATAAAGTAAGTCAGGGCAGCAGTACATATACGATATATTTCAGAGATGTGGTGGGTGGAGAAAAACAAGAAGCCAAAATGTTAGAAAAAGGAGTCTTTCATACCACATGATCAGTTCTAAATATTGTAGCAGCAAGTTTTACAAGTTCCTCCAGTATTCAATTGGTGCAGGCACTCAGACATTCAAAGTATCTGTATGTTTCTTAGGTTTTATAAAAGCAGAGCTTTGCTTAACTCAAAATTTCTTCTCCCTTTGATCAACCACATCTACACAGGTTCCACCTCCATACTCAAAATGAAACTGGGCCTGGAAGTATGCAACAACCCCACACATACCTTGCTAATTAGATTACCAATGCCAGGATGTCTGTCTTATCGACTACTCTCCTGCTCCCCCCCCCCGGGCATCATGAAAGACCCAGTCCTGGGCTCAGAAAGAAAATAAATATCTGGTCCTGATAAGCCTCTTGTTTTAATTAAAATAATAATTATAAATTCTTGCTCTTATCACTAATGGGAGTTAATTATCTTGCATATGCCCATAGTAAAGTTTCAGATATTTTCAGACCCTCAGCAATTTTCAAGTAGTCTCTGTAGAAGAAAAGTTTGGGAACCCTTGGTCTAAGACATCTGCTTATGTCCCTATGCTGCTCTCACCCCTCATTTAGGTGCCTGGGATGCATGCATGTGGACATACCTCCTTACAATTATGGAAAGTGATTCTTAATAATAAGTCTCCAGACACAAAGTTACATAGGTGTTTATCAGTAGTTTAGTAGAAAATTCAGAAGTGCAGGGTCCCTTCATGACAACTACAGCCACATACAGCCTTTTTTGCTCCTGGATGAAGAATGAGATCTTTGTTAATGCATTCTCTCACAACAACAAACATCTCTAGGAGCCAATCAGCATGTAAGTGGAGAGTGTTAGCAACTGAGAAGAGTCTTCTCAGTGGCTGAGTCACCTCCTTTTACTCTGATTGGCTCCAATCAGCAGGAAAGGCAAGGAAGCATATTAGAAGACTCTTCTCAGTGACTAACACACTCCCTTTTCATGCTGATTGTAGGATGCTTGGAGACTTAGGGACCCTGCTCCCAAAAAAGCAGGGGGACTAAGATCCCCTGGGTGACTACACTCCTGGTGCTTATGGACATGACCGTAATATATTTTGTGACGTGCAAGTTCGATATGACATTATTTATTAAATGTGCTTAGGATTACACTGATGGCATTCCCAAATATGTACTTTTACACAGACTTTGGTTTTCCATAACATGTTCGTCCAAGCCTCCACTCTTGGGGGGGCCACTACTTGCACACCCCTTCCATAAGCACATCAAAGTTGGATACACACCTGAACTAAGACCCAGAGAACAGGGCACTCAAAACAAAAAGGTAATTACAGTGGCTGAGTAGATCTTGTACAGTGGTTATACTGACTGGGCAGCCACTGGCCTTCATATTTTACAAAATACTTTTTCCTATACAGAAAATACTTTTTCCTATACAAAGATTAAATTTCTGTGTATGAAAAAGTAATATATGAAGTGGTCTCAATAGTGAGAAAAGTAAACAAGTGGATGGTGATCCAAATGTTTTTCATTCTCACGTTATGAAGCTAGCTGTCAGATGATGTATCACCTTCCCTACGCATGCAGCGTAGACTGAAAAAACACCATTCAATATGTGCATGTGTTCTTTCCAACATGAATCTACAGGTCTCAAAAAGTAATGTGTGACACAGTCCTCAAATACCTATAACATGCCTCAAACATGGTCTCTTGTTCTACCAGCATGCCTTCACACCATCACTTTGCCAAAACATAAGGATAGGTAAATTGCTTTTAGGGAGGTTCACAATTATGATTTCCTATTTATTTAATCTAAAAATATTTAAAATACATAAAAAGCCAGGGGAAGATATTGGGGGAAATATAAAATAAATACAAATAAAATGGGAGGGGGGTTAAAGAGACCTTAAATGTGTAATAAAAACAACATCATCAACAACAACAACAAAAAGCAAACCAGGAATATCATTGCTTGATTTTAAAAGTATTTGGCTGACACTTAATGTTAAACAATACAATAGTCACTGCCAGGAGTGAGCCAGTGTCCACCTAGGGCAGGCGGGACTCACCCTCCTCCTCTGTCTTCTTCAGCCACCTCTGCCCACTGCCCTCATGCAATGGTCGCGCCCCACCAGACTGCCAGCTCCAGCGGGCAACAGGGACTGCAGCTCTCGCCACCATTTGCTTTTCCCAGGCCTGGAGAAGAGATGAGGCTGCTTTGCCTCCAAAGAAGGGAAGTAGCCATGTGTGTGCGTGCGCACCTCTCAGCAACTACCCTGCCGGCGCGTCTGCCTAACTGCTCAGGTGCCCACAGCAACAGTCCCTATGCAAAGGCATGCATAGGCACGTGTCGTGCAGGCAGACACGCTGGGGTGTATAGCCGGGACTGAGGAAGAGGTGAGAGTGGCAGCAGTGTGTTTGCACCTTGACGCAGAGAAAAGGTGGCTGCAGACTTTTTTTTTAATAAAGGCTGGGCATCCGGGCCAGCCAGTCAGCTAAACGGGCGCCGGGTTGCATTATTAGAATCCGGGTAAAACCCGGCTAACCGGGCAATATGGCAAACCTATACATGGAGGCTAGTCAGTTAAGTCACATATTTAACTTGAATCATTGTAAAAAAAAAAAATTGCCAGTTTAAGTAGGCAACGATTTGCAGCAGGAACATCTTTCTTATAACAAATGAACTCTGGGAAAGTGCAAAAGTTGATTTAAAAAAAAAAAAAAAGATCAAAGGTCCTAACAGTCAAAAATTTGAGATCTCTGAAGGCTGAAACTGGATCTTAGTTTGCCCCTTTCCACCACAACACTATCCATGGGCCTTGTGCCAGTAGTTTAAACCACTGATAAGCACTACTAATTTTCCCTTCATCTCCCTCTCAGCAAACTTCCACAGGATCCCATTTCTTACCTCCTGGATAAAAATGCAGAGAAATTCACTAATAGGCAAAAAAAAAGTTGTGGTTTAAGAATGTACCTATAGGCAACAGATATTTCTATCAAACTTTGAAAAGCAGGGAAATTGGGCAGCTATAGTGAATGCACCAGGGGAGCAGGAGACCTGACCTCCTCTCTGAGATATTGTACTGCTCTACACATTTGTAAAAGTGCAAACATAATTTGGGTTGGTCGTTCACAGTCCAATCCATTTCCTGTGTAGCTTGGAAGAATTTGGTGCCTCTGAGCATACGGTGAGTGGTTGTAACACCTGCAATCAGTCCAAATAACAGAAACAAGACATGTGCTGTGCTGATCTTGTTTTAGCAGGGAGGAAGCCACAATATTAAGACAATTGATATAGTTCAACTTTAAATATGTTTGATTTAGTTTGCAATTTTAGTGACATTTCCTATAGTAAATCATTTAATTCTGTTTCTGTGAATATGTGAAGTACAGCAACACTTTGCAACACTAAAAAAAGCTCCAAAAACAATTGTGGAATAATGGCACTGACTGTTCTGCATAATAGTTTCCAGTGGACATCAGGAGTGTCTCAGTTTGCATAAGATAAAACAGTGGGATGTGAAATATATTCTAGCAAAATTCTAGATGTGCTCTATGTTTTTAAGTGACCATGCCCACCTTTCCTTAAGTGGAGTAGTATAAGCATAGCAGGCTGAAAACATGCATCGGGCAGGCCAGGTTTGTTTTTTCCAACAGCTAGAGTCATTGCTTAAGTAGCAACATATTGTAATCAGTCCAATTTTACATCAAATTGCTGTTTCAGATTCAACTGTTAATGCGCCCAAAATAGAAATAGAGCATAACCTCCAGTTTGAAACACAAAAGGCTGTCTTCGCCATCATATGACATTGACCAATAAAAAGCTTTGAAATTAATAAAAATAAACTTGACACAGATTTCTAGGATGAATAATGAGAGAAATATAATTTTCTAGGTTAGATTCTCTGTAGAAACAGTAGTAATAGAAAAGAAGCAAAATAAGAAGAACACCAATAAACACACAAAAATGTAATTCTCCATCTTTGGAGATAGCCAGTGTTGCCACCACTCACCATATGCTCAGAGCCAATTGTTACCAAATTCTTCCAAGATACACAGGAAGTGGATTGAACTGTGAAAGACCAACCCAAATTGTGTTTGCATTTTGACAAATGTGTAGGGCAGTACAGTATCTCAGAGAGGAGGTCAGATCTTCTGCTCCCCTGGTGCATTCACTATAGCTGCCCAATTTCTCTGCTTTTTACATTGTGATAGAAATATCTGTTGGCTGTAGGTACGTTCTTAAACCGCAAGGTTTTTTTTGCCTATTAGTGAATAGTTCTTTATCTTTAAACCAAACTCGGACCGGACAGTAGGATGTATGGCCACGCTATGTCTTCATATTCTTCCTTTCTTTCTTCCTTTCTTTCTTCCTTTCTTTCTTTCTTTCTTTCTTTCTTTTTCTTTCTTTCTTTCTTTCTTTCTTTCAATAAATAAATAAATAAATAAATAAATAAATAAATAAATAAGATTCTTCCCTTGCCAGCAGTCACTGTAGCTAGCAGAATCACCCAAGACAACACAGTACAACTAGATTTACATCATATTTTCTAAGGGAGATCTCACCAGCCTAACTGTAAACATCCCTTTTTCATCCCCTTCCAGCACCATCCTCCTTCCTTCCCAGATGGATCTGCTCCTCCTCCCAGGCCAATCCTTCCATTCCAGTTCAGGTCCCTTCCCTCCATCTCATAAAGATTGCAGTTCTCCATAAATCTGTTTCTTCTGTCATTATTCTAGTCCAACTACCCACCTAACCACTAAATTCATAGGGAAAATTTTAAAATCTCAATTGCCCCCAGCCTAAGCCAGTAAGTGCTGCAAGGTCTCTGGGTTGGATCTACAGTTACAGGATTTTTCCTTTTCCCAAACTCTATGAAGTAAAGAGTAGAATATAAATAGGGCAGGCTATTGTCTGCTTGACTTGAAACTTTTTGCCAGTTGCTTTGCCACCCAAGTTCTTCAGGCTCTGCCCTGAGGTACCAAACAGAGTTTGGCTCTTCCCCTTACTGGCCAGATGCCACCCACTGCCCCCACCAGGTACAGTTCCTTAGTTCCTCCCAGGCTGTTCTCCCTAAATTTAATGGTCTGAGTTTGGATGACTGATCTGACACCCCAAGCCCTACTGAATTTCAGGTTGACCATAGGAACTTTTAGGCGGCCTCTTGATAAGGCTATCAGTGGCTACTAGCCACGGTGCCTGTGTGCTTCGTCCAGTATGCCACAAGTGGGGAAAGTGCTGTTGCATTCATTTTTTCTGCTTGCAGCCTTCCCATAGGTATCTGGTTGACCACTCTGAAAACAGAATGCGAACAGAATGCCAAACTAGATGGGCCTTTGATCCAGCAGGGCTCTTCTTATGTTCTCTTTCTGTAAGGTCAGGTGACTGGTTAGGCCCTAAAGCATTTAGGCAGTGCAGTTCCTTTCCTATGATTACTGTTTTGCATTTCCCAAAGGGAGTGGGAGTACATTCCACTATGACAGGCCCTTTTCTAAGGCCAGAGGACTGCATAGTCTGAGAGAGCAGAAGCCATTGTTGTAATGGTACCCATGCTAGACCAAAGCCTGTCTATTCCTAACCATAACTTCTGTATGGTCTGCTTCTCATCAATGGTATCTTCAGTCCTGTGTCTTTTGTTTTGTTTTGTTCTGGATTTTTCTGTCAGTTGTCTCATAATTTGTTGAAATTAATTAAAATCAGCCATGTTCACAGAGTACCTGTCATCCTATTACTGACCTTGCCCAAGGCTGGCTCCAGGCATGCTGGGGCCCTTGGGCACCAGCCTGCCCTGGGCCCCTCCGCTCCCTTTCTGCGATCCGCGGCAGGTGCTTCCAAACTGCCCGCCATCCCCCCACTTCTCCTACCTTTCTCTGCTGTTTTTTGCAGCTGTGCACACTGCGTGTGCAGGGTTGCCATCAATCAAGATGATGACCAAGGTTTCCATAAGGGGCTGAAGCCTCTGCCGCCATCTTTGTTGATGGCATACACCTGTGCACATTGCTGCCATCAACCAAGATGGCAGCAGAGGCTTCAACCTCTTATGGAAACCTCGGCCACCATCTTGATTTATGGCAACCCTGCGCGCACTGCAAAAAACAGCAGAGAGAAAAGTAGGTGAAGTGGGGGGGATGGCACGCAGCTTGGAAACTCCTCCTGTCCTGTGATCTGCGGCTCCTGCTGCGGATCACAGAAGGGGAGCAGAGGGGCCCATCAGGGGCCTCGTAGCTCCAGGGGCCCTCGGGCCAGTGCCCCACCTGGCCGCCCTTTAGAACTGGCCCTGACCTTGCCTCATACTCTGCTTTCATCTTCTGCAGTTTAAAAGTTAAAAAAATGCATGGCTGATTTTTAATTAATTTAAGAAATTTAACAATGAAGTCTATTATAATGTCAGGCATGCTCAGTAAGAACCATCAGTGTTCTAAAAGCCAGACTCACAGCTGTTTGGCTTCGCTAATCAGGGGGCCACACCCTCACAAGACATTTATTTCAGTTTAGACAGTCATGGTTTCCCCCAAAGAATCCTGGAAAGTGTAGTGCTGAGAGTTGTTAGGAGATTCCTATTCCCGTCACAGAGCTCCAGTGGCCAGACTGGTTTAACAGTCAGCCCCACTTCTGGGGATTGTATCTCTGTGAGGGGAATAAGGCCTCTCCTAGCAAAGCACCCTTCACAAATTACACTTCCCAAGATTCTTTGGGGGAAGCCATGACTGTCTAAAGTGAAATAAAGGTCTGGTGTAGATGTGGTGAGGGACATCTTTGATTTAAATTTGAGTGGGAAACTACATGTGCCTGCTGTAGAAAAAAAGGTGGGGGAAATGCTGAAATACAGTGATACTATTCACAATGTTTTCCTTTTGGAAAGGAAAGGGGCTTTCCCTTTGCCCAGTACCCACCCAATCTCCTCCCCCCAATCTTCTCCCTGCCCCTCCCCCAAGTCAGTTTAACCTATCCTAAGCATGATAGCACAGGAGTAAATCCCACTGAACTCAAAAAGCATGCAAATGATCAAACCTGCCCTTCCCTCCTCCCCCTCCCTTCTAAATCCCTTTTTGCAAATCATTTTCCATGTCCTGCCTTTGGCAGATTTTGAAATACCAATTATTAATATAAGAAAACAGACTGTGTATTTGAAGGATACATGTGGGGGGGCAGGTTCTGCTAATTTTGCAAGTTGCTGGCTCTGCCAAATGTCATTTAGTTGCTGGGGCTAAATGTAGTTAGAAAGAGGGCTGTCAAAAATGCACAAAGGAGCCCAGCAGCTCAAGCTCTCAAAGCAAGAATATTCTTGACACAGGTATTTCAAAACACACCAAAGGCAGGACAGGGAGAGTAAGTTGGGGACAAGAATTTGGTGCATGAGTGGGTGAGTGCTTTTCTTTTTTGCTCTCCTTTTCCTGTACTGCCTCCTGTACTTGCAAGGACAAATTTTATTTACATTTTTAATGCAGCTGTTTTGCATTAAAGCATTCATGGGAAAATGAGCTGTTTTCTTTTCTTTTTTAAACTACCATCAATGCTGCAAATCTTTTCCTTTTGGCTGATGGTAACAAAATGGAAGTAGGGGGTGTGGCAATAGATGGCACCCAGCAAAATATCACTACCCACACAATGCACTTCAATGTGCCCACAATCATGTAACTTGTGATTTTATACCAGATTTACTTCCTTTATTGGATCCCTGGATCTAGTGCAGGCTACCAGTGGATGAGGAGGACATCAGGTGAATTACACACACACAAAGCTGAGGCACAAGCAGCTTCAAACCCACATCAAATTCCTGTGTGGATAAGCCCTCGACGTCTATTGATAGCACCAAAATAAAACCTGAGGCACAAGCAGTTTCAAATCTACATCCAAGTCTTATGTGGATGAGTCCTCAGTCATGAAGCTTATTGGGTCACTGTCTCTCAGCTGAATCTACCTCACAGTGTTGTTGTGAGGAGAAAAGAAGTGAAGAGAGCTATATATCGCACCCTGAGCTCTTTGAAAAAAGGATGGGGAATAAATGCAATTAATAATCAAATAAGCTACAAATCATTCCTCATAAGTTCTCCACCCACTAATACTAGATGTATCTAAACAGAACTATTGAGTTCCTTGAAGTTATGTTCCTGGATTTGTGTGTTTAGTTTGGGTACAGTTTGTACATATGCCTTGCCAAATTAGGATCAGCCAATAAAAAAAGACACTCATGGATTGAAGGTTTATTTTGTTTTTGTTTTTTTTTAACTTTAGACTGAGTTGACCTGCAAACAACATCAGCAATGCCAGTCAGGGCAAAGATGTGCAAAGCAGCCACTCCACCGGAGTTCTTTCAGTAGCAGAAGGGGAGGGAACACTAGCTGTGGCCATAAACTTGCAGAACATTTGTACAGAGATGTTCCCACTTGTTTGTCTTCTCTTCATCATTTGAGCCTGTTTCTTTCTTGTCTTTGCTGGCATAGCTTCAAAATGGCCATAATTTAAGTGTGTGATACACAAGAGAAACCACTCAGCTGGAGCTTTGATTTGCAAATTAAAGAGAGTCCTTCTTTAAGTCACAAAACCAGCTCAAAGATCACAATGTGTCAAAGATTTCCAGCTTTGTAAAATAAAATGTAAAAAATCTTCATTTTAAACTCTTTGTTTTCCCTTTGATTTCTTTTTAACTAAATACCTCGTTGGCTAATGAATTGAATAGGAAGAATGTATGTTTGCTCCCGTGGGCTACTCTCACAAGCCAACACCATACACGTTTCCTACATGGAGATAATCTTTGTGCAAAAAAAAGAGTATTCTATCATTGTGTGAAGTACAATTTTATATTCTTGTTGCATCATACCAAGAGTTCAGCATCTGACATTCAGGGTATAATGCTCCACTTAGCTATTAGGGGAAATCTTGCTGTGAATCATTGTAAGGGTATGAAACTGTCGATGTAACAAGACAGAAAGTATCTTGCCAGAGACGTACAGTAGGGCCCCACTCATACGGCAGGTTAGGTTCCAGACCCCGTCCGAAAAGTGAAAAGTGCTGAAAAGCGGATCAGCTGTAGCACGGGGGTCTGGAACCTAACCCGCTGATCGCACCGGAGGAGAAGACCAGCTGTAGAGTGCTATAGCTGATCTTCCCCTCCTCCAGCATGATCAGCTCGAGGGGGAGTCTGATTGCTCCAGAAGAGGAGATCAGCTGTAGCACTCTACAGATGATCTTCCCCTCCTCCAGTGCAATCAGATCAGTCTGATTGCGCCAGAAGAGGAGATCAGCTGCAGTGCTCTACAGCTGATCTTCCCCTCCTCCGGCAAGATCAGCTGGAGAACGGGGAGCTCCACCACCCCTTCCAGCTGACTGCCCCTCTGGTGCTGTATTAGCGGAATGGCAAAAAGCGGGGTGCCAAGAAGTAGGGCCCTACTGTACTCCTCTTTCCCCCAATTCACAGCAAGGGCAATGTGAGCACTTTGTTTGCTCTCAGTAGGGTTGCCAGGTCTCCAGTTTGCACCTGGAGACTCTGGACTTTTGGAGACCTCTCTGGGTCTCCGGGTCAGTCACCTTAATCTCCAGACTCTGGGCTTTCATTTTTTAAAAAAATTAAGTTTCTAGGTGGTCTGGTTCAAGAAATATACACCAAAACGTCAGCAGCCCCCGCAACTCCTATAAAATGAGTTCGTAGCTGGCTGCTCTAATCCCGCCATTTCAGGCCGTTTGTAGCCAATAAGTGAAGTCAGGCTTGTGATTGACAAGGCAGTACCTAGACCCCTTTGCAAGATCAGAAAACTATTTTTTCTTCCTGCTCATCTGAAAATCTCATAAATTGAGTAAGTATACCACTTCAGTCTTTTTCTATCTTGTGTGCGGGAGTCAAACAAGTTTAAATTTTCCTCAGCTGTTGAAGAAGGAAGTGTTTTGAAAACCTTCCCAATATGAAGTTTTAATCCAATACTCGCTTTTCTGGGAATAAAGCTGCAATGCTAATCCCACATACCAGGAGTAAACCCCATTGCATTCAAAAGGACTTACTTTTGAGTAGACATGGTTAGGATTGTGCTGAAAATTAATGGGACTTTTGAGTGAACATAGCAAAGAATTCTGTTTGTGTTGTAAACCTTTCCTCCAATCCTGTTTTTTAAAGAAATTAGGCAGGGCTTACTTAAGTATCACTACTTTTATTTTGTAGGAAACTAATACTGATTTTATTTAAAAAAATGTTCTGCCATGACCAACTGGTTTTGACAATAAACTATATATGGGGTGTTTGATTTTTTACATCTCCAGTGTGTATGTATATAGAGAGTCTTTCCAACAACCCTGTGAGGTAGAGTTGGTGAATGGAAACCAAGGCAGCTCACAATAAGAAATAAATCCCTTTAAAATCCAATAACCATAAAAAGCAAGTATAAACAGCTTGAAGATGCATGATTCTGAATTTTGTGTTGGGTGAGTGACATTCCTTATCATTTGAGGTTGCAGTTCTGTGCACGCTTCCCTGTTTGAGTAAGCCCCATTGAATACATTGGGACTTGCTTCTAAGTAAATATGCATAGGATTGCACTATAAATATCTTTGCATGTAGTGTAAATAATACATATCTTTGACAGTCATGCTTATATAAATATTTCTTCATACCATGTCCCAGTAAGTATCTAATTTCACACTATGACTGTATATTATTTCCTCTACATTTTAAGTGTGCCCTTCTGTTGCGCCCCAGGTGCAAGAGGAGATAGCTCAGGGAGAGGAGTCAAATGAGGATGAGGTCCCTCGGAGTGTTGAAGGAAAGGGGAGTGCTGTCAGTCAGCAAACTTCCCCGGCCAGCCCCCCAATCGAGGCGGTTCCCACATCACCTGCGAGTTCCTCACCTGAGCCATTGAGAAGCAACCCCTCACATGTGCCAACCCCACCCCCACAGGAATCCCCACCTGACACTTCAAACACTTCCCCGCCAACCAGCTTCCTGCTCCCTGAAGCCAAGACATCACCTGGCGAAGCCCCACTGTCGGATGGGCTGCCGGAGGCTCGCCCCCCCTCACCCCGCGTGAGATGGCACGAGAAGAGGGACTTTCAGAGGGTGAAACTTCGGAGGAGCCATCGTTTATGAGCAAAGACCTTCACTACTTAAGCAGGTGCCCACCAAGACTCTAGTGCTGAGTCAATTCTCTGCACACGCTGCAGAGACTGCTTAGATAGCTTAGCTAGAGAAAGTAGTGAGCTAGAGTAGACAGGTTTATAAAGTGCACTGCTTTGGATGTAACCATCACACTAATAAAATGATAATTGAACCAAGTCTCACCTCCATCTCTTGCCTCGGGTTCTGGGCAGGACATCTTCTTCCTTAGGGTGGTCATGGTTCCCCTCAGTATTTTTCATCATGAGAGGCTAAGAGATGGTGAGTAGCCCATAGTCACCCAGTAAACTTTATAGTTCATTTCCATTTTAAAAAATTAATTATGATTTACATGCAGCCAAAGTTTATTAAGTAGATCCACACAATACATTTAAAGCACACCCAACTAGCATTTAAAGCACATTACTTCCCCTAAAGAATCCTGGGAAGTGTAGTTTCTCCCTCACAGTTATTGTTCCCACCACCCTTAACAAACTACAGTTCCCATGAATCTGTGGTGGGATTCATGTGCTTCAAATGTGTATTGAATGTACTTTAAATGAATGGTATGGATTTGCCCTACGTATGTGCATTCATTAGTGAATTGAAAAGAACAATTTTAAAAGATTTTTTTTTAACAGGGAAAGGGCTGTAGCTCAGTGGTAGGGCATATGCTTTGCATGCAAAGGTCCAAAATTCAATTTCTGGAAAAGACTATTGCCTGGAATCCTGGATAGCCAATGCTAATTCATGTCATCAGTACTGAGCTAGATGGCACCAAATGGCCTGAGTCAGTATAAGACAGATTCCTTTGTGCCTAAAAGAGGAAAGAGACCCAAGGGCCACAGTGACTCTGAAATTTGTTTATGTATTTTTACAACATTTATATACTGCTTTATTGTAAAAAACCTCAAAGCGGTTTACAGAAGGAATTAAAATGATAAAATTATTGGCAAAAATTATTGGTATTTAAAAACATTCAAAATAATAAAACCAACAATGCGTTAAAAACAGATACAAAAACACAATAGCTTCTACATGGCTGGGTAGGCTAAACAAACATGTTTTAGCAAGTGCCAAAAAGAGTACAATGAAGGTGTATGCCTAATGTCAATAGGCAGAGAGTTCCAAAGCGTAGGTGCTGCTACGCTAAAGGACTGTTTCTTACAAGAGCAGAACAAGTACTATGTGACGCACATAACATGGAAAGCATACCTTGAACTTGGCCTGGTAGCAAATCAGCAACCAGTGCAGATTTCAGAGCAGAGATATTATGTGCTGATAGGTTCATTCATGTCAGCAGTTGTGCCGAAGTATTCTGCACTGACTGCAGCCCCAGGGTCAGGTTGTGCTGCCTGGGGATTTCTGTGGCCTTGGCTGACTGGCTGCCAGGATATTTTTAGTCTGGATTTTTTGTTAGGAATCTTGACTGGTTGTGGGATGCTGAGCTTTCTTCCTTACTCATAGGAATCTTGTTGTGGTTGGTATGGTATTGCATTTAGGAAATCATCACTGTTTTTTTCTATTTGCATTTCATTTAACTTTAGCCTCACTCCCTTTCATCCACAGAACATAAGAACATAAGAACATAAGAAGAGCCTGCTGGATCAGGCCAGTGGCCCATCTAGTCCAGCATCCTGTTCTCACAGTGGCCAACCAGGTGCCTGGGGGAAGCCCGCAAGCAGGACCCGACTGCAAGAACACTCTCCCCTCCTGAGGCTTCCGGCAACTGGTTTTCAGAAGCATGCTGCCTCTGACTAGGGTGGCACAGCACAGCCATCACGGCTAGTAGCCATTGATAGCCCTGTCCTCCATGAATTTGTCTAATCTTCTTTTAAAGCCGTCCAAGCTGGTGGCCGTTACTGCATCTTGTGGGAGCAAATTCCATAGTTTAACTATGCGCTGAGTAAAGAAGCACTTCCTTTTGTCTGTCCTGAATCTTCCAACATTCAGCTTCTTTGAATGTCCACGAGTTCTAGTATTATGAGAGAGGGAGAAGAACTTTTCTCTATCCACTTTCTCAATGCCATGCATAATTTTATACACTTCTATCATGTCTCCTCTGACCCGCCTTTTCTCTAAACTAAAAAGCCCCAAATGCTGCAACCTTTCCTCATAAGGGAGTTGCTCCATCCCCTTGATCATTCTGGTTGCCCTCTTCTGAACCTTTTCCAACTCTAGAATATCCTTTTTGAGATGAGGCAACCAGAACTGTACACAGTATTCCAAATGCGGCCGCACCATAGATTTATACAACGGCATTATGATATCGGCTGTTTTATTTTCAATACCTTTCCTAATTATCGCTAGCATGGAATTTGCCTTTTTCACAGCTGCCGCACACTGGGTCGACATTTTCATCATGCTGTCCACTACAACCCCGAGGTCTCTCTCCTGGTCGGTCACCGCCAGTTCAGACCCCATGAGCGTATATGTGAAATTCAGATTTTTTGCTCCAATATGCATAATTTTACACTTGTTTATATTGAATTGCATTTGCCATTTTTCCGCCCATTCACTCAGTTTGGAGAGATCTTTTTGGAGCTCCTCACAATCCCTTTTTGTTTTAACATCCCTGAACAATTTGGTGTCGTCAGCAAACTTGGCCACTTCACTGCTCACTCCTAATTCTAGGTCATTAATGAACAAGTTGAAAAGTACAGGTCCCAATACCGATCCTTGAGGGACTCCACTTTCTACAGCCCTTCATTGGGAGAACTGTCCGTTTATTCCTACTCTCTGCTTTCTGCTTCTTAACCAATTCCTTATCCACAAGAGGACCTCTCCTCTTATTCCATGACTGCTAAGCTTCCTCAGAAGCCTTTGGTGAGGTACCTTGTCAAACGCTTTTTGAAAGTCTAAGTACACTATGTCCACTGGATCACCTCTATCTATATGCTTGTTGACACTCTCAAAGAATTCTAATAGGTTACTGAGACAGGACTTTCCCTTGCAGAAGCCATACTGGCTCTGCTTCAGCAAGGCTTGTTCTTCTATGTGCTTAGTTAATCTAGCTTTAATAATACTTTCTACCAGTTTTCCAGGGACAGAAGTTAAGCTAACTGGCCTGTAATTTCCAGGATCCCTTCTGGATCCCTTTTTGAAGATTGGCGTTACATTTGCCACTTTCCAGTCCTCAGGCACGGAGGAGGACCCGAGGGACAAGTTACATATTTTAGTTAGCAGATCAGCAATTTCACATTTGAGTTCTTTGAGAACTCTCGGGTGGATGCCATCTGGGCCCGGTGATTTGTCAGTTTTTATATTGTCCATTAAGCTTAGAACTTCCTCTCTCGTTAGCACTATTTGTCTCAGTTCCTCAGAATCCCTTCCTGCAAATGATAGTTCAGGTTCAGGGATCTGCCCTATATCTTCCACTGTGAAGACAGATGCAAAGAATTCATTTAGCTTCTCTGCAATCTCCTGATCGTTCTTTAGTACACCTTTGTGTACTTCTTAATACACATCGTTCTTTAGTACACCTTTAGTACACCTTTGACTCCCTTATCATCCAAGGGTCCAATCGCCTCCCTAGATGGTCTCCTGCTTTGAATGTATTGATAGAATTTTTTGTTGTTGGTTTTTATGTTCTTAGCAATGTGCACCTCAAATTCTTTTTTAGCATCCCTTATTGTCTTCTTGCAACAACAGTGGTTCCATGCGCTCCACTCAGTCCCCTTAAATCCACTGATGATGCACGTTTTTGATTGCATGAGAGTTTGTTTCCTGCCCAATAGTGGTAAATGAGAATTCACATACTGGGCAGCATGGCTGCAATTATTGTTGTTCCCAAGCTGCTGCCTATGAAGGTAGTGTGTTTTCTCTCTGTCAATTATTATTTGCTGGAATTGGGTTGGCTGTTAAAGTGAGTTTATAGCAGCCCACAGGGTAGACAGAAAACAGTAGAAAATCTTCTTACTCTTACTCATTTCTCAGACCTCTTTCTGAAGTGAAGGGTAAAATCTGTAAAGAAATTTGGAGTAGCCATGTTAGAAGGTAGGCGCAGGGAATTCCAGGCAGGAGGTTGCCAACCCTGCTTGAATATGATATCTTTGCAGAAGATCCCTAGTCAAGCTTTACCAACATCACAATCCAAACCATGTCTACTGAGAAGTAAATCCTATTGAGTTCTATGGGGCTTAGTTCCTTAGTAAGTGTGTATAGAATTGCAGCCTTTGGGGCATCCATCTTTACTTCTGAGTGCTCCCATTCAACACCTCCACAACACTAGGTTCCTTTCTTCCTACAATGGCCTTCTGGTGACTGGCCTGGCCTGAGGGCACTTAAATCCTTTTTGTCAGAAGCAAGTTGCCTAGATTAAATGTTCCCTGCCCAGGCTCCATCTTTCAGCTAAGGTTTCTATCTGTATTTCCAATCAGAGAAATGTTTTTGTTTGAACTGTATGCTCCAAGTGACTGTGGCTGATGCTTAATGTATCATGCTTAATGACATCACTCAGGCCTGCCCCATGCCACATTTGGGCCTACCCCGTGACATCACTCAGGCCTGCCCCGTGACTTCACTCAGGCCTGCCACATGACATCACTAGTGCCCACCCCTGAAATTCCAGCATTTGGGATGCTTCTGACCTTGCAACCCTAGCTCTCAGTGACATCATGATGTAACTAAATCTGAGTGGCAATGTGGCACTCTGAAGTAAACATATTCACTATGTGATCCCTGATAGCCTGGAATGATGTGGTGAAGAAGGGCTTTCAAGATAAAAAATGGCACCAGAGCAGGAGCAGTTTGGGGAAACAATGGCTGTAAACAGGCACGAGGGGAAAATTCATAAAAGAATGGCAGGTACAGAGTTTTTGGTGAACTTGTTTTAGATTCACAAACACACACACAACAACACAGAAGATCAAACATGACAAAATTCCAGCACTATATTGTTGTATGCACACAGTTCTATAAAAGCCCCTAAAAATCCATCCACTTCTTATAAGAATCAAGGCTCTAAGTGACAGGAAAGTGCATATGATGAGATGTTATGTGACTAAGATAATGAGTGCTTTGCTCCATTTTCTTTTTCTCCTTTTATCACTTTCACAATAATATGACTTGACCTTTGCCTTTCTAAAAAGATGAAAAGTCCACCCTTTTCCTGTTTTTGCTCTTTGAACTTTTCAACTAGAAGAACTCACTGAGATTTCTTTTTCTTTTTCCTCACAATGCAGAGCTGGAACAAGCAAAGAGGAAAAGGATGAACAAGTGTCACCTGTATGCTATCATTTTTGTATACAGAACAGAACAGAAACTGAGCAGAAAATATGTTGATCAAACAGACTTGCACTCTCACAAATTTAAATCCATATCTAATACATTGCTTTACTGTTCTATAGGAATAGGATGATTTACTTCATCCATGGCTGGCTTTACTATTAGGTAGATGTGACAACTGGGGGATCAAGGATGGCAGCCCCTCCCCCACAGAGATTCTCCTGAGCAGGCAGAGATGCAACCAGGCAAAGCTATGAACTGCAGCAGGTATTACGAGTTTGCTGTTGTTTGACTGGGCAAGGAGCAGCCCTCAGGGGGAATGATGAGTAGGGATGGACAAATCTGTCAGTTTCAGTTCTTTAAGGCTGCAATCCAATACAAACTTACCTCGGAGTAAGCCCCATTGAACCTAATGGAGTTTACTTCTGAGTAGACATGTATTGGATGGCAGCATTTTTCAATCTTAAATTCCATTCTCCACATTTCCAAAGCAATCTGTGATTTTTTAAAAATAGGAAAATTTGTCAGCATTTGAGTGCAAATTTCTCATAATAAACACATTTTTGTATGCAGTTTTTACTAATGTATATATATTGCAAGCAGTTTTCCCTAATATAATGCATTTTGATTATCTTTTCACTGATATGTGTTTTTATCCTCATTTTTCTCATATCTTTATATGCATTTTTGTACATATTGTTTGGTTGGAGAATTACATTGCAAAATTCAGAGAAGTTGTGTTTCAGTTTGCATATTGGTTTGAGAAGTACTAATCAGATACTTTTCATTAAAATGAAAACCAAATTAAATTTCTCTCCCACCCCTAATGCTAGTGAGAACTAATGAGGTGTTGGAGGACCTAGTTTTGTGTACTATGTGATCTGCCCTGGCCCCCTAACCTAGCTGCTGTCACATCACCCATGTTGAGATGAGATTCAGTTGCAGTCCAGTCAGCTTATATACAATGAATGGAGGTAAAAGCAAAATCTTCTCCTTTACTACCGGCAGCAAAATGTCTTGGTGCTACTTTATTCTAGCCCTTCCAGAAAAAAAAGGTCTACTTATAAAACCGAGCTGTTATGAAACATTGTTTCATGCTTTCACCAATCTCCTTCACCAAGTAGTGAGAAGTTCAGGATAATCTAAATAGGATGTGTTTTCTTGGAGGAGAAAGCCTTACAGACTTGTGATTTCTTTTTGATAATCTCTTTATTTACATATGAAACAGATACTGGTAAGAGAACAGAAGCAAGCACATAGCAGGCACAGCTAGGAAACACAGGATTCATTCATTCATTTAGTAAACTTCTTCGAGCACTTTCAGACTATATCTATTTTCAAGTGGGGTTGAATCATGTACCAGAAAATTCCACTTGCACAATTAAAGCCAAATTTATCAGATTTGAACCTTCTGAAATAATATGAGAACTGGAACACACTTACTGAATTTTGTAGGGCAGTTCTGCAACCAAACAATGTTTACAAAAATGCATATATTGGGGGGAATTAATATACTAGGGAAAATAACATACAAACATGCATTATATTAGGAGAAATTGCTTGCAGAAATGTATGCATTAATCAAAACTGCAGGCAGAAATGTGTTTATCAGGAGAAATTTGCACTTAAAATGCTGAAGAATTTTCATGAGAATTTCTTTTATAAAAAAACACAAATTTACGCAGTAACCTGGAGAACTGAATTTAAGATTGGGAAAATGTGAAAGCGGAGAATATAGAAATTGATATATCCTTCCGTCTGCACTCCTGAAGATATGCAGGAGTATCCCCACCCAAAAATCCAAAATTCTCTCTCCCCCAACCACACCAAGAGCAAGTTCTTATCAAAAGCTTTCCACACATATAAATTTCCCAAAAGCCCTATTTAGTCATTCTTTAAACATACATGATTACCACACATAAGGGGGAGAGCAGGCACAAACCCATTGGCTCCTTCCACATGTTCTCATTGTCTTCCTGAAATCTCCCACATGTTATGGGCTCCCAGCACATCACATTGGAAGTCATTGGTTCAAGATGTTTCAAAGGAAGCAATTCATAAATGAAAGGAAATAAATAAATCTATGACATATTTTGGAAAGTCATATTGTCTCTTCACTATGCATTTGGACACCTCTTAAAATATCATTACGGTTCCTGAGATCAAGGAACAGATTTTCTTCTTGGTTTGGATATAGCTGGCTGCCATTTTGAATCAAGATTACAGACTGAACCTTCCAAAGCTGCACTGATTTTAACCACTGATTTCAAAACTGCACTGACTTTTTGATTTCTTAAAGCTCCCAAGCAACATACCAGGTATGAGGCTGCTAGTAAATACGGCACTTTGCAAAAGTAATCAAACCCCTGACCAATGCTCTCATATTACTCTTAGAGGCAAAAAGTCTTCCTTCAAAAAATGGAAGTATTGTCCAAATGAAGAAAATAAAAAAGAACACAAACTCTGGCAAAAGAAATGCAAGAAGACAATAAGGGATGCTAAAAAAGAATTTGAGGAGCACATTGCTAAGAACATAAAAACCAACAACAAAAAATTCTATAAATACATTCAAAGCAGGAGACCATCTAGGGAGACAATTGGACCCTTGGATGATAAGGGAGTCAAAGGTGTACTAAAGAACGATCAGGAGATTGCAGAGAAGCTAAATGAATTCTTTGCATCTGTCTTCACAGTGGAAGATACAGGGCAGATCCCTGAACCTGAACTAACATTTGCAGGAAGGGATTCTGAGGAACTTAGACAAATAGTGGTAATGAGAGAGGAAGTTCTAAGCTTAATGGACAATATAAAAACTGACAAATCACCGGGCCCGGATGGCATCCACCCGAGAGTTCTCAAAGAACTCAAAGGTGAAATTGCTGATCTGCTAACTAAAATATGTAACTTGTCCCTTGGGTCCTCCTCCATGCCTGAGGACTGGAAAGTGGCAAATGTAACGCCAATCTTCAAAAAGGGATCCAGAGGGGATCCCGGAAATTACAGGCCAGTTAGCTTAACTTCTGTCCCTGGAAAACTGGTAGAAAGTATTATTAAAGCTAGGTTAACTAAGCACATAGAAGAACAAGCCTTGCTGAAGCAGAGCCAGTATGGCTTCTGCAAGGGAAAGTCCTGTCTCAGTAACCTATCAGAATTCTTTGAGAGTGTCAACAAGCATATAGATAGAGGTGATCCAGTGGACATAGTGTACTTAGACTTTCAAAAAGCATTTGACAAGGTACCTCACCAAAGACTTCTGAGGAAGCTTAGCAGTCATGGAATAAGAGGAGAGGTCCTCTTGTGGATAAGGAATTGGTTAAGAAGCAGAAAGCAGAGAGTAGGAATAAACGGACAGTTCTCCCAATGGAGGGCTGTAGAAAGTGGAGTCCCTCAAGGATCGGTATTGGGACCTGTACTTTTCAACTTGTTCATTAATGACCTAGAATTAGGAGTGAGCAGTGAAGTAGCCAAGTTTGCTGATGACACTAAATTGTTCAGGGTTGTTAAAACAAAAAGGGATTGCGAAGAGCTCCAAAAAGACCTCTCCAAACTGAGTGAATGGGCGGAAAAATGGCAAATGCAATTCAATATAAACAAGTGTAAAATTATGCATATTGGAGCAAAAAATCTGAATTTCACATATACGCTCATGGGGTCTGAACTGGCGGTGACCGACCAGGAGAGAGACCTCGGGGTTGTAGTGGACAGCACAATGAAAATGTCGACCCAGTGTGCGGCAGCTGTGAAAAAGGCAAATTCCATGCTAGCGATAATTAGGAAAGGTATTGAAAATAAAACAGCCGATATCATAATGCCGTTGTATAAATCTATGGTGCGGCCGCATTTGGAATACTGTGTACAGTTCTGGTCGCCTCATCTCAAAAAGGATATTATAGAGTTGGAAAAGGTTCAGAAGAGGGCAACCAGAATGATCAAGGGGATGGAGCGACTCCCTTACGAGGAAAGGTTGCAGCATTTGGGGCTTTTTAGTTTAGAGAAAAGGCGGGTCAGAGGAGACATGATAGAAGTGTATAAAATTATGCATGGCATTGAGAAAGTGGATAGAGAAAAGTTCTTCTCCCTCTCTCATAATACTAGAACTCGTGGACATTCAAAGAAGCTGAATGTTGGAAGATTCAGGACAGACAAAAGGAAGTACTTCTTTACTCAGCGCATAGTTAAACTATGGAATTTGCTCCCACAAGATGCAGTAATGGCCACCAGCTTGGACGGCTTTAAAAGAAGATTAGACAAATTCATGGAGGACAGGGCTATCAATGGCTACTAGCCATGATGGCTGTGCTCTGCCACCCTAGTCAGAGGCAGCATGCTTCTGAAAACCAGTTGCCGGAAGCCTCAGGAGGGGAGAGTGTTCTTGCACTCGGGTCCTGCTTGCGGGCTTCCCCCAGGCACCTGGTTGGCCACTGTGAGAACAGGATGCTGGACTAGATGGGCCACTGGCCTGATCCAGCAGGCTCTTCTTATGTTCTTACTGAATTACAAATGGTACATTGTAATTTCATTCTGTATGATATTTTATTTTGAACCACTGGAACTTAAAATCAATTGTAAGGTGACATTAGTTTTATGTTGGGAAATGTTTGTAAGAAACACTAGTCAACCATATCAAGAGCTCTGCATAACACTGGCCTGTATGGGAGGGTGGCAAGAAAGAAGCTGTTACTCAAAAAGTACCATCTGAAAGCACGTCTGGAGTTTGCCAGAAAGCATGAGAGTGTCCCAGCTGCAATGTGCGAAAAAGTTTTGTGGTTAGATAAGACCAAGATAGAGCTTTTTAGTCAAAACTCAAAGCGCTATGTGTGGCACAAACCTAACACTGCCCATGCCTCAAGACCAGAGCTTGGAAAAGTTACTTTTTTGAACTACAACTCCCATCAGCCCAATCCAGTGGCCATGCTGCCTGGAGCTGATGGGAGTTGTAGTTCAAAAAAGTAACTTTTCCAAGCTCTGCTCAAGACACATCATCCCTACAGTGAAGTATGGTGGTGGCAGCATCATGCTGTGGGGATGCTTCTCATCAGCAGGGATTGGGCATCTTGTTAAAATCAAAGGAAGAATGGATGGAGAAAAATACGAGGAAATACTGCAAGAGAACCTGCTTCAGTCCACTAAAAAACTGAAGCTTGGGAGGAAATTCACTTTTCAGCAAGACAATGGTCCCAAGCACAAGGCCAAAGCAACACTGGAGTGGCTCTAGAACAAAATGGTGAATGTCCTACAGTGGCCCAGTCAAAGTCTGGATCTCAATCCCATTGAGAATCTGTGATCTCTTTCAAAATTGTGGTCCACAAGCGACATCCAATCAACCTGAACAACCTGGAGTGAATCTGCCAAGAAGAATGGGCCCAAATCTCTCCAACACTGTGTGCAAAGCTGGTACATACCTACCCCAAAAGTCTTAAAGTTGTTATTGCAGCGAAAGGTGGCTCTACCAGATATTAATGTGTGGCCACCCTAGATTGAACCTGGGACCTTCTGCATGCAAATGATATGCTCTGCCACTAAGCTATACAGCCTTGTCCCTTTCATAAAGAGGCATTCATGCTCAGCAGAGACTAAGAAAGATTTTTATTACATCACAGACCAATCCTGGGCTTGAAAATATACTTGGGATCTATTAGTTAAGGAGATGCTGCTAGGCCCACAATCTCCAGAATCCAGTTTGCACAAAGCACCAAAATACTTAAGGACAGACGTCGTGTTCTGGGTTGTGATGAAGCAACAAAGGGTGCTGTGTAGTTTTCCTTTGTCATATTCCTTAGTTCCAGCAAAGATGCATTTCCCTGGAAGTGTGATTGCTTGGTTGCCAAGAATCCTGACCCCTATAATCTGCTCTACTGAGAAATGTTTGTATAAATATAGCCAAGTTTGGCTGGGTGAACCAAAAAGCCACATGGGAGGGCAGATGTAAAGATCTTTTGGGGAACGTATTCCCTCTGCTATCAGTCAGGGAAAATAAAGAATTGATATCTTAGGAACTACTGTCATTTCTCTGAAATGTTTGATTCTCTGAAATGCTGTAAGGGGCTTTCTCTCAATGGTGCAACATTTTCCTATTATGTGTAGTGAATTAATTTGGCACTGACAGACATACAGGGTAGAGATCACATTTATTGTTGTGCTGGTTCCAATGAGTCTCTACCTCTTTTCTCAAAATGGGCACACAGTACTAGTCAAACTCTGCCCCTTTGTACTCTGAAAACCTAGTCAGATCAGCTCAAGTGTGTGTGTTTTTTAATTCAGCTGCAGGGAGGTTTCATATCTGATTGGTAGATCAACCCCTTTGTCTTCCAGGTGTGGCCAATGGAAATGCTTTGCTGCAGGCTCAGGCAGAGACAGTGATTGGCCCAATGTTTTGCTGTGGGTGATCCTGAAAAGTCCAAAGGCAGCAGTGGGGAAGGGAGGTGTGTCCAGCAGAGGGGAGTGTTGCTTCAAAACGCAGCCAGGAAAAAAACACAGCCACAATATAAGGGGCAGAAATAGTTGCCCCAAGAGAAAGACAGAATTCTCAATCCCATCTTTCTTATCATAACACTGATGGAGGGAGGGCTGAAGTGGTACTTGCAGAGCAGAAATGCTTAACTCTTCCCCACATCTCCCCTACAGATGCTGTATATATGCACACACACACACCAGGATGCTGGAAAAAAACACAACTCCCTCTGTTGAGCTCAGAATCTGGAAGCCCAGCTGCAGAAAGGGAAACAGTCTTTAGGGAGGTAATTGATAGAAAAAATCCAAGGATGTAAGAGGATTTAAACACACCTTAGGCCAATCTCATATAGAAATAAAATTATTATTATTAATAATAATAATAATAATTCTCGGTAAGTCCCCCCCTTCCTGTTATATTGGCAAGCATGGCTTTGAGAACATGTATTTAATTTCATAAATATTAGTTCTGCTGTAAGAAACAGAAGTGAGCAAATACTATTTATTTTGGGCCAAACCAATGCTTCATAGTCCACAGGGCCGGCTCCAGGCATGCCGGAGCCCTTGGGCATCAGCTTGCCCTGGGACCCGGTGTGTGTGTCTCTGTGTGTGCACACGCACACACGCATGGACACACGTGGGGGGGCCCCACCTACCTGTCTGCTGTCTTTTACCATTGCCGGTAACGAAGATGGCGGCCGTGGTTTCCCTAAGGGGATGACGCCTCCGCCGTCATCTTTGTTGATGGCACTCGTGTGCGCTATGCGAACGCATCTCTGCCATCAACTAAGATGGCGGCAGGGGCTTCAGTACCTTAGGGAAACCCCGGCCGCCATCTTCGTTAAGGGCAATGGTAAAAGACAGCAGACAAGTAGGTGGGGGCGTGGGGAGGCGCAGATCATGGAAGGGGAGTGGAGGGGCGGCTGAGGGCCCCCCTGTAGCTCCAGGGGCCGTTGGGCCAGTGCTCCACCTGGCCGCCCTTTAAAACCAGCCCTGATAGTCCATAATCTATCTGAAAGAGCGCCTCCATCAACATCAGTGATGCCGCTCAACAAGATCAGCCTCAAAAGACCTTCTCTCTATCCCACCAGTTAAAACAGCTAGACTGGTGAGGACTAGGGAGAGGGCTTTCTCAATTGTGCCCCCCACCTTGTGGAATTCCCTCCCAAATGATGTCCGCCATGCCCCCTCTTTGATGAGCTTCCACCGGGCCTTGAAGACCTGGCTCTTCAGGCAGGCTTTTGGGGTGGGTTAGGTTTTACTTACTGTTGATTTTAATGTTCTAATGTAATTATATGTTTTTATTATGTACGTCGCCCAGAGTGGCTGGGCAACCAGCCAGATGGGCGACTAATAAATCTAATACATAAATTAATAAAATAAATAAATAATGAAAGATTTTGAGTCATGTAACACATACTGTATTAAATATCCCTATATATGCAGCCCGAACCTATATATGTTTCCTGAAAAGTTAAATTTTACTTTCAGTGGGACTTACGCCCAGGTGAGTGGCCTCTTGATACAAGGTTATGCAAGAATTTATTAGCCATTTTTACCCCTTGTTGGTGGGATGGCCACTTATGCATCACAAAAGAAGAAATGCATCACCAAAAAAGAAGACAATTTGAATACGCTAATTAATATGTATACATGCAAATTTAGAAGTGATGAGCATAATTTAAATAGAAATACATCTCAGCATAGCAGGAAAGGCTGTGACCAGGTGACTTATGTGCCTGCCTGTTCAATTTGCTGTCAAGGGGCTAACTGGTGATGGGCAACTTTCAGCGCCAGGTAAAGACATCTTTTTTCCCCTCAGGCATTTGATCGACTGAGATGATGTTGTTTTTCATTATTAGTGTGCTACCAATCTTTCTGTGGCTATTATGGGAGTTGTTTATTTTGTTTTATGGCTTTATGATATTATGTATTTATATTTTTGTTTTTAATGTGTTGTAAGTCTCTTGGAGACCTTTAGGTAACAAGGAACTGACAAGTCAATAATAATAACAACAATAATAATAATTTAAAATCCTAGCAATATCCCATAAACCAGCTACCTTTCTGCCTAATGAAATGTGCTATATATAACAACTTGCGTACTGTTCTCGTAACAGAAGTTGGTCAAATAAACAAAGATTTCCTGACCTCTATGCAATGCACTTAATGAGAAATTATTTGGAAGCTGAGCTGGATTTCTTAGTGTCATTTGCAATGCCAGCTGAGAGCCATGAGGACTCACAAGGACAAGGGAAAAGGGGAAAATAGCTTTCTTGGGCTTCGGGTGGAATATGAGTGGGAGACCTTGGGTTACACAGAAGCCAGCTGATGGTTTGTAGAAGTTACATCATTGGATACTTTTGTGGAAAGGGCAGGAAAGGAGAATTCTGATAAACAGCAAGGATCCCTTGATACGTAAGTGGTATTGGCAACAAACCTACAATATGATAGCTGAAAAGTTCTCAGTCTAAACAGAGTGGACTTGGCTTGGGCTTAGCTGGGAACTTCTTACCCATTCCTCGTTTCTGAGCTTTGGAGAGAAATCTGGATCTTCCAGGTCCCCAAGGAATGGTGCTGGACAGTTGAAAAGCAGTGCAGGAAGTATTGCTTCTACAGCCTGTTGACACCCCACTCCCTAGCCAACCTGGTCTCAGAGGAGGGAAAGGATGACATTGACTGTGGAATCCACACACCCCAGCTGAATTTGTTGCCAAACCCTGATACAGGGGATAAGATACGGTAGGGAGGATATTTCTCTGTGCATATGGGCATTATTTCAGGAGGCATTGTTTCTGTTGAGTCACTCTTGGCCACAATCAAACCCAAGATTGTCTATTTGGGAAACAACTTGGAAAAAACTGCTAATCCACTGTCATGGGTGAAACCATAAAATAAAACTGCTATGAACCACTGTCACCTAAAAAGGAAATTGGCATGCCATGCAAGTGTACTTATGCTGAATCATAAGATAATGGAACATTCCTTTCTGGCTGTTGGAACTACTCTAGTATATATACTGATGTCAAGTACTGGAAATAGCCCCCACCTCTCCCTTATATATAGCCAAAGAGAAGATGTCTGTGGAATACCATCTCCAGTTCTGGTTAGATTTAGCAATGCAACAAAATTATAGGGTCTGAAGCAACATCTAAGGACTACCAAGCTGCTAGACAGAAGGGAGCACAAAACAATGACTGAGCAACTGGGACTCACTCTGCTTGTGCAAGGAGACATCAGTGAGCTGGTTCCTGCCTGATATACTTTAGAGCATACTCTCCAACCTGGCACCCTCCAGATGTTGTGGTCTATAACTCTCTTCACTCCCGACCATTGGCCATGCTGCCTGGGGCTGCTGAGAGTTGTATGCAATACTGTTGCGTGTCTCCCCAATCTCCGAGCAGTGAGATTTCCTTGTGCTCCTCCAGGGGTTGGTTTCCTTGGCAAAGAAGGTCAGCAGAGACTGCGGTGTCTTTATGAAATATGGTTTGTTTATTTACACACATTCCAACCTGAGCTTAGGATGGAGGAGGTTCAAGGCATCAGCAATCCAATATCCAGTTTTTCCATCAGTGTTACAGGAGGCATCCTATAGCCATGATGCAGAGATCCAGCCTCTCTACCTGCGTCCAGTCTCCAAGCATTCTCCACGCACAACTAAAACTACAAAACTCTTCTGGGCTCCAGGAGGGGGGGTGGCTCTCCTGAATGACAGGAGAATGAATGTCTCTTTTTTTTTTTTTACAATAATTTTTATTCAAATTTTCATAAAACATACAAAACAAAATCATAAAACATTCAAAGACAAAAAACAAAACAAAACAAAAATAATTAAACAAAATAAAATAAAATATTGACTTCCCATTTGTCACAGATCAAATCAGTTATAGGTCTACAATATATAACAATCCTGTCTCTTAAATCATATTATAAAATCACTTTCCTCCAGTAGTTATCTTAATTAATCATCAAATCTCATAAACATTACTTTATTCTTTCCACAAAAAGTCAAAGAGAGGTTTCAATTCTTTAAGAAATATATCTATCAATTTTTCTCCAAATAAACATGTCGATTAATCCATCTCGTTAATAATAATAATAATCTTATTATCATAACCATAGTCCAAATAAACATTTCGATTAATCCATCTCATCAAAATCTGTTAGGTTCAATAATTTCAATAGCCATTATTCCATTATCCCTATTAGTTCCATCTTCCATCTCCAATAGTCCTGTTAAGTCCAGTAATTTCAGTGTCCAATCTTCCATTATCAGTATTCCATAATAATCTTGCTGTCATAGCCATAGTCATATAATAAGAGTCTGATGGGAATTTCCTCTATCCCAAATATTTTCTTGCCATCCATTCTGAATAAGTTGCTGAAATGCTGTTGTAAAGTCATATCTCTGTTCTTCTTTTTTACAAAATGCACTGGCTCATCTCTTGAGAGTTTTTCCATTGTCACATGGCTGCAGTTAATTCCATAGATTTTCTCTATATCAAACTCCATCACGTCATTCCAGTCCAAAAGATTATCCAAGCCATTGATAATTTTATCTCTAATATCTTCATTAATTTCTTCAGAGATAACGTTAAATTCCAAACAGTAGATTTTATTTCTAAAATCCATAAACTCCAGATCTTTTTCCAATTCCACATTTGTTCCAATCTCCAGGGCTTGTATCTTCCCTTTATTTTTTCTTTTCTCATCTCTGATCTCATTCTCCTCTCTCACAGAATCCCCTATTTCTTTAAGCTCCTGCATCATTTTGCTCAGTTCAATTTTCAGCTCCTTACTACCCTGTCGCAGGGTTTGTTTCGTTATCTCAATCTCATCCATTATTTTCTGAAACATAGTTACTTCCAGATTCTCAGCCACTTTCTTGATTGCCATTTTTAAAACCACGAAAACAAAGCAAAACAAAAATAAAGAAGAACCACTTCTTATTTCAGCAACAATTGGGTTAATATTCCAGGCTTGATGACATCACAGTATAAACAGAGCAGCCTGCCTTATCTCTCTATGTTCAAGAATGCAAAACAAATTTAGTTCCCAGCATCAAAACAGTTAGTGGCATCGTGAAGAAGCAGATTCGTCAAAATAAAATAGACCAAAAAGAGAATAGTCCCAGACAATATAATATTCCTCGGAATAGAAATCAGGAATAGAAATCCCTCTTCTGTTCATATCTTTAGAGTGCACTTCCAGGACAGCTTTTTGCGACAGAAACAGAGATAGGCTGTTAATTTCGTGAATAACAGAGAAGAGTTATAGCTCACCCAGAAGTTGTCCAAAGCCGATCAATCTGACAAATCTCCTTTTGCTGCAACAATTTAGACCAAGTAAAAAAAATAATAGAAAGAAGGGTGCTTGCCTGTTAGTCCGTTCTCTCTTTAAAGAAAAGATAAACGTATCGCTTAAACAGATAGAGCTTGTTCGGAAGTCCGTCCGGCATTGTTGGCTGGACCTTATCTCATAAATTAATGAAATCCAGCCCTCCCAACAAAAACAGGCTTTTGAGGTTGATCTCTACGTTTCTCCCTGCCCGGGAGAAATTTCATCAGTCAAAAAAAAAAAGTTCTGACTGATTTATATCTGAATAAGCTTCTTTTGAGGCGGGAGCCCGTCCCAAAAGCAGGCACAAGCGAAGTCACCCTTCCCGGAAGTCCTCAGGAGAATGAATGTCTCAATGACAAAAGGGTCTTCCTTGCCCATTCACCGTTGCTGGACAACTGACAGACCCATTATCTTACCTGGTCACTCTATTTGTTTAACAAAGGAAAGACTCATCTGACCAGCAGAGTGAGTTCCTCATTCCAAGGCATAGGATTCCAAATCAGGGGCTGGAAAGGGGACTCATAGGGACCATCCATTCCAACCCCCATGCTCATAACAATACTTTGAAGGCTGCTTTAGAGGTGTAGGTGCATTGATACCAGCCCATACTATGGCAGAGGCTAGGCAATGGTGGCCCTTTGCCTTCCTCTCCTTAGGCAGTAGCCTGGAATGATGAGACATCAATGCAAAGGGGAAAGTAGGGGGGTTAAAAAGAAAGTCTCCACCCTACCCCATAAACAACAGTCCAGGGTGGCTGAAGAGTTCCTTCATTCAAAGAGGGCCTCTGGGCAACTTCCTCTGCCTTCACCTTATACTCCTTTTCAGGGGTAATTTAGCAGGGGTTTCCAACAACCAAACAGCTGGTATAGCACAGTGGGGAGGAGAGCCTGGCTGGGAGGCCAGAGTCTGCGAGTTCAAATCCCAGCTCGTGTCTCCTGAGTGTCAAGGGCCAGCTAAAGATCACCCCCACAGGGAGTGGCTGTGGGGTTACATGCCCTGCCACCTGTGCAGCCCTGGGCAAGCTGCATAGTCCCAAGGAGTCCAGTTGCCCCCTAGCTGGCAGTTGCGGACAAGGAAGGGGCTGGCTTGTGTAGCTGTGGCAAGCTGAGCAGGCCCTAGCCATCTGGGGAGGACTAGCCTCAGAGGAAGGCAATGGTAAACCCAGAGCTTGGAAAAGTTACTTTTTTGAACTACAACTCCCATCAGCCCAATCCAGTGGCCATGCTGGCTGGGGCTGATGGGAGTTGTAGTTCAAAAAAGTAACTTTTCCAAGCTCTGCAACCCCCTCTGAATATGACTTACCATGAAATCCCTATTCATAGGGTCGCCATAAGTCCATTTCTATTTTTTTCCCAACAACCATGTTGTCGCAAACCCACCCTTCTCCAGGGATTATCCGTCCTGACATCGCACGCTTGGTTCAGGAAATCTCCACCCAGCAGGGCACTTGCTTCAGCCTGGGTCAGATATGTTGTCTGTACCGCAAGTGTCAGCCGTTCCACCTTTTGGAACTTGACCCCTGGCCAATTAGGTTTTCCACTCCTGTGGAGGAGCCCTCTGGGCACACATCTGTAGGCTCCGTTACAGTCTCTGGGAAATGGCAATCAGACACATTGGTATTGGAAGGGCATGACTTCAGGTGTGATCCTGCTCTCCCCCCCCCTCCCGAATGAGGGTGTTCACCTAAAGACAACGGGGAGAACCAAACTCTGGTTACTTCAAGAGAAAGGCCTTTTCTCTGGTCCAGATGTTTCCCACTAATTCACACCACCCTTATCTCCATGGCTACATTCAGTCCTGCTGTGGAAAGAATGGATTTGATCAGTTGTGCCAAGCCAGGCTTGAAGCTGTCTTATACTGAGCCAAGCATTTGGTCCATCGAGCTCACTATTCTCTATGCTGGCTGGAAGCAGCTTTTTAGGATTTCCCTGGCAGGATTCTTTCGAAGTCCTACCTGGAGATGATAGAGATTGAACCTGTGACCTTTGGGGTACAAACCATGTGGCTGTGTTCTAGTCCACTGCTGGATCCCATGGAGAAAAAGGCAAGGCTGGTCAAAGGCCCTGGTGATCTGGGAGGTTCCTCTGGGAGTTCCTGTCCAACAGCAATGGTCAGTTCTGAGTCCCCACCCGGTTCCTCATCTTGCCTAAGATGGCCACTGCAGAGAGAGGGGTGTTTGTATCATCTCTCCTGTTCGAAATTTAGCTGGACTACTCTGAATTGTTTTGAACAACAGCCCTTTGAGACTGCATGCTCTGGGTCACTGCTACAGTATCGAGGACAACCTGTGGAAGGTTTGCATGAATCTCATGGGCCAGTGTGCAATTGAGAAGGGGCAGATAAACGAGTCTTACTGTCGGATTGTGCTGCCGCGCTCGCTCCTCTCGCCGACGCTGCCGCTTTTCTTACATCATGACGGACATTTAATTTTTTTCATCGTGTTGCCGGGAGCTGCCTGCCCTGTCCATTGTTTCGTCGCAGCGTTGTTTTTGAGCTACAGGAGGAGGAGGAGCGGGTGGCTATATGCACTTTGATGTTTCCCTGTGCTTCTGCAACTGTTTCCCTGTGCGTCCTGCCCGCTTTGTCTACTTGTCTGCTTGTCTGTTGGAGATACGGGACACAGACGGAGGAGACCTCGGGAGAGGGACAAGCTCCATCGCTGCTGCTGTCGGCTGTTGGAGGGAGAGCTATCGCTGTTGTTTGTGGCTGTGTCGCTGCTCTTTCTGACTGTTGTTGTGCCCTGCAGGACTGGGTCCCTAGGCGGTCGACCAGCTGTGACTTATCTTTTTCCACCTGCTTGCCGGGAGATGGGTATCATTGCTGCTTGAAGAGGGAGCATTGCAACTGTCGTTTAGCCGCTGTTGCTACCGCTCCTCTGCTATTATCATCGCTGCCCAATTTTTATTGGGAGAGCTGCTATTGTTGCTGCTTAGCACTTATTTGCACTTAACACTTATTTGCTTAGCACCTATTTGCAACTCTTCCTCTGTGTGTGAATGTGTGAATGTGGGAGTGTGCGGTGTGTGTTGTGAGTAAGTGTTTGTGAATGTGGGAGTGTATGCTGTGCGGTGTGAGTAGTGTGTGTAGGTGATGTGTATGTAAATCTGGGTTTGTATTATGTGCCTGGGAGAGAGGATTCAGAGCCGAGTGGGAAGACTTGAGGGGGCCCCAATTGGTGTAGTGACGGGTAGAGGGAGATATGGCATTGTGCGGAAGACTTGCCAGGTGAGGGGAACTCGGCCCAGACAACTAACAGCTGTGCCTCGTTCCAGTCTTCCCCACAACCACAGGTTCGCTGGTTGCCCTATCAGCCAGCCCTCAGATCTCCGGATGCTGCTTTTATATGCCAGATCGGTACATAATAAAATCTCCCTCATCCATGATTTAATTGTGGATGAGGATGCCGATCTGGCATGTATAACTGAGACCTGGGTGGGCGAGCAGGGAGGAGTTGGCCTCTCCCAGCTGTGCCCACCGGGATACTCGGTTCAGCATCAGGGTAGATCTGAAGGCCGGGGAGGGGGGGTTGCTGTGGTCTATAGGAATTCCATCTCCCTCTCCAGGCACCCTGTCCATGTGACTACTGGTCTGGAATGTTTGCATCTTGTGTTGGGTCAGTGGGACAGATTGGGGGTTCTGTTGGTGTACCGCCCACCCCACTGCCCAACGGACTCCCTAACTGAGCTGACAGAGGTAGTCTCGGATGTACTGCTGAGATCCCCCAGACTGATGATGCTGGGGGATGTCAACATCCATGCCGAGGCCGCCTTATCTAGAGCGGCTCAGGACTTCATGGTTTCCATGACAACCATGGGGCTGTCCCAATATGTTACTGGCCCAACACACGTAGCAGGCCATACTCTAGATCTGGTTTTCGCAACTGGACATGGAGATGATGATCTGATGGTAGGGAGTTTTACATCTGTCCCTCTGTCATGGACAGATCATCGCCTGTTGAGGTTTAGACTTACAGCGGCTCCTCCCCTCTGTAAGGGTGGGGGATCTATTAAGATGGTCTGCCCCCAGAGACTTATGACTTCTGATGATTTTCAGAGGGCTCTGGGGAGTTTTCCGGCTGATAGGGCTGGCGCTCCTGTCGAAACCCTGGTTGAACTGTGGAATGCAGAAATGGCCCGGGCAGTTGACACGATCGCTCCTGCACGCCCTTTCCTTTGTAGAGCTCATGCAGCTCCATGGTATACTCCAGAGCTGAGAGCGATGAAACAGTATAGGAGACTGCTTGAGTGCAGATGGAGGCGAAATATGATGGATGCAATTATACACTGGTAAGTGCCTATACTAAGTTATACTCAGAGGCAATAAGGGCAGCAAAAAAGCAATATTTTGCTGCCACTATTAAAGCATCTATTTGCCGTCCAGCGGAGCTCTTTAAAGTTGTCCGTGGGCTATTGTCTTCTGGCCCTAGGGACTCGGTGGAATCATCTGAGGCCCGCTGTAGTGAATTTGCTAGGCACTTCCAGGATAAAATCTTTTGCATCCATCGGGACTTAGATTCCAATATTACAGCAGTTGAATCAAATGAGGTATCCAGAGCACGGCCTTGTCCTGATTCTTTGGATGAGCTTCAGTTGGTACAGCTTGAGGACGCTGACAAGGTGCTTGGATTGGTGCGTGCAACCACTTCTAAGTTGGACCCTTGCCCCTCTTGGCTAATAAAAGCTAGCAGGCATGGAACAGCCGGCTGGGCCAGGGAAGTGATAAATGCCTCATTGCGAGAGGGAGTTGTCCCTAGCTGCCTGAAAGAGGCGGTGGTAAGACCACTTCTGAAGAAACCGTCCTTGGACCCAGAAAATCTTAACAATTACAGGCCGGTAGCAAATGTCCCATTCCTGGGCAAGGTCTTCAAATGAGTGGTTGCCAGCCAGCTCCAGACACTCTTGGATGAAACTGATTATCTAGATCCATTTCAATCGGGTTTCAGGCCTGGTTTTAGTACGGAGACAGCCTTGGTCACCCTGTATGATGACCTTTGTTGGGAGAAAGACAGGGGGAGTGTGACTCTGTTGATTCTCCTTGATCTCTCAGCGGCTTTTGATACCATCAACCATGGTATCCTTCTGGGGAGACTCGCTGATTTGGGAGTTGGTGGCACTGCTTGACAGTGGTTCCGCTCCTACTTGGTGGGTCGTCTCCAGAAGGTAGTGCTTGGGGAGCACTGCTCGACACCCTGGGTACTCCAGTATGGGGTTCCACAGGGGTCAGTTTTGTCCCCCATGCTTTTTAACATCTATATGAAGCCCCTGGGTGCGGTCATCAGGAGTTTTGGAGTGCGTTGCCATCAGTATGCTGATGACACGCAGCTCTACTTCTCCTTTTCATCTTTCTCAGGTGAGGCTGTCAATGTACTGAACCGTTGCCTGGCTGCGACAATGGACTGGATGAGAGCTAATAAACTGAGGCTTAATCCAGACAAGACCGAGATGCTGTTAGTGGGAGGTTCTCCCAACCGGATGGTGGATGTTCAACCTGTTCTGGATGGGGTTGCACTCCCCCTGAAGGAGCAGGTTCATAGTTTGGGAGTTCTTTTAGAACCTTCACTGTCACTTGAGGATCAAGTAGCCTCGGTGGCACGGAGTGCCTTTTACCAACTTCGTTTGGTGGCCCAACTTTGCCCCTATCTGGATAGGGATGACCTCGCTTCAGTTGTCCATGCTCTGGTAACCTCTAAACTAGATTACTGCAGTGCGCTCTACGTGGGGCTGCCTTTGAAGATGGTTCGGAAACTGCAGCTCGTGCAAAATGCAGCGGCCAGATTGATAACGGGGACCAGGCGGTCCGAACATATAACACCGATTCTGGCCCGCTTGCATTGGCTGCCTATATGTTTCCAGGCCCGGTTCAAGGTGCTGGTTTTAACCTATAAAGCCTTATACGGCGCGGGACCACGATACCTGATGGAACGCCTCTCCCGATATGAACCTACCCTTACACTACGCTCAGCATCGAAGACCCTCCTCCGGGTGCCTACTCAGAGGGAGGCTCTGAGGGTAGCAACAAGAAAGAGGGCCTTCTCAGTGGCGGCCCCCGAATTATGGAATAGTCTTCCTGACGAGGTATGCCTGGTGCCGACATTACTATCTTTTCGGCGCCAGGTTAAAACTTTCCTCTTTTCCCAGGCATTTTAGTATGTGTAAAATTGTTTATGTTTTTAAATTTAAATTTTAAGCTTTTAAAATTGTTTTAAATATGTGTTTCATTGTATTTTATTGTTATTTTATGTTGATTGTTGTGAACCGCCCAGGGAGCTTCGGCTATGGGCGGTATATAAATTTAATAAAATGAAAATGAAATAAATTGTGCCCCTGAAGCCTCCTACTTTGTGTCCAAATCATTGCTGGATACAGGGTCTACCACTCAGCTACAGTGCCTTCCCCTGAAAGCACTGGACAAAAGGAGTGTGGGATGCTAGGGAACAATATTATCTGGTTTGTTTGTTTGTTTATTTATTCTTCAACCTTACAAGTACTTGGCCATTCTTCAGCCAAAAAAGGCTGCAGATGTGCCTTACAAATGTCAGTGATAAAACAGTTCCTGCCATCAAGTAGGATATTGAAGACATAACACAAAAGGAAAAAGGTTTGGGAGGAAGAAAAAAGAAAACTCTGACACTGTTTCTTAGTTACTCAACTTATCTAGCAATTGCAAGGAGGTCTACCTGCCTGCTGTTCAAGAAAATGGTGTAGAAGGTAGGCTAGATAGATGAATAGATGGTTCAAGACAGATTTGCCTCCAATTTTAATTATCTGTGCAAGGTATCAAAATTTTGGTATGCACTGTTTTATGCACACATAACACCTATGAGTGCCAGGGTAGGGAAAGAGATACCAGAACATGGGGCCAAAACACCTCTTCCCAAGTCGCTGCTCCTTTTGCCTCTAACCCTTTGAAATGCCTGAAGTTCTGAAGACTAGTGCACAAACCATTGCATTTCAAAGCAAAGTAAATAAATAATAATGCTCTATAATCCTCCCACTAAACTCAGTAAACTATCAGTATAATTAATCTCCTTTCCATACTGAAGAAATGTCAGTCACAGCCACCAAAAACTGTTGTTTTGGCAGGAACATCTGCTACAGAACATGCAGAAGTTAGCTTTAAGTTAACACTTCTGATCTGGGGACAAAAACAGTCCCTTCTCAGGAAGCTGTATTGCTATGTGAGCATCATCTGTCTTTACAGCATGGTACTTCACACTAAAATAGGAAGAGGGCTTGATGCACGTTTCCTTCCTCTTCATAGGGCAGGCTGCATTCGACTGCTAAGGCATCTTCCCTCACCCACAGTCATGTGCTTCACTTTGGCACTTGGGCCTCACATCATGCTTCACTGTGGGGAGGCAACTGCTACCACTTAAACTGGAGAAGAGTAGCTGTCACCACGTATATCTGCGATCTCTGCAACTTCAGCATTCCCCTGCCTGGAAAATCTCAGATGGGAAAAGAACAGGGAGGTCTCCATGTGTGGGAGCAGCCAGGAGCCAGAGTCCTGCAGGAGGAGTGAACAAATGGATGCTTGTTTCTTCCCTAAGGACTCACTAATTTTTAAACTGATTTTAGATGTTCTTGGTTTTATATATATATATATATATATATATATATATATATATATTGTTTTATTTTATTTTTAATTGTATTCCTTTGTTATCTTGTTGTTTGCCTCCCTGGATTCCTTTGGGAGGAAAGGCAGGATAGAAATTTGATGATGATGATGATGACTGCATGGGAGCGGTAAGATGGGAGCCTCCATTTAGAATGGGGCGGCTAGTCATTTTTTGGCTATGGGGCAGTGGCGGGTGCAACCAAAAGTGGGTGCAGCTATCCCATGCTCTCACAGGACACACAAAGGCCCATACCCCCCCACTCCCCTGCAGTCACAGATAAGCTAAGGGTTGTATATTGTGTCTTCCTTGCTGGTCAAATTTGATGCTGAGGAAGGGGGCAATCTGCAACCACATCAGGGCACTGACCTAGGCAGCCCAGTTTAAATTTCTCTGCCCACCCAGTGCTGTGTCTTCTTTCTTGTTTTTTTTCCCCTTTTTTCAGCTGCTACCAAAAGGGGGGGGGAGAGAGAGAAATCGCTTTGGAGCCAGATCAGGCCTCCTGATGCAGAGAAATTGGCCTGCTGGTATGCAGCAGCACTGTAGCAAGCAGAGATATAAGCCTATATTAGGTTTTTATAAAAGGCTGCTCTGCACACCTGTTCCACTCATATTGAGCATAGAATTACAGGGTTTCAAATTATTAAACTGCCAATTAAAGCTTGCAGTCTTAATTATGGTTGCTCAAGCTACCCCAGTCATTCTCACAAGCTGCCTTTGCTTGCAGGCTACAAAGGACTTCTCTTACAAGGGCTTTCCCCCTATCTATTAGAGAAAGGAGTCATAATTTTATGTAAACCACTTTGTCCACCCACAAAGTGATATTTAAATACTTTAAATAAATAAATAAACAATACGGATCTTTGAATCACACAGCTGTTGCCTCCATAGCTCCAAAGGTCATCAACTCAGTTCGAAGCCTGTACTTCAAAGTACTGATCTCCATGGAGCTTACTTTCAAGTGACTTTGTAACAAAATCAGAATTATTTATATGTTTAAAACTGTTTTCAAATTGTGTTCAGGTAAGAAAGTGTTAATTGAATGCTGGTAGGTGCAGATGAGGTAAAACTGACAGATGGGAGGGGGGAGTAGGCATGAACGACAGACTTAAGGACTATGAATCCAGAGAACAGCTGCTTAGTCGAGAATAAAGTTCTGGATGCTAGGAAGCAGGTGAGAAACTAAGGAGTCCAGCCAAATAGAACAGGGGTGAGGATGTGATGGAAGGGGATAAGGCATGACTGAGAAGAGGAATGCTAATGTAGCAACAAGCAGACTGGAAATGGCACGGGAGCCCAGCCAGCAAGGACAGGGTAGGAAGTCAAGACCAGAAAGTGAGTGCTGGGCAGTGGGCTAGAGATGGGGGAGAAATTCAATTCAGTTGGCATTTAAAGGGAAACTTACCAAAGTTGCACTTTCAAAAACAATACTGTAGGGCCCACTCATACGGCGGATTATGTTCCAGATCCCCACCTAAAAGCAAAACCTGCCAGAAAGTGGAACTCCTTCAATAAAATGGCACCCAAGCCCAAAAAACACAGTAAAAGTGGAACAAGTGCCATATGAACAAGCGCCTAATTTTAGCCGCCGTATTAGTGGAACGCCGAAAAGCTTATAGAAACCAAAACACACCCATCTTTCAAAATTCGCACTTCTCTGAATTTTGCAGTACAGTTCTCCAGCCATGTAATGTGCACAAAAATGCACATACTAGGCTAATGTGTGCATACACATGCATATATTGGTGAAAATACCATACAAAAATGCATGATAAGAAGGAAAATGGTGTTGAAAAACTGTGTCTATTTGGCAAGATTGCAAACAAAAATGTATATATTAGGAGAAATTCACATTCAAATGTTGAACTTTTTTAAAAAAATTGAATGTTGCTTAGACAATGTGGAATTACGGAGAACTGAATTTAAGAGTGGGAAAAACCAGAGCTGAGATTATCTGAAATTGACATATTTGCCTATCCCTAGCAGTGGTGCTGTAAGGTTCCAGGAGTCCCTGTACACATTGCTCCACCCCTTTTCAGAGCTTGGAAATGTTACTTTTTTTAAAACTACAACTCCCATCAGCCCCAGCCAGCATGGCCACTGGATTGGGCTGATGGGAGTTGTAGTTCAAAAAAGGAACTTTTCCAAGCTCCGCCCCTTTCCACCCTCTCCAGTCCCTCTGCTGCCCTAGTTACTTGTCTCTCTGTTCCTTCCCCTCAACCAGGCAGTGAGGCAGCAGAGGAATGAGGAGTTCCTTTTCCTAATCTTTGTTCAAAACTTTTTATAGGGATTGTTGGTGCACTGTGAGGCTGAGAGGCACTCTGGGAAATCAAGCATGGTAGGTACAATTATCTGGAGCTTTGCTCTGATTGCAGCCATGTGCCACCCTCAGAGGTGCAGGGAATGGTCGCCTAGGAACTCCCTCTCCTCAAAGGTGTGTCTCCCATCTTCATTGTAGAGCTTATGCCATATGCTGAAGATGGACCTCTTTATCTTAGGCTTTCACAGCTCAGATATTTTGTTCATTGGGACCCATCTCTTTTGCTGATTGTTCTGTTTCATATCGTTTTGTTTTTATTTGGAATAGTTTTTTCTTGTACAGTAAGGGCCCACTCATACAGTGGGTTATGTTCCAGACCCCCACCAAAAAGCAAAACCCGCCAAAAAGCAGAATTCCATCAATGGTGCCTGACATCCGAAAAACACTGTAAAAGCGGAACAAGTGCCATATGAGTGGGGCCTTACTCTAATTGAAAACTGCCATATTAGCAGAACCCTGAAAAGCATGCCGCCGAAAAGTGGGGCCCTACTGTATTATAATTGTAATGATTTTATGTTCTTGTAATGATACATTTTATTGTTGTTGTAACCCACTCTGGAACCTTATGGTGAAGGCTGGGTAAGATATCTTATAAGAACATAAGAAGAGTGTGCTGGATCAGGCCAGTTGGCCCATTCTCACAGTGGCCAACCAGATGCTCATGGGAAACTCGCAAGCAAGACCTAAGTGCAAGAGCACTCTCCTCTCCTGCGGTTCCCAGAAACTAGTATTCAAAAGCATACTACCTCCAACTATGGAGGCAGAGTGTAGCCATTGTGGCTAGTAGCCACTGCTAGCCTTATCCTCCATAAATTTGTCTAATCCTCTTTTAAAGCCATCAAAGTTGGTGGCCATTGCTACTTCTTGTGGGAGCGAATTCTATATGCGCTGTGTGAAGTACTTTCTTTTGTCTGTCATGAACAGTAGTATAGTGGCAAATTCCGTGCAGGGTCCCTTCATAATAGTCACAGCCACAGCCCCTTCTAAGGTTATACAGCCTTCTAGGATTATAGCATAATCTGGCCAGGCTTGAATATGGCTTTCTGCTTCTCTGTCACTGTCACCATTTGACTGTCCTTTCTTACTGTCAGAGATATTGCTTGAATTACTGCTTGATGATGTAGATGGGATGCTATACTCAGGATTCACTGTCTCTTCTGCTGCAGTTCAGAATTCTCACTCTCCACAACTTGGCTTTTTGAAGTAGGAACTAATAGGAACTCCTTTCACTCCGATTGGCTCGAATCACCAGGAAATGACAAGGAAGCAAGTTAGAAGATTCTTCTCAGTGGCTAACACATTCCCTGTTCATGCTGATTAGCTCATAAGATGCTAGAGACATAGGGATCCTGGTGGGACCTGGCTCCCAAAAAAGAAAGGGGTCTAAGACCCCCTAAGACCCTGGACACGTACATCCCTAGGATCTTCCAACATTCAGCTTCATTGGATGTCATGAGTTCTAGTGTTATGAGAGAGGGAGAAAAACTTTTTCTCTATCCACTTTCTCCATGCCATGCATAATTTTATACACTTCTATTGTGTCATACTTACTCAGCTTTTCCCTAAACAAAAAAGCCCCAAATGCTGCAACCTCTCCTCACAGGTGGAGTCGCTCCATCCAAACTAAATCAAAATAAATATACTTTTTTAAGAAAGAAAGAAAGAAAGAAAGAAAGAAAGAAAGAAAGAAAGAAAGAAAGAAAGAAAGAAAGAAAGAAAGAAAGAAAGAAAGAAAGAAAGAAAGAAAAAGAAAGAAAGAAATTGCAATGACTGTCACTATGGTACTGTCACTGAGTGGGGAGGATGAAGTGGCAGCACTGGTGCTGAAGCCAGGGAGCTGCCGTGTTACTCAAACAGCACTAGATCATCTCTCTAGAGGTCAATGAGGGCATATGCCTGATAAAGTGAGTCTTAGTTATGGAACATGAAAAGAGGTTTACAGTGCAATACACAAAACTATTCAAAACATAAAGCCAGTGGGATCAAGATTGCTCTGTTACAGGTAAACTAGCTTAAGTGATCTGTAGGCAGTACCTCCCCCACAGCATCTTCCTGCCCTCCCTGACTCCTGATGAAATGTGAGGCTTAGAACTATAATGAAGTATGAAAGTATTTCAAAAGATCCAAAGCCAGCAATGACAGATCATCCCTAGCTATTAAATAGTTCTTGGGTAGTTATACAGCTGGGCTACCTGACTAAGAAACCTATGTTCAAAAACCTCTGCTGGAGCCTTGCTAAACAATGACAGAGAATAGCTGTGACTCAGTATAACGACATCTGCTCTACTTGCAGATGGTTCAATCCCTGGCATTTGCAGATAGGACTAGGAGAGACCCCTGTGTGAAATCCTAGAGAGCTGCTGCCAGTCAATATAGAGTTGTAGACAATTCTGAGCCAAAATCAGACAGGCCTCTAGTGTGAATTAAGCCTCATTGAGTTAAATGGATAAGTATATAGGATTGCAGATTAATTTTTACCTCTGAAAGGAATGTCCTGTTAGACACAGAATTTAAGATACATACTTTTCTGGATGTGTTTGAAACAGGTGCGTAGGTGGGAAGGGAGTTGTGTTAATCTAATTGGATCTTCAACATAGTGCCCTTCAGATGTTGTTGGACTACAATTCCATCAGTATCAGACAACATAACCAATTATCAGGGATGATGGAAATTGTAGTCTTACAACATCTGGAGGGCACCACGTTGGCTATCCCTCGACTGTAAGGCCCCACAAGTAACTTTTGTTGTTTGTTGCAATACATACAAGAACTTGTATGCAATCCATACAAGAGCCTGCTGGATCCAACCAGTGGCCCATCTAGTCCAGCATCCTATTCTCACAGTGGCCAGTCAGATCCCCTAAAGGGAAGCTCACAAGCAGAACCTGAGTGTACGAGCAGCACTCTCCTCACTTGTATTCCCAGCAACTGATATTTAGAAGCATACTGTCTCTGACAGTGGAAGTAGAACATAGGGATCATTGCTAGGTGCCGCTGATAGCTTTATCGTCCATGAATTTGTCTAATCCTCTTTCAAAGTCATCCAAGTTGGTGCCCGTCACGGCTTCTAGCGGTAGCAAATTCCATAGTTTCACTATATGCTGTGCGATACTACATTTTTAATTGCAAGAGAAGGGATCAAGTTTATTCTGGTGAATTACTTTTGATGTGTGCTTTTTCTGTTTACCTACATTATATCTCTTAAGTTCTACTTCTGACAGTTCAGTTGTGCATACATGTCTACCCAATGAGTTCAATAGGACTTATTCCCAGGTAAGTATGTACAGGATTAAGTTACCTCTAAGTTATACTGTTGACAAAAAAAAATGCAAAGGCAACTAGTAAAGTACTAAAGTTTGCATTTTTCTTTATTAGGGGATTGTCATATTGATGAAAATGTGTTTTAGTTTAAAGGGGTACAGCAGTGTTTTTTGCAGCACAACACAGTCATGCCTTCAAGCACCACAACAGAATGCCTGCTCAGTACTGGTGGCAACATAATGATTGTAAAAAAGACATTCCTTGTCTGACGTGCTCTTTGAGCAAAGATGAGAAATAACAGAAATGTATTGTAAAAGCAGCATTTCAAGTGTAAAATTTAATTTCAAGTGAAAAAGTATACGTGTGGGGGGGTATCACCATTGCTGGGGTTGGGGTGGGGGATGGATGTGAGATTCTGTTATGACATTCTGGTAACCTTATGGATATAAAAAATATTCTGCTACCCTCTGTGTGTGTGTTTATTTTTAATGTCATTTTAGGCTACATAGATGTGCAGTAGCCAAGACCAACACCTTGTAGGCACTCCATTTTTAAAAAAGTAACTTAAGTGTAATTGATTACTTTTGAGTAATAGTAAAGTAATCCACTACTTTCAGAACAATTGTAATGGTAATTTTTACTTTTGGGGGCCATGTAACAGTAATTGTAATTTATTACTTTTTTAAAGTAATATTCCAAGCTCTGTCCATAGTTGTTGTCTTGCCTCCAGGGAAAGTGCAAAGGGAGATGGAAATTGAGCTACCCCTGAGGCACCCTCTTTTCTGCAGTGGCTGGGGCTGTCTCTACATGACTCATGTTATATTCGTATAGACAAATTCATGGAGGAGAAGGCTATCAATGCCTACTAGCCATGGTGGCTATGTTCTACCTTCACCATCGGAGGCAGTAAGCACTCTCTAGTTACTGGGAATCGCAAGAGGGGAAAGTGCTGTTACACTTTGGTTTTGCTTGTAGGCTTCCCATAAGGCATCTGGTCGGCCACTGTGACAACAGGATGCTGAACTGGATGTGCCATTGGCTCATGACAGCAGGCTCATGACAAGTCAGGTATGATGGTAATGAGTACCTGGACTCAAGTGATTTCTGTATTTCCAATCTTTTGTTGTTGTTATGTGCCTTCAAGTTGCTTACAACTTATGATGACCCTGTGACCTCCAATAGCATCTGTTATAAACCACCCTGTTCAAATCTTGTAAATTCAGGTCTGTGGCTTCCTTGATGGAATCAATCCATCTCTTGTTTGGCCTTCTTCTTTTTCTACTCCCTGCTGTTTTTCCCAGCATTATTGGCTTTTCTAGTGAAACATGTCTTCTCATTATGTGTCCAAAGTATGATAACCTCAGTTTCATCATTTTAGCTGCTAGTGATAGTTCTGGATTAATTTGTTCTGTACTGCCTTCAAGTCGAATAATAATGGACTTCAAGTTGATTCTGACTTATGGCGGGTTTATAGGGTTTTATGGTAAGCAGTATTCAGAGGTGGTTTACCATTGCCTTCCTCTGAGGCGAGAGGCAGTGACTGGCCCAAGGTCACCCAGTGAGCTTCATGGCTGTGTGGGGATTCGAACCCTTGTCTCCCAGGTCATAGTCCAATACTCTAAACACTACACCAAACATTGTTCTAACACCCAGTTATTTGTCTTCTTTGTGGTCCATGGTAACTGCAAAGCTCTCCTCCAACACCACATTTCAAATGAGTTGATTTTTCTCTTATCTGCTTTTTTCAATGTCCAACTTTCACATCCATACATAGAGATTGGGAATACAATGGTCTGAATGATCCTGACTTTAGTGTTCAGTGATACATCTTTGCATCTGAGGACCTTTTCTAGTTCTCTCATATCTGCCCTCCTCAGTCCTAGCCTTCTTCTAATTTCTTGACTATTGTCTCCATTTTGGTTAATGACTGTGGCAAGGTATTGATAGCCCTTGACAAGTTCAATGTCCTCATTGTCAAGTTACATAAATGTTCTGTTGTCATTACTTTAGTCTTGATGTTCAGCTGTAGTCCTGCTTTTGTGCTTTGCTCTTTAGTTTTCATCAGCATTCATTTCAAATCATTACTGGTTTCTGCTATTAGTATGGTATTGTCTGCATATCTTAAATTATTGATATTTCTTCCTCCAGTTTTCATACCTCCTTCATCTTGATCCAGTCCTCCTTTACGTATGATATGTTCTGCATATAGATTAAACAAATAGGGTGATAAAATATAACCCTGTCACTCACCCTTTCCGATGGGGAACCAATTGGTTTCTCCATATTCTGTCCTTACAGTAGCCTCTTGTAGTTTTTCATGATCTACACAATTAAAGGCTTTGCTGTAATCTATAAAGCACAGGGTGATTTTCTTCTGAAATTCCTTAGTCCGTTCCATTATCCAACATATGTTTGCGATAAGATCTCTGGTATATGCAATAAGATCTCTTTTCTAAATCCAGCTTGGACATCTGGCATTTCTCCCTCCATATATGGTAAGAGCCTTTGTTGTAGAATCTTGAGCATTACTTTGCTTGCATGGGATATTAAGGCAATAGTTCGATAATTACTGCATTCCCTGGGATCCCCTATCTTTGGAATTGGGATGTATATGGAACGCTTCCAGTCTGTGGGCCATTGTTTAGTTTTCCTTATTTCTTGACAGATTTTTGTCAAAATTTGGACAGATTCAGTCTCAATAACTTGTAGCAACTCTGTTGGTATACCATCTATTCCTGGTGATTTGTTTCTTCCAAGTATTTTAAGAGCAGCTTTCACCTCACATTCTAAAATTTCTGGTTCTTCATCATACATTTCCTCCGTGAATGAATCTGTCATCCTGGCATCTCTTTTATACAGTTCTTCAGTGTATTGCTTCCATCTTCCTTTTATTTCATCTCGGTCAGTCAGTGTGTTCCCCTGTTGATTATTCAACGTCCCTACTCTTGGTTTATATTTCCCTTTAATTTCTCTAAACTTTTGGAATAGGGCTCTTGTTCTTCCCTTTTTGTTGTCATCTTCTATTTCTTTACAGTAACTATTGCAATAGTTCTGTTTGTCCCTACATACTAGTCGCTGTATTATTGCATTTAGGGTTCTGACTGTGTTTCCGTCTCCTTTTGCTTTTGCTTTCCTTCTTTCTTTAACTGTTTTAAGAGTTTCATCAGTCATCAATTGATGTCTTTCTCTCTTTTTAATTAGAGGTATTGTCTTTTTGCATTCTTCCCTAATAATGTCTCTTTCAATCCTTAGTTCTCCTGGGTCTCTATCAGCTATGTTTAAAGCCTCAAACCTGTTCCTTATTTGATCTTTATATTCTTCTGGGATGTTATTTAAATTATATTTTGGCATTATGATTGCTTTGTTGTTTTTCTTTAGCTTTACTCTGATTTTCGATATTACAGTTCATGATCCCTCGCTCAGGAAGGAAGCCTGAGAGAATACTAAAGAGTTAAGCCCCAGCTGATAGCCATCAGCCTCAAGTAACACATCATTGGCTGGCAGCAGTAGCTGGGAGGAACCAGTCACACATATAAAGTCAGAGCACCCTAGCGAGGGAGCCTGCTAGAGGGAGCCCCAGCTGACGAAGCGTCAAGGCCCCAGCTGACAAAGCGTCAAGGCGAGTTAAGCAGCAGACTGAGTTTGGCAGCAGGGCGAGGAGGCCAGGGCCCCCCACTCTGCCCGTCTGTTCCCTGACCTCAACTAAACCGCAGTCTCCAACCCATTGACGTAATAAACCTTAAACAAAACTATGCAGGTAAGAAGCCAGCAGGGGTGTGGGGGCTTTCCAGTGTTTTGCACCGCCTGCAGCATGTACAACTATCTGCCTGTTGGACAGAAGTCGTGGGTATGCTCTCGGTGCAATGAGCTCCTGGCTCTCTGGGAACGACTTCATTTCCTTGAGGCCAAGGTGGCGGACCTGGAAAAGCTGAGAGAGGCAGAGAGGTGTGTGGAGGAGGCCTTCAGGGACGTTATAGCTGTGTCCCACTCCAACGATGATAGTTCTCCTGCTATCATGGAGAACGATGGTCTCGGGGAAGGAGAGCATCCAGCTGAGGAAGAGGGAAACGATCCCTTAGAAGGGACCCATTCCTTGGGGGATGAGCAGCTATCCTCTCGTGCCGAGGATATATCTCCAGGGGGTGGAGGGATCCTTGTAGTGGGTGATTCGATCATTAGGAACATAGACAGTGGGGTGTGTGATGGGCGTGTAGACCGCAAGGTGTTTTGCCTGCCTGGTGCGAAGGTTGCGGATATCGCCCGTCATTTAGATAGTTTGGTAGACAGTGCTGGGAAGGAGTCAGTGGTCGTGGTGCACGTTGGCACCAACGACATGGGGAAATGCAGCCGTGAGGTCCTGGAAGCAAAATTTAGGTTGCTGGGTAGGATGCTGAAAGCCAGGACCTCCAAGGTGGCTTTCTCTGAAATGCTACCGGTTCCACGCGCAGGACCAGCCAGACAGGCCCAGCTTCGCAGTCTCAATTCGTGGATGAGACGATGGTGTCGGGTGGAAGGGTTTGGATTTGTTAGGCACTGGGGAACATTTTGGGACAAGCCGGGCCTGTACAAAAGGGACGGGCTCCACTTGAACCAGAATGGAACCAGACTGCTGGCACTTAAAATTAAAAAGGTGGCAGAGCAGCTTTTAAACTGACTGAGGGGGGAAACCCGACAGGAGCTGAGAAAGGTCCGGTTCGGAATAAACCTCCCCCCTGGGATAAAAACCAAAGAAATGATGAAATTTTAAAAGGGGTAGGCCTAGAAGTAGGCATTGTGAGAGCAGGGGCACAGGATATAAATTCAGAAGAGCAAAATTACCACAGGCCTAACCACAAGTGCCAAAGACACTTGAAGAGAGACACTGCTTACAAGTGCCTGTACGCTAATGCTAGGAGCCTGCAAACCAAGATGGGAGAACTGGAGTGCTTGGTCTTAGAGGACAGCATTGATATAGTGAGCATAACGGAGACCTGGTGGAATGGAGAAAACCAGTGGGATACGGTTATCCCTGGATATAAACTATATCGGAAGGACAGGGAAGGACGTATTGGTGGCGGAGTCGCTCTATACGTGAAAGAAGGCATTGAATCCAGCAAGCTCGAAACCCCAAAAGAGGCAGACTCCTCCACAGAATCATTGTGGGTGGTGATACCATGCCCCAGGAGGGACTTAATACTGGGAACGATCTATCGTCCCCCTGATCAAAATGCTCAGGGAGACCTGGAGATGAGATATGAAATTGAGGAAGCATCCAAACTAGGAAATGTGGTAGTAATGGGTGACTTCAACTACCCGGACATAGACTGGCTGCATATGTGTTCCAGTCATGACAAAGAAGCAAAGTTTCTAGATATTCTAAATGACTATTCCCTAGACCAGTTGGTCATGGAACCGACCAGAGGGACGGCAACCCTGGACTTAATCCTCAGTGGGGACCGGGACCTGGTGCAAGATGTAAGTGTTGTTGAACCGATTGGGAGCAGTGACCACAGTGCTATTAAATTAAACATACATGTAACTGGCCAATTGCCAAGAAAATCCAACACGGTCACATTTGACTTCAAAAGAGGAAACTTCACAAAAATGAGGGGATTGGTAAAAAGAAAGCTGAAAAACAAAGTCCAGAGGGTCACATCACTCGAAAATGCTTGGAAGTTGTTTAAAAACACTATATTAGAAGCTCAACTGGAGTGCATACCGCAGATCAGAAAAGGTACCGCCAGGGCCAAGAAGATGCCAGCATGGTTAACGAGCAAAGTCAAGGAAGCTCTTAGAGGCAAAAAGTCTTCCTTCAAAAAATGGAAGTCTTGTCCAAATGAAGAAAATAAAAAAGAACACAAACTCTGGCAAAAGAAATGCAAGAAGACAATAAGGGATGCTAAAAAAGAATTTGAGGAGCACATTGCTAAGAACATAAAAACCAACAACAAAAAATTCTATAAATACATTCAAAGCAGGAGACCATCTAGGGAGACAATTGGACCCTTGGATGATAAGGGAGTCAAAGGTGTACTAAAGAACGATCAGGAGATTGCAGAGAAGCTAAATGAATTCTTTGCATCTGTCTTCACAGTGGAAGATATAGGGCAGATCCCTGAACCTGAACTAACATTTGCAGGAAGGGATTCTGAGGAACTTAGACAAATAGTGGTAACGAGAGAGGAAGTTCTAAGCTTAATGGACAATATAAAAACTGACAAATCACTGGGCCCGGATGGCATCCACCCGAGAGTTCTCAAAGAACTCAAAGGTGAAATTGCTGATCTGCTAACTAAAATATGTAACTTGTCCCTTGGGTCCTCCTCCGTGCCTGAGGACTGGAAAGTGGCAAATGTAATGCCAATCTTCAAAAAGGGATCCAGAGGGGATCCCGGAAATTACAGGCCAGTTAGCTTAACTTCTGTCCCTGGAAAACTGGTAGAAAGTATTATTAAAGCTAGATTAACTAAGCACATAGAAGAACAAGCCTTGCTGAAGCAGAGCCAGCATGGCTTCTGCAAGGGAAAGTCCTGTCTCAGTAACCTATTAGAATTCTTTGAGAGTGTCAACAAGCATATAGATAGAGGTGATCCAGTGGACATAGTGTACTTAGACTTTCAAAAAGCGTTTGACAAGGTACCTCACCAAAGGCTTCTGAGGAAGCTTAGCAGTCATGGAATAAGAGGAGAGGTCCTCTTGTGGATAAGGAATTGGTTAAGAAGCAGAAAGCAGAGAGTAGGAATAAACGGACAGTTCTCCCAATGGAGGGCTGTAGAAAGTGGAGTCCCTCAAGGATCGGTATTGGGACCTGTACTTTTCAACTTGTTCATTAATGACCTAGAATTAGGAGTGAGCAGTGAAGTGGCCAAGTTTGCTGACGACACTAAATTGTTCAGGGTTGTTAAAACAAAAAGGGATTGCGAAGAGCTCCAAAAAGACCTCTCCAAACTGAGTGAATGGGCAGAAAAATGGCAAATGCAATTCAATATAAACAAGTGTAAAATTATGCATATTGGAGCAAAAAATCTGAATTTCACATATACGCTCATGGGGTCTGAACTGGCGGTGACCGACCAGGAGAGAGACCTCGGGGTTGTAGTGGACAGCACAATGAAAATGTCGACCCAGTGTGCGGCAGCTGTGAAAAAGGCAAATTCCATGCTAGGGATAATTAGGAAAGGTATTGAAAATAAAACAGCCGATATCATCATGCCGTTGTATAAATCTATGGTGCGGCCGCATTTGGAATACTGTGTACAGTTCTGGTTGCCTCATCTCAAAAAGGATATTATAGAGTTGGAAAAGGTTCAGAAGAGGGCAACCAGAATGATCAAGGGGATGGAGCGACTCCCTTACGAGGAAAGGTTGCAGCATTTGGGGCTTTTTAGTTTAGAGAAAAGGCGGGTCAGAGGAGACATGATAGAAGTGTATAAAATTATGCATGGCATTGAGAAAGTGGATAGAGAAAAGTTCTTCTCCCTCTCTCATAATACTAGAACTCGTGGACATTCAAAGAAGCTGAATGTTGGAAGATTCAGGACAGACAAAAGGAAGTACTTCTTTACTCAGCGCATAGTTAAACTATGGAATTTGCTCCCACAAGATGCAGTAATGGCCACCAGCTTGGACGGCTTTAAAAGAAGATTAGACAAATTCATGGAGGACAGGGCTATCAATGGCTACTAGCCATGATGGCTGTGCTCTGCCACCCTAGTCAGAGGCAGCATGCTTCTGAAAACCAGTTGCCGGAAGCCTCAGGAGGGGAGAGTGTTCTTGCACTCGGGTCCTGCTTGCGGGCTTCCCCCAGGCACCTGGTTGGCCACTGTGAGAACAGGATGCTGGACTAGATGGGCCACTGGCCTGATCCAGCAGGCTCTTCTTATGTTCTTATGTTCTTATCTGTACCGCAATCTGCTCCTGGTCTTGTTTTCACAGAAAGTATGGAACTTCTCCATCTTCTGCTACCAATTATATAATCAGTTTGATTCCTATATTGACCATCTAGTGATGTCCACGTGTACAGTCATCTTTTCGGTTGATCAAAAAATGTGTTTGCAAAAAACCAATTATTGGCTTCACAGAATTCAGTAAGACTTTCTCCTGCTTCATTTCTATCTCCTATGCCCCATTTCCCCACAATTTCTAGTTCTTCTCTGTTCCCTACTTTTGCATTCCAGTCCCCCATGATTATCATCCAGTCCTCCATGATTATAACATCTTGTTTTGGTGTATGTTCAATTTCTTCCTGTACTTCTGCATAAAATCTCTCCAATTCCTCTTCTTTTCTTTGCCATTGGAGCGTGGACTTGGATGATGGTTATGTTAATAGGTTTGCCATTTAATATCATTGATATCACTCATTCAGACCTTGCATTATAGCTCCTAATTGCTTTTGCTACATCACTTCTCATTATTAAAGCAACCATTTCTTAATTTCTCATTTCCTGCATAAAATATTTTGTATTTGCCTGATTGAAAATGTCCATTCCAATCCATTTTAATTCACTCACACCAAGTATTGTAATGTTAATATGTTCCATTTCTTGCTTGATAATTTCTAACTTTCCCTGGTTCATGCTTCTCACATTCCATGTTCCTATTGTGTATGTTGTACAACTCCGGACTCTCGTTTTGTTTCTATGCACTTCAGCCTGTGGGCTTCCATTCGACTTTGACCCATTGGCCTCATAAGTCACAGTGCTACTCATACTTGTCCGTTGTTCTTCCCCAGTAGCTCATTGAGTGCCTTCTGACCTGGGGGTCTCATCTTCCAGCACTATCTCGTGTTGCATTTTGGATACTCTGTTCATAGGGTTTTCGTGGTAAGAGGTATTCAGAAGTGGTTTACCATTGCCTTCCTCTAAGTTTGGATGCATCTTAGTGTGGTGTCTCAGCTCTGACCATTCCACCTTGGGTGAAAATGTACAGTAACTGTCAGCAGTAAGTTCCAATCCCTATGCAGGCATCTTCTCCACAATGGTGCCTACCCTATGGAACAACCACCCTTTGGAGATGAGGCAGACAGTGACGGTTGTGTGCTTTGCAGTCATTTTAAGGCTTACCTTTTATTGGAATCTTTTATTACATTATTGCAATTTTGATTGTTGTGAACTGCTTTGGTATTTACTGAATGAAAAGCAGTATAAACATTATTTCAATTTTTTAAAAAATAAAGTGAAGAGGGGGACACACATGAAACCCTGCTTCTAACATTCCCATGTGCACAGGTTCCCCTTATGACCTTTATTTAATCAGGTTCCCCATCGTGGGGAGGCTTCTAATCTTGTTTTCAGGTTCTTCACAGTTACATAGAAGTTTCATGAATAGATGGAATGGCCAGTGAGGGATACAGTGCTGGGAGAAGAGTAGGCATATGTGAGCAAAGCCAAAAATGGACCATGCTTTATACTAGATATGTCAATAAGATTGCAAATTATTCTGTAAGGCATAAGTTACATTTTTTTAAAAAATAAGCAAATAGCAAGCTTTAACTTACTCAGTTTGCTGATCATTAGTATAACAATAGGTTGATGGAAACTTTTATTCAGCTGGGTTTGCTAAGGTCACTAATATCAAGGTTGCCCTGTTTTTCATTTGTTTAAATGTTTCCATGTATAAAATTATTTATATCTCCACCAGCATTTTTCAGCAGATGCCTTTTTTAGTTTTACTTGGTTTCTATTGGGAAATCCCACTCTGTCCACGATTTTGTAAAGAATAGTGGTTTACCAAATTACCACATTACTTGTTCTCCTGTTCTATTTATGATGACATAAGAATTAAATATCTGCAGAGTTTACTTTTAAGGAAGGTTCACAAATCAGTCTGATAAAAGATCAAAGTATTACTTGCAACTAGTGATGGGTGAATATACCACTTTTGGTTTCTGTCAGTTTCTCATTTTTCCAATATTAAATTCAGTTCTTTACATTTCCAGAGCAGTATGTGATTATTTTTTTTAAAAAATGCTCATGTAACTTTATCAGCATTTTAGTGCAAATTTCTTCTAACGTACACATTTTTTGCAAAGCAATTTCCCCTAATGCAATGCATTTTTGTAAGTTATTTTTACCAATATATACATTTCTAAGCACACTTTACCCTAGTATGTGCATTTTATAAACATTACTTGGCTGGCTAACTGCATTGCAAAATTTGAAGAAGTGTGAATGGGTGCGTTTTGGTTCACATATTGTTTTGGAAAGCGCAAATTAAGTAAGTTTGCCTTTAAATGTGAAATGAATTGAATTTCTCTCCCACCCCTATTTGAAACAAAAATTGTTTGGTAAGCCACTTCTTTTGCCTTCAAAGCAGCCAAAGCATGGCAAAAAAGAAACCCCTGAGAAATATGCAGTGGATTGTTTTTATTATGCAGCATGCTAAGATTTACTGAACTGTAAATGTATTTTATATTGCATGGTTTTATATTTGTTATGGTGACTTTTCTTGACAAGCAGACCCACTGACTGACTGCTTTCTGGATTCTCACGCCCCACCCCAGTGTAGAGGAATCATTTCAGGACAGAACACAAGAAATTTGAGAGATTTCAGCTCTCTGGGGGTGCTACCTGGTTGTGTTTCTCCCATGTTCTGTGTGTGGAAAATAACAGAAAGCACCTGACTTGGCCTGAGCCAATTGGCACCCTCCGTGTCCTGTCATCACAGCACTGTCCCTGATTTTTCTGGAGTGGGAGGAGTCTGGTGGTGTTTCCATAGATGTTCTCTATCTTCATGGGGTTTCTTTTCCTTCCCCTTCTGGGCTGAATGTTTACAGGATATGGCGGCCATTCCACCAGCATAATGGCAGTGCCCTTTCCTAGTGTTATTTATTTATCACCTGTTCTTCATCACTGCAACAACAATCTGAGAGATCAGGGTATATAGAAAGTTAAATAACATCACAAATAAACAAATAAAACTTATCAAACTATTTTAATAACCAGAGAACTAACACTATAATAACGGGCAGGCTCGGACAATGATGTACAGCAAATGCCTGAGTAAAACTATGTGTGTTCAGTAGGGTTGCCAGGTTCAATCCCCGAGAATGATCATGTATCTTTAGGAGAAGAGAAAGTCAGCCAAGTGCAGGTGTTCTTGCAACTCTGTAATGGGAAAAACCACAAGGTGGAATCCTCCCTCCCCCCTGCACAACTTTTAAAGATACAAAAGACTTCTTGGAGGCTGGGCCTGGCAACCAAGAGGTCTTCTATGTCTTTAAAAGTTGTGCAGGACGAAGGGAGAATCCCACCTTGTGGCTTTTCCCATTACAGGGTTGCAAGGACACCTGCACTTGGCTGACTTTCTCTTCTCCTAAAGATACAGGATCAGGCCAAGAACCTGGCAGCCCTATTTGACCGTCAGTTGGTTCTCCCTGCTTTATGAGTTTTGCATGGAGAGGGGAAGCATCGGATTAAAGTGTCTACAAACCCCTAGAGATACAGAACTGGAGATGTTTTTACCTTCCCTTTTCGGATTAAAACAGCATGTTTTTTCTTCGGAGACTGTTCATATACCAGTAGTGAAGTCATTCCCCAAGTGGGATGATTATGTAGCCCAAAAGGGAACTATCAACAGGCTTGGGGAAACCCATGGTTTACAGAAGTACAAATTATCTTGCAGGGGTAGGGAGAGTTTATGAGGATTTACTATGTTCTGTGCTTGTGTATGGGCAAAATGCTGCTTGGGTGTTGGGCCAAAAATACAGAAGACCAGGACTGAGTGTAGACAGAGGGGATAGAATGGAGTATCCTGGATAAGGATATGGATGCCTCAGTGATATCATTCATTAAAAGCATTCCACCGCAGATTTTGTTGCAGGTCTAATGTATCTCAGTTTCTGTTCTAATGTAGATGTTGTAATCCCAATATCCTGCTATAAATTAGCAGGTGCAGCAGCTGTTCTGTACAGAGCTCTGCACATTTATCAGTGCAATAGATTATTGGTGCTACTGGCTTCCCTCCCCCCCCCAGTGTAAATTTAGACACAGCCTTCCCCATCTTTGGGGGCTGTAGTACAAAACATCTGGAAGGCACCAGGTTGGGGAAGGCTGATTTTGACAATAGGCCTAAGTTTCTTTCGTTTTTCAAATAATACTCTTTTCTCATGAGTTTCCTCCCTTATTTCTGTCCCAGTTTGTTTTGCAAATTTAATTACAGAATCTTCCCATCAATTTGTAAAAATGTTTCTGTGAAGATAATGTGCTTTAATTTCCAAAAGGATAGCTGTGCCAGCCTCTTGCACTGAAACAAAAGAGACTGTTGTGGCACATTAAAGAGTACAATTCTTGACATGGGCATTTGATTACGTGAACTTTCTAGCACATGAAAGCTTGTGCCATAAATAACAGATTGCTGTGGCACCTTATTTATTTTATTATTTGACTTATATCCCACCCTTCCTCCCAGCAGGAGCCCAGGGCAGCCTTACTGTGCAAGCTTATACGTGTCTACTCAAAAGTAAATCTCAGTGAGTTGAATTGGGCTTGCTCCCAAGGAAGTGGGGAAAAGATAGCAACCTCAACATAAAAGCTAACAAATTCATTATGGCACAAGCTTTTGTGGACTCTGGCCTTCAGAGTGCCTCAAAAATTCTTTGCTGTGCTTTACTTCATTTGCATATTCTCCTTATCTCCCTTTCGGTCATATTTTCCCCCTTCCCTTCTCCTTTCCATGTAGTACGATCCTTTCTGGCAACATATTTTAAGCCCTACACAAATATGTTAACTAATCAGATCAATTCTCCTGTGTTGCGTGTGTTGTTTACGTGGTGACAAGCAACCGAGCTCAACAGGGCTTCCTTCCAAGAAAGACTGCACTCTCAGCTTGCAAAGTGCGTATTCGACCTCAGCACAGCACAGACTTGGGACTGCAAAACTGGGTTTGCAGGTTAATGGGTTATGTGTGACAGACAGGGCGTGTGGAAGGCGCATATTACCCGAATTCAATTCATCTCCCCCCCCCGTCCTTTTAGGCGAACATTCCGCGTCCTGCGCGCAGGCGCTGTGGTTGTAATAAGGCTCGCCACACTCCCTCCTTCGCGGTCCTCTCCTGCTTTTTTCCGGCCCCTCTTTCTCTGCCGACTTTCCCGTCGCTCCCCTGTTGGGACCAGGAGCCCGGAATCCTGGCAGCAAGAGGCTCGTTACGGGAAGCCCCTCCTTTTCCGTCTGGCCCGCCCGCTGCCGTTGACGTCACCGCCCTGCCTACCAATGGCGGCGCGAGTGAGGCGCTCGAGCAAGCGGAGTGAGCCATTAGTCAAGGAGATGAATGCGTCGGCCAAGCGTACCAGAGCTTACGGGGTGCGGGGGAGGGGAGATCGCTGCTGCAACCGTGGTTCTGAGGGACTGGCAGGGAGGACGATGGTCTGAGGCCTGCCTGCGAGCATTGTGGAAGTAGCGCGTGAGGAGGTGAGTGGCTGAGGGAGGGACACCGGTCGCGGCGTTGCCCCTCTTACCGGTCCTTCGCGTGAGCCTTTTGCCCTCTTCGAGGGGAAGCCGCCTGTGGCAGCAGCCGGGCCAGGCCGAAAGGGAAACTTGGCAGCTGCCCTCGAACAGGGAAAAAAGAAAACAACCCTTTTCCCACTCTTCCTCCTCCTCCGCGGTCAGTTCTTGTCCTTGGTAGGCTGTGGGGAACGAAGGCGGCTCTGTAAGCCCGCCTCCCTCCGACTCGGGGTCTCGGGCGGCGCCTCTGAACCGACTCGCTTCCAGCCGTCCTTTTGATTTAGGTATTAGACCGCTTTTCGACCGTCTCCCTGCGAAAGCTCCTCGCCGTTTTTTTTTAAACCCTTTTAAAGTCCTACTTAGCGCGCGCGCGCCCACCCGTGCCTCAGCCGTCCCCGCTACTTGGCGTTACCCCTTATAGCATAACCCCCCATATGCTGTCTGTGTCTTCTAGGTGCAGCCAGGGTGGCAAAAGGGTGAGATGGCCGCGCGCTCTTTACTGCGTGTGTGAAGAGGGGAGTTCTGATCGGCACTCCAGTCTGCCTTGTAGTCAACCGAGTCAGGGAGTGGTAGTTCTTTCTGGACCAAATGATACATATATATGGGATATGAAGGTCAATTGGCGTGAAGGAATGCTCTGTTGCATTTGGTGTGGAGGACCTGAGCTGTTTCTCGTGCCCATTTTCGTCCCCCGTTTCAACCTCCGTGATGCTGTGTGAGCAAGATAAGCCACTTGCTCATGGTCACGTCAGAAACGGGCATAGGTTCTTTTCTGGATCTCTTCCTGCCTCCACTGTGCTGCCTGACTGACCCTGATCCCTCTCCTACTAATCCTCTCTCGAATGCTGATTAGCTTACTGAGGATCCTGTATTGTCCTGGCAGAAGCTGAACCACATCCCTGTGTTCTAGGTCTCATGGTGTTGATGGTAAACTTGTGTTTAAGACGGGGCAGCCAACATGGTGCCCTCCCACCCATCTATGTTGAGGGATTTTATTTTTTTTTCCATATGGAATATCCATTCAGCTCTGGGAACCTTTACCAACAGTCGAGAGTGGCAGAGCTTTAGCTTTGTACCACGCCTGTATCATCTCTAAATCAGGGGTTCCAAAACTATGGTCTGTGGATCACCAGTGGCCCATGAGCTTTCTTCAGGTAGTCTGCATCTTGTTCACATTAAATACTCGTTTTGATTTTAATTGTATTTTTGTTGGTTCTTTTATCATTTTTTATCATATTACAATCTGAATTCTACAGAATGCAAATTGTGATACAGTAAAATACAATATAAGAAATGATAATGTTATTTGTTATTTAATTTTATTTATTATGTTATTTGTTATTTAATTTTTGTAAAATGTATTGCTTTTATTGTATTTTTATACCTGTGTTTATATTTCTTTGTAAGTCACCTTGAGGGCCTTTGGCCGAAAGGCAGGGTGGTGGTGGTGGTAATAATAATAATAATAATAAATTAATAATAATAATAATAATAAATTAATAATAATAATAATAATGAATTAATAATAATAATAAATTAATAATAATAATAAAGAAATAGAAGAACCAATAAAAATACAATTAAAAACCATACAGCATCTAGCTGTATTACAATTGCTACAACAGGCAGAAAAATCATTGTCTGCCAAGAACATCAGCAATTTTCAAGTAGTCCATGGGGGGAAACGTTTGGGAGCCGCTGATCTAAATCATCTTTGTACTCATGTCTGTATCTTATAGCTGCACTTGTTTAGATTCATCCCTTTTTTTTCTTCCTTTCCTACCATTGCTCTCTTTCTTTGCTCTCTTACTTTGTACAGATTTAGACTGTAAGCATCTTGGAGCAGGGAGCAGTCTAGTTTTGGTTATGCTGCTGTGTAAAGTGCAGTTGATGGCACACTATAAACAGTAGTAATAATATGCACTGTAATAACACATCGTTTATATTAAATAGTAATATTTGGGGGTCAAGCTAAAATACATAGTGGGGTAGGTTTTGTTGTTATGTGCTCCAAGTAGACCACGACTTATGGCGATCCTATGAATCGGCGACCTCCAAGAGCATCTGTCATGAACCACCCTGATCAGATCTTGTAAGTTCAGGTCTGTGGCTTCCTTGATGGAATCAGTCCATCTCTTGTTTGGCCTTCCTCTTTTTCTACTCCCTTCTGTTTTTCCCAGCATTATTATCTTTTCTAGTGAATCACGTCTTCTCATGATGTGTCCAAAGTATGGTAACCTCAGTTTCATCATTTTAGCTTCTAGTGATAGTTCTGGTTTAATTTGTTCTAACACCCAATTATTTTGCTCTTATCCGCTTTTTTCACTGTCCCAACTTTCCCATCCCTACATAGAGATCGGAAATACCATGGTCTGAATGATCCTGACTTTAGTGTTCAGTGATACATCTTTGCATTTGAGGACCTTTTCTAGTTCTCTCACAGCTGCCCTCCCCAGTCCTAGCCTTCTTCTGATTTCTTGACTATGGTCTCCATTTAGGTTAATGACTGTGCCAAGGTATTGATAATCCTTGGCAAGTTCAATGTCCTCATTGTCAACTGTAAAGTTACATAAATCTGTTGTCATTACTTTAGTCTTTTTGACGTTCAGCTGTAGTCCTGCTTTTGTGCTTTCCTCTTTAACTTTCATCAGCATCCATTTCAAATCATTACTGGTTTCTGCTGGTAGTATGGTATCGTCTACATATCTTAAATTATTGATATTTCTCCCTCCATTTTTCACACCTCCTTCATCTTGGTCCAATCCTGCTTTCCGCATGATATGTTCTGCGTATAGATTAAATAAATAGGGTGATAAAAATACACCCCTGTCTCACACCCTTTCCGATGGGAAACCAATGGGTTTCTCCATATTCCGTCCTTATAGTAGCCTCTTGTCCAGAGTATAGGTTGCACATCAAGACAATCAGATGCTGTGGCACCCCCATTTCTTTTAAAGCATTCCATAGTTTTTCATGATCTACACAGTCAAAGGCTTTGCTGTAATCTATAAAGCACAGGGTGATTTTCTTAAATTCCTCGCTCCGTTCCATTCTCCAATGTATGTTTGCGATATGATCTCTGGTGTCTCTTCCCTTTCTAAATCCAGCTTGGACGTCTTGACATTTCTTGCTCCATGTATGGTAAGAGCCTTTGTTGTAGAATCTTGAGCATTACTTTGCTTGCATGGGATATTAAGGCAATAATTTGATAATTACTGCATTCCCTGGGATCCCCTTTCTTTGGAATTGGGATGAATATGGAACGCTTCCAGTCTGTCGGCCATTGTTTAGTTTTCCATATTTCTTGACAGGGCTGTGGAGTCGGTACACCAAACCTTCAACTCCAACTCCTCTATTTTTCTACTGTCCGACTCCAACTCCACCCAAAATTGCTTCTTGTCAATCAAAATTTATTTGGAAGTCGGAGTCGGTACATTTCTACCGACTCCTCCCAAAATTGCTTCCGACTCCACCCAAAATTGCTTCCGACTCCACGACTCCAGCTTCGAATCCACAGCCCTGTTTCTTGACAGATTTTTGTCAAAATTTGGACAGATTCAGTCTCAGTAACTTATAGCAACTCTATTGGTATGCCATCTATTCCTGGTGATTTGTTTCTTCCAAGTATTTTAAGAGCAGCTTTCACCTCACATTCTAAAATTTCTGGTTCTTTATCATACGGTTCCTCCGTGAATGAATCTGTCATCCTGGCATCTCTTTTATACAGTTCTTCAGTGTATTGCTTCCATCTTCCTTTTATTTCATCTCGGTCAGTCAATGTGTTCCCCTGTTGATTATTCAACATCCCTACTCGTGGTTTAAATGTCCCTTTCATTTCTCTAATCTTTTGGAAGAGGGCTTTTGTTCTACCCTTTTTGTTGTCCTCTTTTATTTCTATACAGTAACTATTTTATTTATTTATTTATTTATTTATTTCATTTCATTTCATTTTTAAACCGCCCATAGCGAATAGCTCTCTGGGCGGTGAACAAAACAAGATTAAAATACAATATTACAATAAAATTACAATAAAATCAGCAACAAGTTAAACGAAAAAAAAATTAAATGAAACACATTTCATATTATTGTAATAGTTCTCTTTGTCCCTACATACTAGTCACTGTATTGTTGCATTTAGGGTTCTGACTGTGTTTCTGTCTTGTTTTGCTTTTGCTTTCCTTCTCTCTTTAACCATTTTAAGAGTTTCTTCAGTCATCCATTCAGGTTTTTCTCTCTTTTTAACTAGAGGTATTGTCTTTTTGCATTCCACCCTGATAACGTCTCTGACTTCATTCCAAAGTTCTTCTGGTTCTCTGTCAACTAAGTTTAAAGCCTCAAACCTGTTCCTTATTTGATTTTTATATGCTTCTGGGATGTTATTTAAATTGTGTTTTGGCATTATGATTGTTTTGTTGGTCTTCTTTAGCTTTACTCTGATTTTCGATATGACCAGTTCATTTGGCTCTAATTCATCCAAGTTGATACCTCTGTTGAAAGGCAGACCATGATGTCTCTCAATATTGTCTCCACTGTACGTTTCTGAGCTTGGCATATGTGTACGTTCCCAAGGAAGGTAGGGTCATCAGTGTGCCTGATAGGGGGTTTTCCACAGAGTTGGCTATGTGCTACTTGTCTACAGTAGTGCGTTAACATCGTTTCCCTTTATGTGCCATTTTTGTTCTTTTGCCAAATTTGAGTAGCATGCTGATAACATCTTGTCGTACAGGAGAGTGGTGAGAGTTTTCTGGTATGTGTCTCCTTTAGGCTGCTTTCACACTGCATTTTATTCTGTTGATTTATTACCTGGTAATTTGCACATTATATTTGATGTTTCATACGACGTACAAGCTGGCTCCAGAATTCTAGTGGAATGTAGTGCAAGTTTAATGCAAATTTCCATGATAAATGATACCAGAAATAATCCGTTAGCAAGGCTGCTTTCACATGTGGGGCTTATTGCATTAGTTTAACAGATTTAAATGGTAGCACTTCTGTCTCGATTTCTAAAATCCCTTTCACACTGCAATACCTGTTGCATTAAGGAACAGCAGTTTTTTCAGCCGATATACTAGCATTTCGCTCAACTGTCACATGGCTTGTTTTTGTTACTCACCCATTATACACATGCACACTGTTCCCCACTGTGTAGGAGGTCTAATATCTTGTCCCATCGCCATGCCAGCCCTCTCCCTTTAGGATCTGACTTTTAAAATTATTTTAGTTGTACTGGCATGGGTGTGTGTAGGAAATGCTGCTGCTATCTGCACCAATGCCAGAATACCAGTACAATTTTCGTCAGGCAAAAAAAACCCTGCGCTACTACAGGGAGAGGAAGCACTGCATGCTGGGATGCCTGTCACATGAGTGGCTGCAGCTAGTGAAAAACTCCTGCGATCTTCTGGGTTACCAGCCTTGCTAAAAGATTATTTCTGGTATTGTTTATCATGGAAATTTGCACTAAACTTGCACAACATTCCACTAGAGTCCTGGAGCTAGCTTGTACATCCTGTGAAAGATCAAATATAATGCACAAATTACCAGGTAAGAGATAGACAGAACAATGGAATAAAGTGCACTGTGAAAGCAACCTAAGGCTGGGAACCCAGAACCTCCAAATTGTAAGATAGACCTGGATTGTTTGTCACATTAAATTGAGAGCCAGTGTGATGTAGTGGTTAGAGTGTTGGATTAGGGCCTGGGAGACCAGGGTTCGAATCCCAACTCAGCCATGAAGCTCACTAGATGACTTTTGGCCAATCACTGCTTCTCAACCTGATCTACCTCACAGGATTGTTGTGGGGATTAAATGAGGAGTGGGACAACCATGTACGCCACCTTGAGTTATCTGACTCCATTGTGCTACTTTTCCACATCTTGTCTGTCAAAATTGTTTAACTACCACCGCTGTGCCTATGGCCATACTACCCTGAACACGCCCGATCCCGTCTGATCTTGGAAGCTAAGCAGGGTCAAGCCTGGTTAGTACTCGGATGGGAGACCACCGGGGAATATTGGGTGCTGTAGGCTTAGAGGAAGGCAGTGGTAAACCACCTCTGAATACCTCTTATCATGAAAACGCTATGAATACATCCAAAAGGATTCATGGGGTTGCCATAATTCGTAATCGACGTGAAGGCATATAACAACAAAACACCACTGTTGCTTTCAGTTGCCAGCTTTCCCCCACCCTACATCTTAAACTCCCCTTCCCATGTTCTGCTACTTACTCTCAAATTTTCTCACTTATCAAAACAGTTTTCCCCTTCCATTCTGCTTCTAATCATTCCGGTTACCCAGGACTTTTTCCACTGAATAAATGTTATCATTTCCCATTGTGCACCCTTTCTCCTTCATTGCAGATGCAAACAAGTTACATGCTATTGCTGAGGTGAATTTTTCAATTCCCATATTGAAATTTACATGTTCAGTGAAGGAGAACTTTTTGTCTAACATGAGCAAATGACAGAACATGAATATCAAAAGTGTTTTTCTGGGTTTTTTGTCAAGTCTTGAGAGAGAGCTGTGCAAAAGTCCACAAAGGGTGATTTTGTAAGGCTGCAATTAACTATGCAGGTCCTGAGTTAGGCTACAGGGCATGGCTCAGGAAAATGATTGAGGCCTTGGAGCAACAATTCAGTGCAGTGTATCTGGGAAACATGACACCCCGAAGCTAAAGCTTAGACCTTAATTGCCCTTATTGGGAAGGGTTAAAAGGTGGAGGTAGGGGAGAGTTGTAAATATTTAAGGTGATAGGAATCTCATCTTTTGTCATGAGAATAAGGCAGAAAGTATTGATCTTTTAAAAATCTACTCTTTAGTGGTTAGATTTCATCCTTTTAATTACTCTGGTTTTAAGATTGCTTAAATACAATAAAGGTTGAGATCATTAGTCCTGAGCAATTTTGGAAAATGTCTAGAATGCTTGAGAGAGAAAGATAGATGGCGCTTAGAACAGAATTGGAGCTTTGAGAACCTCCTGTTCTCTAGGGTCATAGGCTGCCCCTGGAAAGAGTTCTGCCGTTGTGAGATATTGAGTGACTCCCTGCATGTTTGTACAGTATCTGCCTGGGGCTTAGAAGTCAAATTCAAAAGGGTAGTCCCTTTCTAAGAGAAACTGCTGGAAAACTTCCATGTGTTAACCCTATGAAGGCAGTGCTTACAAAAGTTGAAAGGGTTGTAGCCCTATTCTTTAATGAGTTATCAAATTCAATTTATATAAAATATGGGTGTGCATAGATATGATGAGCTTTAGGACACTTTCATGGTACATGTAAATAATGGGAAATGAGCCTTGACTTCAATTTTCCCTGCATGTGTTTAAATATGCCAACCATATTAAAGAGTTTATTATAAATGCAAGAAACAGTCTGAGTATCCAGATAAGTGCATCATATCTCTACACATGAAATAAAAGCACATAGCAACTTGTGCATTATTTGTGTAAGTATTCTGGCAGAATGGAAAACCAAAGGAAACCATTCTTCTAAACTGAATATATGTTTTAAAATATAACCATTTACACAGAGCCATATATATATATATATATATATATGGTGTGTTTAAAATAGACAGTCTCCTGTTCCCAGAAGCCAATAATGGAGACAATAGGGAAATGTCAAGAGGAAGGGAGCAGAGGAAGAGACGCATGAAGATTAAAGAATTAAGCCAAACCTCTTGTGGAAAAAGTAGGTTTGGGGAGACTTGGAGGGAAACAGGGATAGCACTGTGTTCAGCAAGAGCATTATTAGAATTGGAAGTAGCAAGAAAAAAGGGCACAATTGTGATAGGAAGCATGAGCCCTGAGGGTGGTGAAGTAGGGAGACAGAAGTCATGGTCAGGGATTATGGGCCAAGATCATTGAGAAGTTAAATATTAGACCAAGGGGTTTGTGTTGCATTTTGAAGGGAATTGAAAGCAGGAAAAGAATTTGAGAAGGAGCATTTAATGGTCTATGTGATGGGGAAATTAGTGATTTTGGCAGTGTAGTTTTGGTAGAAATTAAGAAGACTGAGGTGCGCAACAGAAGGACAGAGAACATTTGTTTGTGTCCTGCCTTTCCACCAAATTCTGCTCAAGTTAGCTAACAATAGAATACAATAAATCATCAATAAATAAAAAACAATTTCGAACAAAGCAGATAAAAAGTCATGATCAACAAATTAAAACCAGTTTTGACATGTCAGCTTATGGACCAAAGCTTGTCTAAATAAAAATGTTTTTGCTTGCTGGTTGGATGGGGATAAATAGGCCACATTTGGAGAGGAATTTGAGAGCCGGGGAGCAGCCACTGAGAGAGCCCTCTCATGAGTAATTGAGAGTGGGAGATCACCAGAATATGGATCAGTGTTTTGGCTACGTAGGTATGTGTTTTTGCAGTCTCTTAGAGTGAGAAGAGCCAAGGCAACAGAATGAGCGAAGGACACAATGCAGTGAGGAAGCAGAGGGGGGGTGGAAATGGCATATAGAGACTTAGTAACAGCAAGGGCCAGTGTGGTGTTAGAGTGTTGGACTACAACCTGGGAGACCAGGGTTCGAATCCCCACACAGCCATGAAGCTCATTGGGTGACCTTGTGCCAGTCACTGCCTCTCAGCCTCAGAGAAAGGCCATGGTAAACCACCTCTAAATACTGCTTACCATGAAAACCCTATTCATAGGGTCGCCATAAGTCGGGATCGATTTGAAAGCAGTCCATTTCATTTTCATTCCCCTGACATAGTTTTAAAAACAGCTGTCTCCTTGGCTGCTGTAAAAGACTCTTTTTCTGTTTGATAGTGTTCAAATAGAAAAGAGAACACTTGGGACATTTCCCTAATTTTCTTAAATGAAAATTTTGTAAGCACTTGTGAACTTTTTAAATAGAGCAGGATATGATTAAAAGTCAGTTATTTACTTCAAAGGGTGCAGTTCATGTTTTATATACATCTAATGCAGATCTTCAGCAATACAATTTTTGGCTGGCCTTCAATAACAAAATCACAAATTTTGGCTGCTGGCCCTTCCTCTGCTGGTTTGACCACCATGCAGCTGAGTTTCTCTGGGTTTCTTGCTGAGTGAACCCCAAGAGAGCCTCCTGCAGGAAAGGGAAGTGCAGAATTTGCCTGTCTGGTACTCAGCCAAGGAACCAGCTACCATTTCCTGCTCTGAAGCAGGGAAATATGTCAGAAGGCTTTGCTGGTTTGATCCTGCACTGCAATGATTCTTCAGTTGCCTCTGCAGCACAGCAGCCAAACTGTACATACCTTCCTCGTGACCTTGCAGGGGGTAGACTGGGATGAAAATGTAATCACTGGGAATCACAATCCCATCACTTCTGTAATTCTAGGGCTGGAGCTCATTATGCTCACCAGACAACAGTGAGACACTTACCATGGCAAACATATGATGAAGCCCATTTTTATTGTGTTTTTGGGAGGTCACTTTTTCTTGTGGAAGACGAGATTGTTTTATTTTTGATTCTCTCCCCCCCCCCCGTTTTATCAATGTTTAGCACAGCTTTGTTCCAGAGGTATCTAGGGCTGCATTTGTTGGAAATGTGGAGCAGAGCCCCTAGTGGTTCATTGTTTGCAGCCTTCACTGTTGCTCTGAGCCGTCCTCATTACAAATTGCATATCCACTCACTGCCTCTTGAGACCAGTATCATTATGGTGCTTTTTTATTAATCACTGCTTATGATGAATTTGTCACAGACATTTCGCTACACAGTTTTGTCTAATAGTAATATGATGCCCATGGTTATTTCTCTGTGTAACATCTCGGTACCCCTCTCTCTACAAAATCTTTTGGTTCATACTTAATGAATGGTCAGAACCTGCCTACTGAGAGGTGTGTTCGTAAAACGAAGTGGCTGAATGAGCACAGTAAAGAAACTAATATCTGTTTTTACAGTAACTTGGTTCAAGATGTTTTCAAAATGGAGTTGGTCACTGCAAACCGTGTGTATTCTCTTGAACATTTACATCTTCAGAGGTAAGTCTGTGGGAATAACAATGATAAATTGTTGCACAGTATTGTTAAGCTCTGTGAATTTGTTAATGTGTGAGCATTACATAAAATGATTCTTGGTGTTAGTTTGAATCTCTGTTGTATGTAAGGCAATGTGGGAGCTCGTTTGGGGAGGAAGGGTGGGATATTAATATAATAAAATAATTAAAAAACAATGGCAAGGAAGATTACTAGTGTGTCTTATTAAATCCACAATATCTTTGAGCCAGGTACAAAAGGCATATAGTTAGAATTGAAGAACAGGGTACCTCTGAGTACAGTCTAAGCCTTTGCATTTGTTTATTTATTTACTTACTACATTTCTATTCCCCCCTTCCAAAGGAGCCCAGGGCAGCGAATACACAAGTGATAAAACATCTGTCTAAAAACAATTCTAATTAGATACAGACTGGGAAAGATCTCTACTTCAAGGGTTTGTTGAATGAGGAAGGTCTTCAACAGGCACTGAAAAACAAGAGGCAGCAGCTGTCTAATTTTTTATTGGTTTTTAGTACCAGAACTGAACCAAGCTCACACAAAAGTCCACTCCTGGTTAACTGAAGCCTTCTTCATTTCAGCAACCTAATTGGGGGGGGGGGGATTTGGAATCAGAAATCCTTGCTAATCTGCAAATCCCGAAGAGATGTACTTGTTGGTCCTGATCTACCTGCTGCCTGTTTCTGACATAAGGAATCCTATCATGCTCAGGGATGGGCTTATTAAGTTTTGCTGTTCTACTTAGATGTCCTTGACTGGTAAACTCCAAATATGTAATGACAGAGGCCAATAGCACAATACAGTAGGGCCCCACTTTTTGGCATTCCGCTAGTACGTCAGCTTTCAATTAGAGTAAGGCCTCACTCATACGGCACTTGTTCTGCTTTTACGGCGCTTTTTGGGCATCAGGCACCATATTATGGAGTTCCACTTTTCGGTGGGGGTCTGGAACATAACCCGCCGTATGAGTGGGGCCCTGCTGTATATGGTAATCTGAAATGAAGGATATATAACTGATTTTATATCAACTGTGCTATTCAGTCTTGGGTAGTGTCAGGTTTTATATTTAGCCATGTTCCTCTTTTTAAAAAGAAATCCTGTACCATGGAAAAATATTAGCCATAAACCAGCTAGATTTCTACAATGGGCATGTTGGGGTGGGAAGTGAGAAGATGGTCAAAATGTATCCTGCAACATTAATACTTAAATTTTACTGAAAAAATGCTTCTGAACATGAACTAAAGGTGAAATTTCAAGATGAGGACTTTGGTCAGGCAACCATCCTTGAGAGAGAGAGAGACCTTACATTACCCTGACACCCTTGGCAGCCTGCTGTAACAACTGTGAGAGGCACTTTAGGGATAAAATCACTCAGATTTGGACAGAATTGGATGCCGTGGTTAGAGCAAGTACAGTGGAGGTATCCAGTGCATTCTCTGTTCCATTTGTATTAGATCAGTTTCAATTATTGCAGCCCAAGGACATAGACAAGCTGCTTGAAGAACTGTAGCCAACCATCTGCGCCATTGGCTCTCTTGCCTATATTGGCTACTTAAAGCTAGCTGTAGAGAGATGACTGGGTGGATTCAGAGAGTGATTGTAGGAAGGTGAAGGAGGTGATGGTGTGTTCCCTCCTTAAGAAGGCCACTCTAGACCCTAAAGTGTTAAATAACTATCACCCAGTGGCAAACATTCCTTTTTTGTGCAAGGTGCTTGAGAAACCAGTGGCAGTCCAGCTTCAGGCATGTTTGGAGGAGACGGAATATCTGGATCCATTGCAGTCTGACTTCAGGCCTGGTCATGTTACTGAAACTGCCTTGATGACATTTGTTGAAAGAGAAATGGGAGGAGTGCGACCAAGCTCATTCCTCTTGTCCTCTAGGCAGCTTTTGATACCATTGACAGTGGTAAAAAAAAAATTTAAAAATCAGTCAATCAAATATTTTACAGTCAACTGACCACAAATACAGAACATAATATTAGATGTTATGAAATAAAAAACTACATAATAACACAAACTACAACCAACAGCGTACTAGATTGTAAAAACAACTCAATTAGTTTAATTGCCATTAACAATCATATGGGGTCTGGTCAAAATGGCCAAGTTCAGGAATTTTGCGATTTGCTCAGTAATTCCCTTATCTGAACCATTGACAGTGGTATCTTTCTCAAGTGGCTCAGGGGGGTGGGGGTTGGGGGCACTGTACTTCAGTGCTTCTGCTCCTATATCCAGGGTCATTTCCAGAAAATAGATATGGGAGGCTACTGCTTAACACCATGTGAGCTTTCATGTGGTGTCCCACAGGGTTTCATCTTGTCCCCCATGCTATTTAACATGTGAAGCCGCTGAGAGCTGTCATCAGGAGTTTTGGAGTGAAGTGTAACCAACATACTTATGACACTTAGAGCTCCATCTCTGTGTTCCATCTTTGGTGACTTCCAGATTTGATTTTTGCTATGAGCTGTATGTGGGGCTGCCCTTGAAAATGACTCGGAAAGTTCAACCGGTCCAAAATGCAGCACTCAGATTATTGGCTGGGGTTGCATTCAGAACTTGTATAACCACTGTTCTAAAACAGTTGCATTGGTTGCCAGTTCATTTCTGGTCCTAATTGAAGGTGCTCACGCTAGCGTTTAAAAACCTAAATGACTTAGGATCCAAAGTGAGAGACTGCCTCCTTCCCTACAGACCCTCTTGGGTGTTAAGATGACTCTAGACCCTAGACTCTTAAGCGTTAGGGGGCCCTCTCTTGGTAATTCTGCCACCCTCAGAAGTTGGGGGTGGTGGCTTGGGAGAGGACATTGTCTGTGGCAGCCCCTAAGTAGTGGAATTCTCTCACCACAGAGATGCATCTGGGACCTTCACTGTATAGTTTTTGGCAAATTCTGAAAATGCACCACTTTACCCTATCCTTTAACACCTGAGATGTTTTTTCAGGGCCCACCCTATGCCTTTGATTGCAATTTGTTTTACCTGTTCTTAATATTCATTTTTAAACTGTTGTAATCCTCCCTGGGATCTATTGGTAAAGGGCGGGTAATAAAAAAATTAATTGCATTATTTCTAAATTGGAAAGCAATTCTATGGCAGAAGAGATCACGTTTTTCTTCCTAGCTGGTCATGCTGCAATGCCAGGCAAGCATGCTCCAGCTGATCACTTTTTATGCATATCACTACTGAGCAATTATTAAGCCAAACAATTTTCCATGTATCCAAATTTACCTTATTTGGTAAATTAATTTCTGATCCATTTCTTTAGAATAAGTTGAACTGGGGTAATTCAGTTGTTTATGAAGTAGATCATTTTACTTCATGAAAATATGAATCATTTTAAAGTGCTTTCTCTTAACTTCCTTTGTCTATACAATTTTTTCTCTTTACATAATATTAAACGATCTGAGGAAATGTAACACATTTACTGCTGCCTTTTAAAGTTTCTAGTTTTTGATTCACTCCAATCCTGCTGCTGATAATAAATTATCTTGGAAATCATGAAGTAGACAGCTCATTTAACTAGCATGAACAGGAAATGCAAATAGTCATTAGGAAATTAATTGCAGTTGTTACTCCTAATGGCTTGGATCCTTACGTATATGAACAGAGGAAAGTTTCTTGTCCCCTCCTCCCCACTGTAGTCCCCCTGAAAAGCCTGTGGAGGATCGGAGGGGTTTCTCCTAAACAATGTGAGATGGATTTGCTGTGTGTGTGTATGTGGGGGGGGGATTGTCCCAAACTGAGAGGAAATTCTTCCAACTTGGGGCAATTCCTCCCTAACCTAGCAACTAGTATCCTATCCTACATTGTTCAGAAGGGTGCCGCTAACCATTTGGAGAAGCTTTTCAGTGTATAGAGTAGGCTTCAGCCGGAGATGGGGTCAAGAAATTTCCTATCTGTGAACTTTCATTCATTGATTTCTCTTAGGATCCAAGCAGATGTTGTCAAATACACTTTCCTCTTTAGTTTCCTAATGTGTTTTCTAAGTAGCTATTGTCTTCATTTGTTATATTGTTGCATTCCACTTATAGCAATAGTAGGTATCCTGTTAGTGAATGATATAACAAAACTAATGATGTCTCTCTCAGTTTCAGGTGGTACTGTAGCACAGTGTGGCTATATAATTCCAGAGTCACCAGTAGTGTCCATTGGCTCCAGTTTTACAGCATTCTGCATTCTCAATGAGTATTGTCCATCTTATGGCAACATTAATGCTCATCAGGTTATCTGGAAAATTCAAACAGAGCTTGTCCCTAAAGAACAATGTAGTGTAATAAACCAAACAGTTTCAAGTGTAACATTTAACGATACCTCTACATTGGATTCTCCTCTGACGTGTAACATCTTAGTAGAAGGACACTTTGAGCAGAACATCTATGGAATTCACATTCAGTTGGGACGTAAGTAGTTCTCTTTAAACTCTTCCTTGTGGTGATATTTTTTTTAAATCTACATAAAAGGTACAGTCTCTTGCTATGTAGTAATAACATTCCATTTCTTGTTTGCCTCAGGATTTTGGATGCTACATTTTCTGCTTCAGCTGAAACCTCTGAAAGGGAAAAGCCCTTAGAAAAGCATTAGAGAATTATTTTGTCAAATGTAGAATCATAGAATAGTAGAGTTGGAAGGGGCCTATAAGGCCATCAAGTCCAACCCCCTGCTCAATGCAGGAATCCAAATCAAAACATTCCCGACAGATGGCTGTCCAGCTGCCTCTTGAATGTTTCCAGTGTCGGAGAGCTGACTACCTCTCTAGGTAATTGGTTCCATTGTCGTATGGCTCTAACAGTTAGGAAGTTTTTTCTGATGTCCAGTCGAAATCTGACTTCCTGCAACTTGAGCCCATTATTCTGTGTCCTGCACTCTGGGACGATTGAGAAGAGATCCTGGCCCTCCTCTGTATGACAACCTTTCATGTACTTGAAGAGTGCTATCATATCTCCCCTCAGTCTTCTCTTCTCCAGGCTAAACATGCCCAGTTCTTTCAGTCTCTCCTCATAGGACTTGGTTTCCAGTCCCCTGATCATCCTTGTTGCCCTCCTCTGAACCTGTTCCAGTTTGTCTGCATCCTTCTTGAAATGCGGAGACCAGAACTGGATGCAGTATTCAAGATGAGCATAACCAGTGTTGAATAGAGGGGAACTAATACTTAACGCGATTTGGAACTATACTTCTGTTAATGCAGCCTAATATAGCATTTGCCTTTTTTGCAGCCACATCACGCTGTTGGCTCATATTTAGCTTTTGAGCAATGACAATTCCAAGATCCTTCTCACATGTCGTATTGCTGAGCTAAGTATCCCCCATCTTATAACTGTGCATTTGGTTTCTTTTTCCTAAGTGTAGAACTTTGCATTTATCCCTGTTGAATTTCATTCTGTTATTTTCATCCCAATGCTCCAGCCTATCAAGGTCCCTTTGAATTTGGTTTCTGTCTTCCACGGTATTAGCTATGCCCCCCAAATTTGTATCATCTGCAAATTTGATAAGCATGCTTTGTACCTCCTCATCCAAGTCGTTAATAAAAATGTTGAAGAGCACTGGGCCAAGGACCGAGCCCTGTGGTACCCCACTCGTTACTTCCGCCCAGTTTGAGAAGGAACCATTGATAAGCACTCTTTGAGTACGATTCTGGGGGCAGTTGTGAATCCAACTGATAGTTGTTCCATCCAGCCCACATTGAGCTAGCTTGCTAATCAGAATATCATGGGGCACTTTGTCAAAAGCTTTGCTGAAGTCGAGATATATTATGTCCACAGCATTCCCACAGTATTGACAACATGAAGTAGGAATGCTAAACGTTATTTCTCATGGTTCAAAGGAACCAAGTAAAAGGAGAGAGATTACATCTTTGCTTGGCAAATATGACCTTGATTGGCACTGCTGCCTGGTATGTCACCAGGCAGGAACAAGGATGTGGACAGGAATTGCTGCCTGAAGTAAGATTTTTGCATATGGACATCACTTAATTTCTGTTGCTGTACTAGATTTTGAGTGTAATTTTATTTTGAGAATCTTTTGGTAAGCCACTTTGAGAGCCTCCTGAAGATATAAAATGGGTATAAGTATCCTAAATGAAGTTTAACTGTGTTTCATGAAGATAGGCATCTTGCTTTCCATAAGAAAGGCAGTATAGAACTCTTGAATTACTTTGACCTGTAGAGTACATTGAAACAATGGAAAGGTACACACTACATGTAATTACGGATTTTTAAACTTTTTCAGTGGAAGGCAGTGGTTAGCTTCGATTTCAGCAAGTAAATGAATGGGGGGCTGGTTTCCTTGCCAACTATTTATCTACTCTAAATCAACTGTCCCCCTCCCCATGCCAGTACTTTTGAGTACCTTCTTCATGTGGCTGCTTTGCACTTAAAAAGAAAAAAAAACTGTTGGGAAACATTTCTTAATTACACTTAATATGTATAAGAGGGCAGATCTCAAGCCTGCGGAACTTAAAATAAAATTTAAAAATGGCAAAGTGGAAACAGAAACCCAAGGCTGTGTGGAAAAGGTGGGCTTCAGGGATGGATTTTAGGGAAGTAACTGGTGGCATCCAGGTATTTTTGCCATTCCAAGGGCTGAAAGGAAGATAGAGACTTTTGAGATAGCACGAGACCTTTGAACAGTAAAGGGGGTTATATCGGAATTATTATTAGCAGTAATCTGGATTTTTTTAACAGTATATTTTTGTGGCTGCAGCATGTAAATAATTAGGTTAGTAATTTTTTAAAAAAATTCTTAAGAAGATGGCCCTGATAATTTGGATAGCTTATTTTTTTAAAAGTCATTCTTTTACATATGTGACTGTTTTATCTTTTGAATATAACTGACACATTAGAATCATTCTTCTGACATTCTCATTTAAAATGGTGCCTGCTATGCCAGATGCAAGCATTTTCTAAATGCAAAGAACATGCCTTTTTTCTTTTAGATTGTTTTATCCATATTTATTTATTTATTTATTTATTGTATTTATATACCGCCCCATAGCCGAAGCTCTCTGGGTGGTTTACAATAACTAAAAACATTAAAAACAAATATACAGATTTAAAAACACATCTTTTAAAACCAATTTAAAACACATGCTAAAATGCCTGGGAGAAGAGGAAAGTCTTGACCTGGCACCAAAAAGAGAACAGTATGGGCGCCAGGTGCACCTCGTCAGAAAGATCATTCCATAATTTGGGGGCCACCACCGAGAAGGCCCTCTCCCTTGTTGCCAGACTCCCAGCTTCCCTCCAAGTAGGCACCCGGAGGAGGGCCTTTGATGTTGAGCGTAGTGTATGGGTGGGTTCGTATCGAGAGGCGTTCCATCAGGTATTGTGGTCCCAAACCGTGTAAAGCTTTATAGGTCAAAACCAGCACCTTGAATCGAGCTTGGAAAATACAGGCAGCCAATGCAAGCAGGCCAGAATCGGATGTATATGTTCAGACCATCTGGTCCCTGTTATCAATCTGGCCACTGCATTTTGCACAAGCTGCAGTTTCCGAACCCTCTTCAAAGGCAGCCCCATGTAGAGTGCATTGCAGTAATCTAGCTTGCAGGTTACCAGAGCATGACAACTGAAGCCAGGTTATCCCTGTCCAGATAGGAGCTTAGCAGGGCCACCAACCGAAGTTGGTAGAAAGCACCCCGTGCCACCAAGGCTACCTGAGCCTCAAGTGACAGAGATGGTTCTAGGAGAACCCCGAAGCTACAAACCTGCTTCTTCAGGGGGAGTGCAACCCCATCCAGGACAGGTTGGACATCCAGTCAGAAGAACCACGCACTAGCAGCATCTCAGTCTTGTCTAGATTGAGCCTCAGTTTATTAGCCCTCATCCAGTCCATTGTCGCAGCCAGGCACCGGTTCAGCACCGCCATGCAGTCCCTCCCACTCCCAACTCAGCCAGTCTTCCTAGAAGGATACCATGGTCGATGGTATCGAAAGCCGCTGCGAGATCAAGAAGAATCAACAGAGTCACACTCCTCCTGCCTCTCTCCCGACAAAGGTCATCATACAGGGTGACCAAGGCTGTTTGCGTGCCAAAACCAGACCTGAAACCCGACTGAAATGGATCCAGATAATCGGTCTAATCCAAGAGTGTCTGGAGCTGGCCCGCAACCACTCGTTCAAGGGCCTTGCCCAGGAATGGAACATTTGCCACCGGCCTATAGTTATTAAGATTTTCTGGGTCCAGGGAAGGTCTCTTCAGAGTGGTCTCACTACCGCCTCTTTCAGGTAGCCAGGGACCACCCCCTCTTGCAGAGAGGCATTAATCACTTCCCTGGCCCAGCTGGCTGTTCCATCCCTGCTAGCTTTTATTAGCCAGGAAGGGCAAGGTTCCAGCACAGAAGTGGTTGCACGAACCCATCCAAGCACCTTGTCAACGTCCTCAAGCTGCACCAACTGAAACTCATCCAAGAAATCAGGACAAGGCTGTGCTGTGGATACGTCGCTTGATTCACCTGCTATAACACTAGAGTCTAAGTCCTGGTGGATGCTAGAGATTTTATCCTAGAAGTGCCTAGCAAATTCATTACAGTGGGCCTCCTTAGTACAGTATTTAATCTCTCTCCATTACCCAAGATTGAGAAAGGCATTTACACTGGCTAAATACAATGTTCTTCCATCTTCCCTTTTGGAGGGTAGATATTATAAAATTCCACGATCTGATCGTTATTGCCCTTGTGACTCGGGTGCCATTGAGACGGCAACTCATGTATTGTTAGACTGCATATTTTACAATGAGCTCTGCAGTCGCTTTATTTCCCCTCTACTTCAGAAATTGCCAGGTAGGGATGTAACCTCCTATATGCGTTTTTTATTTGCAGACTTGGATCCTTCTATCACATACACAGTTGCACAATTTTTGCTGCTGCTATGGATCTCCGTAAAATATTTGTAAACTAGGGATGGTTACATTTTATGTTATTTGTTAAATCATTTTATATTTGCCCCTTTTAAATATTGTCTGTATAGCCAATTATATATTTTAGATATGTAATATACATGTTATTTTTATGTTTCTCTCTTCTGGTCACTGACTGCAATAAACCATTGTTGTTGTACAGTGGGCCTCAGATGGTTCGATCATGTCCCTGGGGCCAGCATGTAATAGCCCCCAGACAATTCTGAAGAGCTCTGCTGGGTGGCAGATTGATGATTTGATAGGGGCAGCAAAATATTGTTTTTTTGCTGCCCTCACTGCCTCTAAATACAGCTTACCATAGGCATTTACCAGTGTATAATTGCATCCACTAGGAGTTGGTCCCCATCTGCACTCAAGCCGTCGCCTATATTTTTTCATCGCTCTCAGCTCTGAGGTATACCATGGAGTCGTACGAGCTCTACACAGGAGAGGCGCTCAGGAGCAATCACGTCAACCACCCGGGTCATTTCTGTATTCCACAGTTCAACCAGGGTTTCGACAGGAGCGCCAGCCCTATCAGCCGGAAAACTCCCCAGAGCCCTTTGGAAACCATCCAGATCCATTAGTCTCTGGGGGTGGACCAAGTTAATAGGTCACCCACCCTTGCAGAGGGGAAAAGCCACTGCAAGTCTAAACTTCAGCAGGCAGTGATCTGTCCATGACAGAGGGACTGATGTAAGGCCCCCCACGTTCAGATCACCAACTCCATGTCCAGTTGCAAAAACCAAATCTAGAGTATGCCCTGCTGCATGTTTTGGGCCAATGGCATATTGGGACAGTCCCATGGTTGTCATGGAGACCATGAAATCCTGAGCCACCTCCATCAGCTCAGCTAGGGAGTCTGTTGGGCAGCGGGGTGGGCGGTACACCAACAGAATCCCCAGTCTGTCCCGCTGACCCAGCATAAGGTGCAAACACTCCAGACCAGTAGTCACAGGGACGGTGCTTGCAGAGGGAGATGGAGCTCCTATAAACCACAGCAACCCCCCTCCCTGACCATCAGGTCTACCCTGATGCTGAACCTGGTGGGTATACCTGGGAGAGACTCCTTCCTGCTCACCCACACAGGTCTTGGTTATACATGCCAGATCGGCTGCCTCATCCACAATTAAATCATGAATGAGGGAGATCTTATTATGTACCGATCTGATGTTTAGGAGCAGCATCCAGAAGTCTGAGAGCTGGCTGATAGGGCAGCCAACAAACCTGTGGGTGTGGGGAGGACCGGAACATGGCACAGCCGTTAACTGCCTGGGCCGCGTTCCCCTTACCTGGCAAGTCCTCCTTACAATGCCATATCTCTCTATCCATCACTACACTAATTGCGGCCCCCTCAAGTCTCCCCACTTGGCTCTGAGTCCTCTCTCCTAGGCGCATGACTCGACCCACAAAAAGGCAGGCGAAGCAGGAGCTGCCTCAGCCAGACAGCTTATATATTCCCTCCAGAGAAGGGACAGGTGGAAGAAATCAGCAACAGCTGGCTGAATACCTGGGGCCTGGTCCTGCAAGGTGTGACACAGGCCAAACAGAAGTCCGAGAGGGAGAGGGTGGTGGTGGTAGCCGAGCAGCAGCAGCAAATGTCTCTCCTTTCCTGGATAGTGGTGGTCCCCTTCCTCCTGCAGGCACTGGGTCTCCCAAGCCACCTCAGCCAGCCAGCTTATGTATCCGCTCCAGAGAAGGGACAGGTGGAAGAAATCAGCAACAGCTGACAGCACCTGGGGCCTGGTCCTGCAAGGCATGACACCCGCCAAGCAGAAGTCCAACGGGGAGGGTGGTGGTGGTGGTAGCACTTGTTTGAGTTTATTGACTAAAATTCATTCAATTAACTATAGACCAGTCAGCCTGACATTGATCCCTGGGAAAATTCTGGAGCAAATTATAAAGCAGTCAGTCTGTAAGCACCTTGAAAACAATGCAGTGAATACTAGAAGCTAACATGGATTTATCAAGAACAAATCCTGCAAGGCTAATCTTATCTCACTTTTTGATTGGGTAACCTCCCCGGTAGACTGTGGGAATGCTGTGGACATAATATATCTCGACTTCAGCAAAGCTTTTGACTAAGTGCCCCATGATACTCTGATTAGCAAGCTAGCTAAATGTGAGCTGGATGGAACAACTATCAGGTGGATCCATAGTTGGCTACAGAATTGTACTCGAAAGAGTGCTTATCAATGGTTCCTTCTCAAACTGGGGGAGGTAATGAGTGGAATACTGCAGGGCTTGGTCCTAGGCCTAGTGCTCTTCAACATTTTTATTAACGGCTTGGATGAGAAAGTATAGGGAATGCTTATCAAATGTGCAAATGATATAAAATGATAACTAATACCTTGGAAGATAGAAACAAAAATTCAAAGGGATCTTAATAGGCTGGAGCATTGGGCTGAAAACAACAAAATGAAATTTAACAGATAAGTGCAAACTTCTACACCTAAGAAAAAGAAACCAAATGCACAGTTATAAGATGGGTTACTTGGCTCAGCAATACTACATGTGAAAAGGATCTTGGGATTGTTGTTGAACACAAGCTGAATATGAACCAACAGTGTGATGTGGCTGCAAAAAAGGCAAATGCTATTTTACACTGCATTAACAGAAGTGTAGTTTCCAAATGGTGTAAAGTACTAGTTTCCCTCTATTCGGCACTGGGTAGGCCTCATCTTGAGTACAGCATCCAGTTCTGGACACCACACTTTACGAAGGATGCAGACAAACTGGAGCGGGTTCAGAGGAGATCAGTGAGGATGATCAGGGGACCAGAAACAAAGCCCTATGAGGAGACACTGAAAGAACTGGGCATGTTTATCCTTGAGAAGAGAAGACTGAGAGGAGATATGATAGCACTCTTCAAGTACTTGAAATGTTATCACGCAGAGGAGGGCCAGGATCTCAATCATCCCAGAGTTCAGGACACGGAATAATCAGTTCATAGAATCATAGAATGGTAGAGTTGGAAGGGGCCTATAAGGCCATCAAGTCCAACCCCCTGCGCAGTGCAGGAATCCAAATCAAAGCATTCCCGACAGACGGCTGTCCAGCTGTCTCTTGAATGCCTCAAGTTACAGAAAGTCAGATTTCAACTGAACATCAGGAAAAACTTACTAACTGTTAGAGCGGTATGACAACTAGGGAGGTGGTGGGCTCTCCAACACTGGAGGCATTCAAGAGGCAGCTGGACAGCCACCTGTCGGGTATGCTTTAATTTGGATTCCTGCATTGATCAGGGGGTTGGACTTGATGGCCTTACAGGCCCCTTCCAACTCTATGATTCTATGAAGTAAATAAGAATGATTTAATCTAGGGATAGCCTCAGTAATTAATTCTTAGTTGGGCTGTGCTGTTTAGTTTTTAACTATCCAAAGGTTGTCCCCTCCACCGTATCTTGTCTCAAAATCGTGGGGCAGACTATGACTACGTGACCTATGTGCCTACTTAGTCTGCTTTCCAGTTGCTTAACTACTGATTGACAATTTCATGGCTCCTGTTATCCCTCGCGGTTGTTTACATTTAAACCAGACTGTTCTTCAAATAGTAGATCACAAGTTCACCTTACTTTGCACAGCCCACGCTGTTCAGATCTGACCTTGCAGATATGCTTTTGTGGAGGGTCAGAGAAATCCTTGTGTGAATAGCCTTCTGCACAGTCTTTGGATCCAACCTATTAAGATGAAGGAACAGGAATCATTGGGGTCAAGTAACTGGGATCAGAGTGAATTCTTCTTGTTCTTTGCTCAAGTGTAGGGGAACTCCGGGATTAACTTTTGATATATTGTTTGTGTGTTTTAATCCAGTTCCTCCAGAGAAGCCTGAGAATTTGAGTTGCATTGTGATTCAAACACAAAAGAAACATTTTATTCAAACATGTACGTGGGAACCTGGAAGGGATTCATTTCTGAACACCAATTATTCTTTAAAATCTCGATGGTAAATACATTTTTCTATTTTAATGGTCTGAAATTAATTACTTAATAATTTATTGAACATCCTTGTAGAACATGTTAATATGCACTATATTTGCCTCTGTGTATGCGTGCACATGTGCTTGATGTCTGTAAATTACAATGCATGCTAACATTACTTTCCCTCATTTAACTGTGGCTTTAATTTACTGTAAGCTAACCAGTTGCTGAACACGACTCTCAAATACCAGGAGTTTCTTTTCTGTTTGCAGCTATACAGCCTTACTAAGTGTTCCACATTATCCACCATAGTCAAGCTTTGCACATGTAATTTGTTTAAGAAATAGTAGGATGAAGATATATTTTGCTATATTAAATCCTGTGTCATTTCTTCAATTTGTAGGCCACAAACTGTGTTCCCTGACTGCATACCCAAGGACACTAATAATTCTTGTACCACTTTGGAACCTATCTTTTTTGTCAGCCTGGAAGTGTGGGTGGAAGCCAAGAATGACCTTGGGGTAGCCGAATCTGACCACATTGTGTTTGATCCTGCAGCATATGGTAAGTATATTCTTTCAGTTAAGCAATCCTTGAAGAATTCAATAGATGTACTTCTGTGAATGCTTTTGAATTAGTATGTGCAAGCTCTTTTTAGAAAGCCATTGGTTCTTTAGATGTTGGAGGAAGGAACAGGGTAGAACCCTGTAGAATTAAACACGGTTGGTCCTAAGAAGAAAATGAGTAGTTGTTTCTCTCTATTCAGAATGAATGGAACCACTTCAGGTTGGTTGTATAAATATCTACCAACCCCTAGAACCTTGTCACCAGTAACTTAAGCTAAGTGGTGGTACATGCTGCAGAAAGATATAAAAATGATTAATAAAAAAATCTGGTACTGTGATAAAGAAGATCTTTCAATAATAAATGGAAATGTAATAGCTAAAGATGTTTATTCAGTATGAAGAAAGTTTAACAGCAAAGCGAGCCCAGGTCTGTCACCATTTACTGCAATTTATTATAATATTGAATGCAATAAAATATATTGGGGAATATGACCCACTGTGAGGAACATGGTTTAAATGAACTTAAAAATATGTTGACAGGAAGAATGTTTAAACATTCTATCAGGTTAAACAAATTTTAGAATATGTTCAACTACCATTTCTCTAATATCTTCAAGTTAGAAGTCTAGTAAATGAACCATGAATCTGTAATAATTTTATTAAGAGAGACAACAAAATGTGATTAATTATTACATAATCAAGTAAAGGGAGTAAGATATATAAAGTATTAACTGATTTAGAACTGGACACAAATAACAAGTTAAGTGGAAACAAGACATGTCAGTAATGATTCCAGTACATAAATGAATATGGATTTGGAAAAAGACATCTTGCTTCACACTATCTATGAATTTTAAAGAGTTTTTTGAATAAATTATTAACTCGTTGGTATATGGCACCAGTTATATTAAATAAAATATACACAGAGACTGCAGAACTTTGTTGGAAATGAAAAATGCCTTGGGAAATATTCCACATTATATGGGTCATGTGCAAATATCCAGATATTTTGGAATCTAATCCAGATAAAAAATATTTTGGGTTATGATATCCCAGGCTCAGTGGTAATATATTTCGGGTATCTGAAGGATAACAAACCAGAAGAAGATACAGAAATGTCAACTCGTTTAACAGTGGCAGCTAGAATGATAATGTCAGAATTGGAAGAATACCATTCCCCTTTTCTATAGATTCTTAGTTAGCTAAAATCTGGGATGTTGCATCTATGGTGAAGCCAATAAATGTGGTAAGAGTAAGAGAGTAGACAGCAAGAGAATACTTTTATAAAACAATGGAGTCATTTTATTTCATATTGGAATGATGAAGTGCAAGATTCAGTAAATCTATATTCTTTGAGAGATGTTAAGAGCTAAAGGGTAGAGAGAACAGATGAACAAACGAGCCGGAGAAGGTTTATTGTTATTTTCTCTCAGCATTATTATACAGCTACAAGAGTGGCTGTATACTATAGCCAGCATGGATTTTTCACATTCCACAATGTTAAATTGAAAATATCCTCCATGCCATTCTGATGCTTCCCATAAGCTCATTTCAAAACAAAACCTTACAAAACTTATAGTCCTGAACTCAGAAACGCTTGCTTAACAACCCTCTCAATTTTCATGGCGATACACAAAACAGTCAGAGAGAATAGAGAGTTCAAAGTCTAAAAAGAGAGAAAAAGCACCAGACCCCTGTTGGACTTCCTTCTGTCAGAGTTCTTATAATTTATTGAAATTAATTAAAAATCAGTCATGTTCACAGAATACCTGTAATATTACTCTCCTTGCCCCATACTCTCACCTTCATCTTCTGCAGTTTAAAAGTTTTTTAAAAATGCCTGGCCGATTTTTAATTAATTTAAGAAATTTAGCATTGGAGTGAATGATAAGCGTGGGCATACTCAGTAAGAACCAACTGTCAGTGTTCTAAAAGCCAGACTCACAGCTGCTTGGCTTGGCTAATCAGGGGGCCACACCACACCACACCAGACCTTTATTTCACTTTAGATAATCCTGGCTTCCCCCAAAGAATCCTGGGAAGTGTAGTTTGTGAAGGGTGCCGCGAGTAGACTCCTATTCCCCTAACAGAGTTGTTTAACAGTCAGTCAGCCACTCTGATTGAAGCTCCATGAGGGGCACAGGGCATCTCCTATCAACTCTTAGCATGAGTTGGAATAAAGTGGAATAAAGGTTTGGTGTGGATGTGGCCAGTGACAGCTTTGGTTTAAATTTGGGTGGGAGACTACATGTGCCCAGTGTAAAATAAAAAGGTGGGGGAAACGTTGAAAAACAATGATACTGTTCCCAAAGCTTTCCTTTTGTAAAGGAAAGGGGGAGTCCCCTCTGCCTGGTGCCCACCCACCCAATCTCCATCAGTTCTTCGACTGTTGTTGTGTAATGCCAGGTCTGTAGTACAAAAAACATCACACATCCATGATACATCTTGGATGGACAGGCAGACCTGGCATGTATTACGGAGACCTGGTTGGATGAGGCCGCAGCTCCCATTCTTGAGGCCATGTGTCCACCGGGTTTCCATTATGCACAGCAGCCGAGGGTGGGAAGGCGGGGAGGGGGTGTGGCAGTCATCTACCGGGAGTCTTTAGTTTTTACCAGACCTCCTCTACATAGGACTAAGTTTGTTGATTGCATGTACTGGAGGTTGGGCCCAAAGGGCAGTTTGGGGATCCTGCTGGTGTACCGCCCACCTCGCTGCACAGCAGACTCCCTGGCCGAGGTGCTTGAGGTGGTCTCGGCTGTACGGGCGTTGTCCCCAGAATTGTTGGTGCTGGGTGACTTCAACGTGCATGCCGAGACCACTCTCACTGGGGCCCCTCGGGATTTCCTGGAAACCATGGCTTCCTGGGAACTGCACCTTAGTAATACTGGGCCCACCCATGTAGCCGGTCATGCTCTCGACCTTATGTTTGTCCTGAGAGGGGAGGGAAGTGCTCTGAAGTTGGGGGTTGCTTCTTCCACCCCTGTGTCATGGTCAGATCACTACCTGGTAAATATAGACTTCTCGATGCCTCACACCCTCCACAGGGGAAAAGGACCTATTAGAATGGTCCGCCCCAGACGCCTGATGGATCTAGAAGGATTCCTGACTGCGCTTGGGGAATTGGAACCTGCTGAAGGCCGCTCGGTTGACTCCCTGGTGTTAGAGTGGAATGAAGGGATCACCAGGGCTCTGGACCGGGTGGCACCGAAACGTCCTCTCCCCCTGAACAGAACTCAGTTAGCACCATGGTACACACCATGGTTGCGTAATCTGAGACAGGAGGTGAGACGAAGAAGAAGTTCTTTGCTGCCTCTATTGCGTCAGCAGAGTGCTGTCCCAGGAGGTTGTTCCAGGTGGTCCGAAGCCTGGTCGGTCCAGTTGCTCAGGAACCCTTGGAGCAGTCCAAGACCTCCTGTGACAAGTTAGCAAAGCACTTTGCTGACAAAATCGAACATTTACGGAGCTCGATCCCGTACGCCGTGGATGCAGTGAGTGAATCAGAGTTGGCCAGTTGCAAGCCAGTCAAGTGGGATCGGTTTCGGCCTCTCCCTTCTGAGGATGTGGACAAGGTGCTCTCGACTGTGAAGCCTACCACCTGTCTAAATGATCCTTGTCCATCGTGGCTCCTGGTGAGCTGCAAAGAGAAACTGGGCGAGGGGATCAAGGCGGTGGTCAATGCATCCTTGAAGGAGGGTGTAATGCCATTAGCCCTCAAGGAGGCAATTGTAAAGCCCATCTTAAAGAAGCCCTCCTTGGATCCCCAGGTTTTGAATAACTTTCGCCCAATTTCGAATTTTACCATTCTTGGGCAAGGTCATTGAGCGAGTGGTGGCTAATCAGTTGTCGACACACTTGGATGAAACGGATTATTTGGATCCATACCAATCGGGTTTCAGGACTGGACATGGAACTGAAACAGCCTTAGTCGCTCTGGTTGATGATATGAGGAGCGCATTAGATAGGGGAGAATTCACCTTTCTTGTCCTCCTCGATCTTTCAGCGGCTTTTGATACTGTTGACCACAGTATCCTTTTACATCACCTGGAGGGATTGGGAATAGGAGGCACTGTATTACGGTGGTTCCATTCCTTTCTCTCCGATAGGCACCAACAGGTAGCATTGGGGGAGGAGGTTTCAGACCCTTGGCCTCTACATTGTGGTGTGCCACAGGGCTCTATCCTCTCTCCCATGCTATTTAATATCTATATGAAGCCGCTGGGGACAATCATTAGGAGATTTGGGCTGCAGTGTCACCAATATGCGGATGACACTCAGCTCTATCTCTCGTTTAAATCTTCACCAGAGTTGGCTGTGGAGACCATGTCCAAGTGCCTGGAATCCGTGAGTGGATGGATGGGAAGGAACAGGTTGAAGTTGAATCCCGATAAGACTGAGGTGCTGCTTGTGGGAGACAAGGGAAGGTTGGGAGATGTTGACCTGATGTTCATTGGGGTAAAATTGCCCCTAAAGGACCAGGTCCGCAGCCTTGGAGTTGTTCTTGATTCCAGGCTGTCCATGGAGGCTCAGATTTCGGCAGTGAGCCGGGCAGCCTGGTATCAATTACACCTCATTCGTAGGCTGCAACCCTACCTCCCTGTTCATCAGCTCCCACTGGTAGTACATGCCCTGGTCACCTCTCGTTTAGACTACTGCAATGTGCTCTACGTGGGGTTACCCTTGAAAACGGTCCGGAAATTACAACTGATACAAAATGCTGCGGCTCGACTACTTACAAATTGTCGCCGCCGTGATCACATCACTCCAGTGTTATTCGATCTACACTGGCTTCCAGTTATTTTCCGGGCTCAATTCAAGGTGTTGGTACTAACCTTTAAATCCCTACACGGTTTCGGACCAGTTTACCTGATGGAGCGCCTCCAGCGTCACCAATTATGCCGCCCGACAAGATCAGCCACTCAGGGCCTTCTCTCAGTCCCACCAACTAAAACAGCTAGGTTGGTGGGGACTAGAGAGAGGGCATTTTCAGTGGCGGCCCCCACTCTCTGGAACTCCCTCCCGTACGATCTTCGGCATGCCCCTTCCCTGAATGTATTCCGCAAAGCCTTGAAGACCTGGCTTTTCAGACAGGCCTTTGGGACTTCCGGGGAGGGTTAATTTTCAGGACTAACTGCCTATTACTCTGAACTGTTATCATTCCTATTTATAGTTTCCTTGTTATATTGTATTTTATGTGTATTTTATTGTGCTGCATTTACTGCAACTGATTTGTACATCGCCTAGAGTAGCCATTGGCCAGATAGGCGACACATAAATTAAATTATTATTTATTATTATTATTCTTTCCCACTCCCCTCCCTCCTCCTCCCCCAAGTCAGCTTCAACTATCCTAAGCATGATTGTACAGGGGTTAATCCCACTGAACTCTAAAAGCATGCAAATGATCAAACCTGCCCTCCCCTACCCCTCCCCTTCAAATCCCCTCCTTTCCCTCCCCTCTCTCCTGCCTTCCTCCTTTCTTCTCCTCTCCTTTCCTCTCCCATCCCCCTCCTCCCCCATGATCAGTTTTACCTATCCTAAGTATGATTGCACTGAACTGAATATACATGCTAATGATCAAACCTGCCCCCTCCTCCCCTCCCGCCTGCTCCCATTCCCCTCCTCCCCTCTGCCGTTCCTTCCCTCCCTCCTTCTCCCCTACCCCTGCACTTCCTCCTCCTCCCCTCCCCATCCCCTGTGGTCAGTTTCACCTATTGTAAGCATGATTTTAGGGGACTAAATCCCACTGAACTCAATAAGCATGCAAATGATCAAACCTGCCCTCTTCTTCCCCTCCCGCTCCCACCTGCTCACATCCCCCCTTTCCTCTGCCTATCCTCCTCCCCCCTCCTCCCCCCTCCCCCTCCCTCTGTGGTCAGTATTACCTGTCATAAGCATGATTGCAGGGGAGTAAATTGCACTGAACTCAATAAGCATGCAAATGATCAATCCATTCTCAGCGAACTTGCACAGGATCCCATTTCTTACCTCCTGGATTTCTCTGCAATTCACTAATAGGCAAAAAAAGGCTTGCAGTTTAGGAACGTACGTATAGCCACACAGATATTTCTATCAAACTGAAAAAGTGGGAAAATTGGGCAGCTATAGTGAATGAACCAAGGGAGCAGGAGACCTGGCCTCATCTCTGAGATATTGTACTGCCCTACAAATTTGTCAAAATGCAAACACAATTTGGGTTGGTCTTTCACAGTCCAATCCACTTCCTGTGTAGCCGGGAAGAATTTGGTAACGTGCCTCTGAGCATATGGTGAGTGGTGGTAACACCTGCAATCTGCCCAAAGAACAGAAACAAGAGATGTGCTATGCTAATTTTGTTTTAGCAGGGAGGAAGCAATAATATAGTTGATGTAGTTCAGATAGTCACTATAAATATGTCTGATTTATTTTGCAGTTTTAGTGAAGTTTCCCATAGTAAATATTTTTTTTCCTTTTGTTTCTGTGAATATGTGAAGTACAGCAACACTTTGCAACAGTAAAGAGACTCCAAAAACAATTATGGAATAATGGCACTGACTATTCTGTAGAATAGTTTTCACAAGATAAAACAGTGGAAAGTGGAATACATTCTAGCAAAATTCTACGTGTGCTCTGTTATTAATTGACCATGTCCACCTATCCTTAAGTGGTGGTTTAAGCATAGCAGGCTGAAAACATGCATCTTGGGCAGGACAGGTTTGTTTTTTCCAGCAGCTAGAGTCATTGCTTAAGTAGCAACATATTGTAATCAGTCTGATTTTACATCAAACTGCGGTTTCAGATTCAACTGTTAATGTTCCCAAAATAGAACATAACCTCCAGTTTGAAACACAAAAGGCTGTCTTCACCATCATATGACATTGACCGATCAAAAGCCTTTTAAATTAATAAAAATAAATTTGACACAGCTTTCTAGGATGAATAATGAGAGAAATATAATTTTCTAGGTTAGATTCTCTGTAGAAACAGAAGTAACACAGAAAAGAAGCAAAGTAAGAAGAACACCAACAAACATACAAAAATGTAATTCTCTATGTTTGAAGATAGGAGGTGTTGCCACCACTCACCATATACTCAGAGGCACGTTACTAAATTCTTCAAAGCTACACAGGAAGTAGATTGAACTGTGAAAGACCAACCCAAACTGTGTTTGCATTTTTACAAATGTGTAGGGCAATATAATATCTCAGAGAAGAGGTCAGGTCTCTTGCTCCTCTGGTACATTCACTATAGCTGCCCAATATCCCTGCTTTTAAAAGTTTGATAGAAATATCTGTTGGCAAGGGTTTTTTTGCTTATTAGTGAATAGTATTATTTAGCCCTAGTTAATGATTGGTCGATAATGTGATTCATGAGATTATCATTTATTTATTAAATATTAAAATTGTATTTTTGTCATTGGTGTTGTTTATTAGATGTTGAAATTGTACTTATAAACAATATTTTTAGTAATTGTATAATGTACTATATTATTGCAAGTACATTGTACTGGAAAGGTGTTGAGAATAAGTACAATTTTTAAATTTTCGATATGGTGCCCTTGTCCTACTTCACCTAGAGAACAAGACTAGTGCCATACTCCTGGAGGGAGTCTAGATGTGGTATCCAGATGTTCCTGAAGCTGGAAGGTGATAATTTGGTCAGCAGAAATACCTAAAAATGGAAGTTTTGTCCTATTGACAATAGCTGGTTTAAGAGAACTGGCCAGATCAGAGAGAGCAGCTTAAGCAGGGATTGAATAGATTCTGAGCCATAAAGCACCCTACATTCCTTCCATAATGCATTGCTAACCCCAGGCAGCAGAAAGCTCAGCATCTCACAACTGGATTTCTTTTGCCAAAATTGAGATATCAGAGGTGGCTACTGTTAATAATTTTAGTTGCATCTCTTGTGGCACTGTGATGATGACTGATAGAATGGATCCAAATGAACCAAACAAGGCAGAGTGCAAATTGTTGGAATGTATGAGGTTCAACTCCAACTTGGTGGGTTATATAAATATAATAATAATAAAATTTTATTTTTGAGTCACCTATCTGGCGGAATTAACGGCCACTCTAGGCGACATACACTAAAGCAATAAAATACAATATAAAACCAATACAACCATACTCAATAATTAAACTAGCCACCACTCTTGCATTTACTCAGCAGCATAAAAACTAACCCACCCCAGAGATCCCATAGGCCTGCCTGAAGAGCCAGGTCTTCAAGGCTCAGCGGAAACCTATCAAGGAGGGGGCATGGCGAAGGTCGAAAGGGTTGAGGCTGCATGGGGTTAATAAGGGTAGCTAGAGAGCTAGACCTCTTGGTTGCTAGGCTATATCTATCCCTTTGATCCTGCCGTTTCTCCCCTTACTGCTAGACTGATACGCAAAGGATGTTTGATCCCAATTCCTTCCCGCCTTCTCAGTGTTCCTTCTTCTCTCTCGAAAGGGAGCAGACATCTTTCCTTTGTCTCTCCCTCTCAACCAGCATGAGAGCTGCACTGGGACCAGTGCAGACTGCTCCAACATAGTTAGTTAGCTAGATGTAAGCACTCTTTCCTATCAAGCATGTACTTCCAGAATAAAGTAGTTGTTTTTTATTTTACAGCTTAAAGTCTCTGTCTGACTAATTTGCAGGGACGGTAAAATCTTAGCAAAGATTCAAACACACACACGTAAGCTCGCTCAATACTCTCCGTTCCACTACGCAACTCAATAGGATTCCGACACGAATAACCTTGGAATTATCAATGTTTAAACTAGCAGGGGCCAAGTACAAAAAGTATGGGCCACTCTTGTCTACAAAGTGTGTGGAAAACTCATCACAACAGATTCTTAGTTTAATCACTGGTAGGAGCAGCCTTGGTTTATGGGCTATCTGAAACAGCATTTGGTAGATCTGACAGCTGTAATGAAATATGACTTCTTTACTGCTGCTATCCTTGCAGCATGGTCCTTGAAAAAGATTCTTGCCATAATTGGTTGATTTTAGCACGAGGTGAGTGCCAATTGCTCCCAGGACACTCCTACCTACTCTTTGATTATGCATCATAGCTTCTACAGGGAGTTTGGGTGGGCTGTGCCTAATAGGTAGTATATAAATAATTTTATAACTGACTACATGAAATGTATTTTGCCAGTGTTGAAATAATTCCACTGGCTTTCTGTGTGTTTTACAGCATAATTCAAAGTGCAGGTTTCCAACATTTTAACCCTTTATGGCAGGGGTGGGGAACTACCCTAATGTCATAACAGCATTTGTGATTGGCACCTGTCAAAGTCCAAAAAAGGGCACTGTAATACTGACCAGCAGTTATAACAACCTCCTTTGAACTAACTTTTAGCTCCAGTCAGCTGATTGGTGCTGGGAATGCACCTTCAAAGGGACTTGGTATAATCTGTGATCAGAGGTTACTGGGATCCCCTTTGAAGTTCATTTGGAGAATGTTTGTTTGAGTTTAAACTGTTGCTTCCAAACAGAGCATTTTCCTCTCTTCTGCTCTGTTTGGAGTACTAAGGCCACTTTCACAAAGTGTATTTATTCTACTTTAAACAGTCATGGCTTCCCCCAAAGTATCCTGGGAAGTGTTGTTTGTGAATGGTGCTGAGTGTTGTTAGGAGACCCTTATTCCTCTCACAGAGCTACATTTGTTAGAGTGGTTTAACAGTCAGTCCCTTTTCCCCTGTGCTCTGGGGGGGGTGTAGGCAGCTGACACCCACTCTGTATGGTCAGCTTGGCCATGTTTATTTATTTATTTATTTGATTCAATTTCTATACCGCCCATAGCAAGCTGTCTGGGCGGTGCACATCAAGTAAAAACACAGCAAATACAATTTAAAACAACCTGGTCATCAGATTACAATTTAACTGTCTGTTAGAACATTAAGTACAAAATACTAAAATATTAAAAATGTTAAAAAATGTTAAACATGTTAAAATGCCTGGGCAAAGAGGAAGGTTTTCACCTGGCGCCGAAAGGATAGTATTGTAGGCGCCAGGCGAACCTCGTCAGGAAGGGTGTTCCAAAGTTCGGGGGCCACCACTGAGAAGGCCCTCTATCTTGTAATCGCCTTCCGGGCGTCTCCATAAGTAGGCACCCGGAGGAGGGCCTTCGCTGTTGAGTGCAGTGTACGGGTAGGTTCATATCGGGAGAGACGTTTCATCATGTATTGTGGGCCCGTGCCGTGTAAGGCTTTATAGGTTAAAACCAGCACTTTGAATCGGGCCCAGAAACATATAGGCAGCCAGTGCAAGCGGGCCAGAATTGGTGTTATGTGCTCTGACCGCTTGGTCCCAGATATTAATCTGGCCGCTGCATTCTGCACGAGCTGCAGTTTCCGAACCGTCTTCAAGGGCAGCCCCACGTATAGTGCATTGCAATAGTCCAATTTCGAGGTTACCAGAGCATGAACAACTGAAGTAAGATGTTCCCTGTCCAGATATGGGCGTAGCTGGGCCACCAGCCTAAGTTGGTAAAAAGCACTCCGTGCCACCGAGGCCACCTGCGCCTCAAGTGACAAGGACGGGTCCAAAAGGACTCCCAAGCTGCGCACCTGCTCCTTCAGGGGCAGTGTAACCTCATCCAGAACAGGTCGAACATCCATCATCTGGTCAGGGGATCCATTCACTAACAGCATCTCAGTCGTGTCTGGATTGAGCTTCAATTTGTTCGCTCTCATCCAGTCCATTATCGCGGCCAAGCATCGGTTTAGCACCTTGACGGCCTCACCTGAAGAAGATGAAAAGGAGAAGTAGAGCTGCGTATCATCAGCGTACTGATGCGAATACACTCCAAAACTCCTGATGACAGCATCCAGCGGCTTCATATAGATGTTAAAGAGCATGGGGGACAGAACTGATCCCTGCGGAACTCCATATTGGAGCGCCCAGGGCGTCGAGTAGTGCTCCCCAAGCACTACTTTCTGGAGACGACCTGCTAGATAGGAGCGGAACCACTGCCAAGCAGTACCTCCGACTCCCAAATCCGCAAGCCTCTCCAGAAGGATACCATGGTCGATGGTATCAAAAGCCGCTGAGAGATCAAGGAGAATCAACAGGGTTACACTCCCTCTGTCTTTCTCCCGACAAAGGTCATCATACAGGGCAACCAAGGCCGTCTCCGTTCCAAAACCGGGCCGGAAACCCGATTGAAATGGATCCAGATAATAGGTCTCATCCAAGAGAGCCTGGAGCTGGGATGCAACCACCCTTTCCAGAACCTTGCCCAGGAATGGCACATTTGCTACCGGCCTGTAGTTATTCAAATTTTCAGGGTCCAGGGAAGATTTCTTCAAAAGTGGTCTCACCACCGCCGCCTTAAGACAGTTCGGGACCACCCCCTCACATAGAGAGGCATTAATCACTTCCCTGGCCCAGCCGGCAGTGCCATCCCTGCTAGCTTTTATTAGCCAAGAGGGGCAAGGATCTAATACAGAGGTGGTTGCACACACCTGTCCATGCACCTTGTCCACGTCCTCAAGCTGCACCGATTGAAACTCATCCAACAAAACATGACCAGACTGTGCTCTGGAGACCTCATTTGGTTCAATTGCTGTAACATTAGAGTCTAAGTCCTGACAGATGCAAGAGATTTTATTCTGGAAGTGCTTGGCAAATTCGTTGCAGCGTGCTTTAGAAGGTTCAACCACGTCCTTAGGGGACGTGTAAATTTAGTGTAAAAGCCCCTTGACAGTTTGAAAAAGCTCCGCCGGACAAGAGATAGAAGATTGAATAGAGGCAGTGATGTGTTGTTTCTTTGCTGCCTGCACTGCCCCAAAATACGTCTTATTATAGGCACTCACCAATGCAGAGTTGCATTCGTCAGGAGTCCGCCTCCATCTGCACTCAAGCCATCTCCTATATTGTTTCATCGCCCTCAGCTCCGGAGTATACCATGGAGCTGTATGAGCTCTACAAAGGAGAGGGCGCACAGGAGCGATCATGTCAGCTGCCTGGGTCATTTCCGCATTCCACAGATCGACCAGGGTGTCGACATGAGCGCCAGCCTTATCAGCCGGAAAACTCCCCAGAGCTTTTTGAAAACCATCAGGATCCAGCAGCCTCCGGGGGCGGACCATCTTAATAGGTCCTCCACCCTTGAAGAGGGGGAAAGTTGTTGTGAGTCTAAACCTCAACAAGCAGTGATCTGTCCATGACAAAGGAGCTGATGTAAGGCTCCCTATATACAGATCACTATCATCATGACCCGTAGCAAAAATCAGGTCCAGAGTATGTCCTGCCACATGGGTTGGGCCGCTGGTATATTGGGACAGCCCCATGGTCATCATGGAAACCATGAAGTCCTGATAAGATGGTCTCGGCATGAATGTTGACATCACCCAGTACCAATAGTCTAGGGGATCTCAACAAAACCTCCGAGACCACCTCCGTCAGCTCAGTCAGGGAGTCTGTTAGGCAGCGGGGTGGGCGGTACACTAACAGAATCCCTAATCTGTCCCTCTGGCCCAACTCAAGATGCAGACACTCAAGGCCAGTAGTTACATGGACGTGGTGCTTGAAGATGGGGATAGAATTCCTATAAACCACAGCACCCCCCCTCCCCGGCCCTCAGATCTACCGTGATGCTGTACTGAGTATCCCGGTGGGCACAGCTGAGAGAGACCAACTCCTCCCTGCTCACCCACCCAGGTCTCAGTTATGCATGCCAGATCGGCTGCCTCATCCACAATTAAATCATGGATGAGGGCGGTCTTATTATGTACCGATCTGGCATTAAAAAGCAGCATCCGGAGATCAGAGAGCTGGCTGATAGGGCGTCCCGCATACCTGTGGATGTGTGGAAGACCGGAACACAGCACAGCCGTCAATTGCCTGGGCCGCGTTCCCCTCACCTGGCCTGTCTTCCACACAACGTGATATCTCCCTCTACCCGTCACTACGCCTATTGGGGCCCCCACAAATTCTTCCTGACTGTGATTCCTCTTTCCCAGGCACATAATATAAAAACATCACCACACACAACATACACCATATATTAAACACACTCACCACATACACACCCACAATCCAACAGACAAAGACAACCAAAAAAACCACCTGAGAGCATCTTTTCACTAAAAAAACCAACCTTTCACAGGTAAGACCAATGGTCCTTTCAGAGGGACAAAAAGTGTGTTGTGTACCTGAATATTAGAGTTCAAATTAATTTGAATCCATATATTAAAACAATGAAACACCTTGTGGCTAATTGAGTACTTTGTTTTTTTCCTAGTAAAACCTCTGCCTCCACACAATCTGTCCCTCAACTCAGGAAAATTTCCCAGAGCCCTGAAGCTGTCATGGGAAAACCAATTTAATGAACCACCATTGGAGCTGAAATTTGAAATTCGATACAAGATAATTGGCAGTATAGGCTGGATCAAGGTAATCTTACATCCATTATTTGTCAACAATTTTCGATGACATGTTCCTTTAGGCCAATTATACTTTTGCTGTATGTATCCAAAGAGCTGTGACAGGTGCACTTTATCTACAAGAATTTTTTTTTTTAAATAACAGAAACTGAAAAGATTTCTGCCTGTTTAAGGAAACCATCCATAAAATACGAAGTATAAAATCATTGTTATGAAATGTGAAACAGAAATTGAAATAATCACTATTATCTATGAATAGCTCAGCAGGAAATCAACAGTTTAGGAAGCTTGTGGTTACACTGGCTGCCCATTAGCTATTTAGCTAAGTTCAGTGTGCTGGTTTGGTGTCTAACGCCCTATACAGCTTGGGACCAGAATACCTGAAAGATCGGCATACCCCTTATAAACCCAGTCAGTCACTGCACTCTCCTGGTGAGGGCCTCCTGCTGATACCATCTTATACCACACAACATACAAAGCAAGCCTTTAGTGTTGTGGCACCTCCCCTTTGGAATTCCCTCCCCTTAAATATTATACAAGTGGTGTCTTTTCGGTGCCTTGAAAACCTTCCTCTTTCAACAAGCCTTCTGAGTAGAAATCTTATCCCAGTTTACCTCTCTGTTAGAATTGTTTTTAAATGTGTTTTTAGTGTTTTATTGCCTGTTTGCTGCTCTGGACTGCATTTGGGAGGAAGGGTGGGATATACATTTAATTAATTAATTAGGCTAAGGGATCAACAGGCTGCTGTCAGGATGGGCAAAACATTTTGCTAGATAACATAGTGTTAAGCTTCTATAGTCAATAGCCTCCACCCCCTGCCCCATTTTGCTGATTGGAAGGCTTTGCACGTTTTAGATGGAGTTTTGTTCTAGTACTATTTTTATTCCATGTGACCTACTCTGCCAGTGCACCAAACTTTTAATACTTTGTTGCAACCACTCTTTCTGAACTTAAACTCACTTCTGTGTACCCCCAATCATGCATCAATTATGCATATAGTTGCCTGTATACAACTTGTTGTTGTTTGAGTATCCGTCCCTGGGGTAATTTTCCCGCTCAGAAGTTAAAAGAATAAAGCAGGATATAACTGAACTTTTCCTAAAGCTGTTCAAAAGGAAAATTAAGAACAAAGCAGGAGCTGTTTCTGCAATTCCCTCTTATTAGAATGAGGGGAAGATAAAGGTGCAGGTACCCCTAAAAATCTAATGTGGATCAGTAAGGATCGAGTCCCAAGGGATGTTTATTTTGCTTGGGTCTTTTATGGTGAAGGTTCTATCTGCCTAAGGATCCTGTCTCTACCTGGAACTTTATGCCTGCCCCACATGTACTGCAATACACATTTATTTGTGTGCTTGCTTCACATTTTAAAAGACAATAAGCTTAGGATTCTTGTTTGAGACCTTGGAGACTAAGGAGCCCTGGTTGCTGACAGAATTAATGGAATCTGTGAACTTGGCGGAAACCTAGGCAGCTGAATGAATCTGGGGCTGAGCCAACATACTAGCCAGCCATATTCCATGGGTTTTGAGAATTGGGGGCAGAATGAAAACTCTGCAAAGACTACATTAATCTTCAGTAGGTGGCAAATTTCAATCTGTTTATTTTATGAGGTGGCAGAGGGTTTTCTTTAACAACAACAAAATCTTGTCATCACTCCAACCATGTTCCTGTATAGAATGCCCCTGGGAACAATGCCACAACTTGACAGGGCTTGCTGTTTATTTGTTTTAAAATGGAGAATGGGAGAGAACCCTTTGCTGCCTTGTAAAGTAAGATGATAGCTCTTTTTGAAATTTGCCTGCCCCACCACCAAAATAACCGTATATCCCACACACACATTTGCAGGGAGAAGGAGTAATACTCAGCCCAATTCGAATTGAAACATAATGTACTTTATGATACTATAGCTGGGGAGGGCAGCTATGAGAGAACTAGAAAAGTTCCTCAAATGCAAAGATGTATCACTGAACACTAAAGTCGGGATCATTCAGACCATGGTATTCCTGATCTCTGTGTATGGATGTGAAAGTTGGACAGTGAAAAAGACGGATAAGAGAAAAATCAACTCATTCAAAATGTGGTGTTGGAGGAGAGCTTTGTGCATACCATGGACTACGAAAAAGACAAATAATTGGGTGATAGAACAAATTAAACCAGAACTGTCACGAGAAGCTAAAATTATGAAACTGAGGTTAACATACTTTGGACACATCATCAGAAGACATGATTCACTAGAAAAGCCAATAATGCTGGGAAAAACAGAAGGGAGTAGAAAATGAAGAAGGCCAAACAAGAGATGGATTGATTCCATCAAGGAAGCCTCTGACCTGAACTTACAAGATCTGAACAGGGTAGTTCATGACAGATGCTCTTGGAGGTCACTGATTCATAGAGCTGCCATAAGTTGTAATTGACTTGAAGGCACAAAGCAACAATAACATGATACTATTTGCCCCCACATCCAAGAAGAAGACACAGAGACGAGGCATTGGATTAAATGTTATATTTATTAAAATATAACAGTATTGAAATAAGGTTTGAGTATCTCCAATTAGAACTTATGGGCAGGTGAGGAACTCAACTACTTCTGGTTGGGAAGACTCTTCCCAGTCCCCTGGGCATACCATCCAGCTCATAGCTGTGACCCACCAAGCATGGCTGTGGAATAACTCCCTCCTTGCTGTGTGAGCCTTGGGCATGGATCTCCCATGCGCACCCTGGCCCTGCTGTACTCGCGTTCACCCTGATGCGTATGACAGTCCACCAAGTGGCATCCCCCAGTTCACCCCAGACTATTGAAAAAAGTGTTGTAACATAAAAATCATTTAAAACTCAGGTAGTTCTACAGTTATTTTCTCTCAATTGATAAGACATTGCCTAGTTTCATAAGCTTTCTTATATTTTGGAGAAGGGAAGAAAGTGGTGGGGAAATAATGACAAGATAATAGTTTTGAATGTCAAGTCTATATCACATTTCATATTTTATGCAGACAAGAGGCACATTCAAACCAAACATCTGGATTTGCTATGCTGATCTTGAGAGTGCTGCAAAACTCAATATAGATATCTCTATCTGCCTCTGTGCCTTGTTCATTCAATAGCAGCGCTTCTTGAAGACCAGTTTTTGTTTTGATAGGTTCCTCCTGAAGACACAGCATCACAAAGAGCTTCCTTCACTATTCAGGAACTCAGGCCATATACAAAGTATATGTTTCAAGCACGTTGTGCACTTCATTGGGAAAATTATTGGAGTGACTGGAGTAAAGAAGCAGTTGGGTTCACAAGTGAAGACAGTAAGTCGTAGTAAAAAGTAACTTTTTCTAGTTTGCTCAAAGTTGTCAAGTGTGTGTTTAATTTCTACAATATAAATTTATTGATTGATTGATTTGATTTATATCCCACCCTTCCTCCCAGCAGGAGCCCATTATAATGATAATGCAATCTGTTATTTGAATCATAAAGAACAAATAATAATATTTGCAAACTTATTCTGCTGCTCATTTATCTATAAAGTTCCTAGTAAAGTATGTGGTTCAACATTATCTTGTACTTTATTACGCTAACAGATGATGATAAAGCTCTTTTTTTCAACAAATTGATTGTTAAGTTGCCTTGTTAAGTTGTCTTATCCTGACCAGATTTGTCAGTTTTACAATCTGAAGTACATGTCATCCAGTGTTAGGAAATATTTTATTTCCTAGGCCCCAAGAGTTGTCAAGAGTTGTCAAGAAACGCTACATTATTGCCAGAGCTAGTGCCGCAATGAATCATGGAACTTAGAGAGGGTGGGGGAGATAAGACTCCAAGTTTCGTTTTCCTCTTGTGAGAAATAACACCCAGAGGCGCCTGTAAGACTAACATCTTGGTAAAAGAGATAAAGTGTATCCCCTCTGATTGTTGCTATTTCTCTCTGTCTTGCTTCACTATACACATCCTGCACATTGTAGCTAATTCAGCACAAAGCGAGAAGTATTCTCAAAATACCTTATTAGAATTGTATCTATAAGATTTACATCACACTGCTGAGTGAGTAGCTTTCACAGGCATACTAGCAACATCTTTATCTCTTTTTGTGTCAATCTAGTTCTTTCCCTCGCCTTTTCTTGGTTCTTATCTCAAAATAAGTTTTCTTAGATTGACAAGTGTATGAATTCTTTATCAATCTCTCGCTTTTTAGAATTATAAGAAATGTAACAAGGATAAACAGATGCGCTTGCTTATCTCTGTAATACTGTATTCCCTTTGTTATGATTTTAATAATATTATACTTTGTTTTGCTTATGAAACTTATATAAGGGTGTTTTCAATTAATAAACGGTGCTCTCTTCTCTGTCAGACTGCTGTCTGTGCAGTTTAGAGACCCCTCTTGATCAAGTAGTATTGTGTGTCTGCTTTATGTTTGGTATCTGGCTGAGCCTCTGAAACAGGTAAATTGAATTGTCAAACTCACCCTCCTATTCAGGGCTGAGAGTTAGCTCGCCCTTTCTGGGAAGGGGAGGGAGCTTAGATTTGGACCCAACACCAGTATTGGAGGGTTGGGAGTTGTCCAGTTATAGCATATTACCATATGGCCAGCTGTTAACATCACCAGCTCTCTGTCTTCTGATAGAACCAAATCTTAGACATAATCAATTAAAATATTGGGTTCATTGACAGAGGAAATCGCAGGATATATCCTATTTCATGGATTACCAATGGCTAGCAAGATTTTAAACTTTTGACAAGAGCAAAATGGCTCTTGATTTGAACCCCTGTGAACACACTTAAGCCTTAAAGGGGTTAAGTACCAACAAAAAAATCAAATTAAAAAGTTCTTTTAAACTGATACTGACAGTTTGATTTGGAACGTATTTTCAAAGTTATTTCCATAGGTTCATTGACATTTCAAACCTCAAATCTTGTTCCCATTTGGATTTATATTTATTACACAATCAAAATCAGATGCTATATGTTTACTCAAAAGATTCTGCATCTGAAATGTCATTGAATTTTTCACATTCTGTTTTATCTCTAATAGAACCATCTTTTGTAACCAAGCAATTGGTTATATTTCTTAGTTGTAAATATTGAAAGAAATGCAAATGTGCTTATTGTATTTTCTTGGAAATTACATTGCATGTGTTTACGTTTATTATTTCTTTGTCAAAATTGCTACGATACCATAAAGTGTTTTTAAAATTTGAATATTAAATTGCCAAAGAGCAATTTATCTGTCTAGATAAAATCAAACCTTCAGATGTAAGAGAATTGCAACTTAATAATACCTTTTAATATATAGAAATGCTAATCCCCCCTGTTCTTTTGCTTGTTGCAATTCTTGAATTTTTTCCCCTTCCCAAATAAAATTGGTCAGTTTCTGCCATCTTACAATTGTTTGTGGGAGAACCTGTAAAGGTAAACTAAGAGAAAAAAATGATATTGAGAGCAAAACTGTTGTCTTCATTGTAGCAATTCTCCTCATCCAATATATTTTTAGTAGCACCTAGCAGTTTAAACCCTTGTACCTTTTGCTTTACTCTGTTATGAGTATATTCATCTAAATCATGTAACCCTCACAGAATCCAGACACCCTAATTATTTAATTGGGAATTCCTTCCACGGGATTTTAGACTATTTTGGTATTTTGTTAATTAGTAGTAATAGTATTTTAATTTATTACCTGTTCTTCACTCTCAGGTCCCAGGGTGGGTTACAACTGTTTAAAATACATGATGATGATGATTATAATAATTATTATTATTACATACTGCATTTTCCACAAATACATGTGGTCAAAGCGGTTCACACAAACAGTCCAAATTGTCAGCTCTACACTGCGTCAGCAGTGCCGGTGGGGGCTGGAAATTCCTGGGTTGTTGGCAGGGAAGCAAAGTCCTTAGCCGGCAGTCTGGCCGTAAATCTGCCAGGTCTAGGAGGAGGGAACCTGATAAGGGCCAGGCCTGTCCGAAGCGTACTTGCCGAGTCAGAAGTCCAGAAGCAAGGTCAGTAGAGGTCCGGGATCAAGTGCCAAGGGGTCAGTCCAAAAGAGGTTGCAAGGAAACTAGGAATACACGAGCCACGCCTGACGTTACAGTCAGCAACAAGCTGAGGCCAATGTGTGCCTTATAAGGAGCAGGTTTGACAGCAGGTGTGAGCCCTCAGCGTTTGGGCCTTAAGGGGCCAGGCCTGCCTCTCTTCTGCCTGACCTTCTGCTGTCTACGTTCCGCAGGTGAGGGGGGAGTATCCTGTTCACTGTCTGCGCCTGGCTGCAGGGCCTCTACTATATCTGGGGTGCTCTGCAGCTGAGGGGGAGAAGGAGCTGGATTCTCAGGAGTCTCCTCCATGTCTCCTGCTGCTCCTGGGTCTGCTGCTGTTACTCCCGAGTCGTCCTCATCGGAGGAGTCCTCTGACGGGGCCATGACACAAATGCTGTAGCACAACAATATACAATAAAAAGTATAATCACTACAACATAAATAAAAAATATGCTGTATCACTTCAGGTTGTTTTGGGTTACCAGAGATGAGATGCAGACAAGAGATTTGCTTTTAAAGAGTTAAAATTTATTGAGTAACTTACAAGCATACAGCCAAGTATCCCAATAAAAGTGGAACAGTCCCACAGCTCTGCAGTAGCTGGGTCAGACTGAACACCCATACTGGGCACAAGAAACATTTTTATAGTATTGAAGCTAGCATGTGGCATTGGCATGATTACATACGATATTGGCAGGTTTACATACACAAATGATATTTTTTACGCATTGAATATTACAGCATAACACCGATAATTGGTTATTTGACCTTCTCACAGGACATCTTCAAAAGCCAACTAATTGCTAGAAAACTATATGGAAACACCCTGGCACCCATCCTTAACACACCATATGCCGACTATATCTTCACTTCTATATCTGTTAACAAGTAGTTGCTATACTATCTTTCTCTTGACCGTCCTTTGACTCGTCCACCTGGCTGTACTAACAAGCAACTGTTCATTAACTGTCTCTTGACCTTAGGTTTAAGCTAACTATGAAACACCTTGCTAATAACATATTCTTGAATATATGCCTAATTGGGCTCCTTTGATGCCTCTCTAACTAACAAGGTACATTCCCAGCATTATACTGGGCAGGTCATCATGCCCTTTTCCTAGCTTAGGTTTTCAGATGATTATGGGATGCAGGGGCCTAAAAGGGGAATACAAGCCTTCAGGTTTACTTGCAAATACACACTGACTCTATGCTTAAACTAAAGCTGCAATATCTTGCTATAGGCCTCTACTTGCTTGCTGGAAATAACAGACTGGTACAGGGTATACATATGCATCAAAGTATAAATGAGCATAAAGATCAACAATGAAGCTAAAGCAAAATATTTAAAAACTAACCCCCAAAGGGCCAGAAAGTCTTCTGAAAGAAGCTGCATTTAAAGGCTTCCAGGGCTGGAGGATTGGGCAAGGCAGCTGGAAATAGCCCTCCCCTGATGAGAAACTGAGTCTCTCTCCCCTCATTAATTAAAAGCAATTACAATCACAACACTACAAAAAATATCATAGAAAATAGGATGGGTACTGAGAATATACTTTGCTGATTTGTCTATGTTTAAATCAAACCACATCCTTCGTGAGGTTAATTTTGTAGACAGAGACTGCACTAAAGTCTTGGATTAATGTTGGCAACCTCCCATAGAATTTTCAGGATTGTGTATACAGAGAGCTACATCGCTCATATATAAAAAATGTAATCCTGTAGCTCCATAGGTTAGCATTCTTCTATGTAGATGACATCACTTTGGGGGTTTGTAACAGCTTCTGGAATGTACAGATACAGCAGATACTGTCCAGGTAGGATGTCCAGTAGCTGACCTAGCTTGTCACACTGTTTCTCCATTAGTCTTCCTTGAAACCAGCACACTGTGGCTTTTGAAGAAACCATACAACCTCATCTCCTTCCCATGTCCTGGAAACCTCAGTAATCCCTACACATACCTGTCTATACTCAATAATTCCTTGCCATATTTAATTGGACTTGTGCTGCAATATATCTTCTCTCTCTGTCCCTCTAGGCAACAATGGGATTCAAGAGGTGGCTTCTTGATCATGTTGTCATTATCTAACAGTGAATTACTCTGGGAAATTTTTGCTGTATATATTTGCCCCTATAGGAAAGCGATTCCATGGAAAATTTTGGAGTCCACATAAGAACACAGTTGGTATCTGGTTATATAGCTGAGGGATCACTGCAGTAAAGCCCTTCTGAATATAGAGGCTTGAACTTTTTTAACACTATACATATGTATTAAATAAAAATGATCAGTGAGCTAACTAAAACTTGTAAATCTTTGATTTTTTGTTAATCAGAACCATCTAAAGCACCAGATCTGTGGAGGAAGATTAATGTTGCTCGCTCGCCAGAAACCTGGACTCTGGTGCTGACATGGAAGGTAAACAATATCAAATATTTACCATACACTGAATGTCTGATTTCCTGATGTTTTCACTAATATCTGTCTTTTGCACTTAAGAATAATTTCTGTTACATATAAACTCATCATTTTATAACACATAGTACTGGCACAGCAGCTGTCACGTTCTGTTGTAAACACTTTTTTCTAGGGGCAGCTAGAAAAACGCACACATGTAGCTTATGATGTAAAAGGCTCATGCATGCAGTATTTGCTACTTGTCTCTTTTTAAAATACATGGAGAAGAGATTCTAGTGCTTTCTGCAAATAGTACTGGCTTGTATCCTCCACAGAGATGGCACACATGTGTGTTGTACAAAATTAAATGCGGCTGTTAGAATGGATGAGAAGCATCACATTAGGTTAATCTGAGTATTTTGCCCAGGCCAAATGGTAAATATCACGGCTGAGCAGGAATTTGGAACAGGTATCCTGTATAGCTCTGTAGTATAGCACATGCTTTGCATACAAAGGGCCCCAGATGTGATCCCCAGCAATCCAACTATAAAAGGATCTTGGGTAACAAGTATGGAAAAGACTGTGTTTGCCCTTGGTGAGCTGCAGCTAGTTGGAGACAATGGTTAGGGGTTAGATGAACCAAAGGTTCCTGCTGGGAGGAAGGGCAGGATATAAATCAAATAATAAATAAATAAAACTCTGTTTCATGTAGTTTCATATGTTCACACACAAGTTCTTAAATAAAACAAATCTTCTTTTGGACAGGAGTTGGATCCTTCTGAAGCCAATGGAATTATTTTGAAATATAATGTATCTATTTTGGGAAAGCCACCACTTTCTTTTCGACAGGAATTCTACAATTTGAATACCACCCAGCTGACTCTAAATGTACAAAATGGGACATATGAAGCAAAAGTTACGGCATCAAACCAGGCGGGTGACTCTCCTACATCATTTTTGCTTATTCCAGCAACTAACTCAAAAGGTATGTTATTCGACATGGTATCTAGTGTGTCCAGTTTTTTGCCTGTTTCACGCATCATGTTATAAGGGCATGGTTCACATGTCACAATTAAACCATAATTCAAAACAAAGTAGTTCAATGTCAGCACACAGGATTTTAGTGCATGCTTCTGAAAAGTTCTTGCTACACTCCTCCTCTGCTCCTGCTGTGCTATGGACAAAACAAGGTTTGGTTGTCATGTCGTCCAAACCTGGCTCATGGCTTGTTGGAGAGAAGCAAACCTCAGGCCTGGGGTTGGATGACACAACAAGCCAGAGAAGAGGAACAAGAACTTTTTAGTAGCATGCTTCTGCATGCTACTGTGTTTTCTAACTATGGTTTAATATAATGTGCATACCAGGTTCTTAGAGGAGAAAATCTTTCCAATAAATGTTAGATGTTGGAGAATTTAAACCTGTCTTCAGTTTCTGTTCATTTTCAGGCTTTGCATTCAATCTGTCCTTTTTATTTTATTTTTATTTTATTACATTTATAAACCCACCTTTCTTCTGTCATGGAACCCAAGGCAGTGTACATGTGGTTCCAGACCAGTTTATCTTCAGCAGGGTGGTGGCCTTATGTACCTTCAGGCCATATTCTAGGTCTTTATAATTACACTACACTTGTGTTTTGTGGGTTTCTTCAAGGTGACTGCAGGTTTATTCCTCCTCTCGGTACTTTTGCCTATTATAATTGTAGTGGCTACTCATGCCGCTGTTACTGGTATTGCACTAACAGTGTGGTGTTATTAAAGCTTATTTGATGCTTTAATGTTTATTAGATCTTGTCTAAAGTATTTGATTATATGTGGATTAATTAAAAGCACAAGCCTTAATTTTCCCTCTCCAACCTACTCTTCCCCTCTCCCCACACAGTGATTTGGGGATCTTGGCCTTGATGGTGAGGGGTGAGGAGAAAATATAGTGCTGTTCCTTTTTAATCTAACCTCTTTTCTTTTTCTATAAGATCCAGGTGCTCTAAAGGCTAGCTTTGTTTCTTGATTCCAGCAGATATCTAAAAGTTTCTGACTTATTTAGAGCAGTGTAGGCATTAGTAAATGGAAGCAAGTGTGTGATATTTGGCATCTTCATTCTAACTTGGATTCATAGAAAAGCAAACAGACAATACTGAATAACTTCAGTGAAGACAGGCTGACCACTTGTATGTCAGGAGGGGCAGTCCATTCTGCAGATATCCATAGCTGAGGTGAACAAGAAGGGATTATATCTCTGATATCTGTAAGGTTTTCTTTGAAATATGTGGCACCACCTCACAGAAACAGGAAGCAGTACAGATTAAAAACATTTTTTACTTCCTTACTAAGTACTACAATATTTTTTATGACAGGTTCTCACTATGGGTGGTCCTAGGCACTACTTTGCTTTCTTGCTTTCAACCATTGCAGCATAGTAGCTCTTCAGGAGAATGAAAAATTGAATAAACATGCTTCAAAAACAAACAGTTGAATTCTCTTTTTCTGGGTGTCGAAAACTTCCTTGAATTCCAACAGTGATGCTGCTTTGGGCATCTGTTCAGATCTAATTAAAATTTTATTGGAGTGAAATTTAATTACAGCTCCAATAGTTGGATTCTAAGTAAAACAAGCCCATTTAGCTTTTTAATTATTGAAATGTTGAAATCTTTTCAGCTCCTATAGAAATAAAGACACTAACAGGATGGTTTTGGTCATTTCAGCTCCTGTGAAAAACATTACAGCATTTCCTAAATATGGCAAGCTGTGGGTAGAGTGGACAGCTCCTAAAGATGTCAATAAATACATAATTGAATGGTATGAACAGTGTGCCAATTTGACCTGTGCTACTGAATGGCAACTGGAATCTGGAATGAAAAATGGCACATTTTTAAGAGGTAACTCTGAAAAGTAATAGCATATTTACACAAACAGTGTACATATTATACCCTAATGAAGTTTGTTGAGAAATGTGATTTTTAAAAGAAAACATTGTTTTTGGTTTGTTTTTTAAAAGTCTAATTTAGAATAGTTATATAACTGAGTATAAAGGAAATGTAAATAATACGCATGTAATATATATGATATTTTTAGTGAGTCCACAAGCTCCTATCACACCAGGGGTGAATGCCATCTTTAGGGCATTTTCTGTAGATCTGGAGAGATAAATACTGTATAAAAACATACAACATGCCAGTTTATCATAAAGATGGAATCCTTTCCTTTTTTACATTTTGTTTTTAAGTGTGGCCTCCTGGTGGTCATTAACAATCTGAGTCCTTTTTCCTCCAATATACTTTCATTTTTCCGATCTGCAATTTTTTGTTGCTTTGCAGAGAAGTATTGATATTATAATCACTATTTATTCATAAGTCTGCACTGGTATCAATCTTTATTCTGAACTCTGTAATGATTGCCTATTGACATTCCTTTTCAAGTACACTGCAGAGCAGATTAAGGCAGATAATCAAGTCAGTGGTCCCCCCCTGCTGCTTACAATCAACACTTCATTGACATCAGTGAATGAGAATACACATTTGAAGAGCTCACATAGAAAGTAGTTCGATAAAAGTATCACTCACTATCAATGATTTCAAAACAATTTTTTTTAAAAAAAAGAATTGGTAAAAAAAAGAATGAATTGGAAAACAGGTGTGGAGAGTTGCTACTTCAGAATTCTCTCTGCAAAGATAGAGAATATCAGAAATAATAATTAATTCAATTCAATAGTAAATCTGATTATTGCAGAAACAGAGCCCATTGCTAGTTTATCAATCTGTGTGCCTTTCCTTGCCACTGACTGAGCTCTGAGCGCATAGTCCAGAGGTAAGGGGAAATTGCAAGACTCCAAACACACATATGACGCACCTTCAATTTCCTCCCCTTTTGCTAAAAAAAATTGCGTTTTGACTGGATTTTCTACCCTGTTTTCTGATCTCCACCAATCTACCTCCTTCATACATATTCCTAGGTTCCATAGAGATGCAGTAGAGGGTGAAGAGAGTTCCTTGTCAACTCCCCAATCTTTCACTCACCTAAAGTTTACAACCTATTCATCGTTAGGTCTGCTATGTCAAGACAACATTTTGAAGCCTGCAAAGTGTTAGCAGGAGCGACAGTCCACCTCAGTAGCAGTGCCTGCACTAGGAATACCTGCACTAGCAATAGCCAAGACAGAAGTATATTTATTTTCTCCTCAGGGCTGCAGTTTTCCAGTATGCTTAGAAAGCTGTCTTGCACTGCATTTACTAGATAGTTTTATAGATTATCATGGGGACTGCTATACTGTTCCCACCCAGACTGAGCTGGACAGACAGACACCAGTAAGTGTAATGGGGCTGTGTTGGGAAACACTTTCCCTCAAACTCCCCTCCTTTTTTCTTTTTTAAACTTCTTAGAATAGGTGTAAAACATACTGGAGGAAAAACAGCATGCTGCTGCTAGTGGTAGTGAGTGCTGGTAGACTATGGTACGAGTTTGGAAATGCGACATTGAGAGAACCTGGCCGTCTTTTAATGGTTTCAGAACAATATTTGATAGGATTGTTTAAACTTAAGAATAAAGCAATGCTATTTGATTATAGAAAGTAACTGATTTTGAAAGGTAGATGTGTATGCAACTCATTTGTCATAAAATAACGTACTTCAAAATGTAATTTGCTTTGTGAAACCTGTATTTGGTCGCAATTTGGAAGAAATAGTTTACTGCGAGGATCAACTATATGGCGATTGTTTTCCTCTTAAAGAATTACTGTGAACCAGTATAAGATGTGTGAATAATTCATGCTATCACTGTGTGCCTCTAAAGCCTACATACCACCCCTGCATGACATCTCCTTTGTACATTTCAGTGGATGAACGTGAAGCACTCACATGATCACCATGATATTCAAAGGGGATTTTATAGAGCTGCGTGCAGGCTCTATACATGTGTTACAGCTTGGCTATTACAATTACCAAAAACAATTGCCAAATGGATACTTGGAGCAGACGCATGAAACGTTTGCATAATCACTTGCTAGTATGCCTTATAGCATCTGAGATCGTTCTTAGTTCAGATGCATTTTAGAATAGCTTCTAGACAGTTCAGTTGACTTTCCAGGTATGAAAGAAATGGACTGATAAACTAGTTTTAAAATGTAAATGAATACCAGTGGATCTATGTGTTTGAGTATATGTAAATCTGGATCTTAAAATTATTTCCTTAGGAGACATAAAGCCACGAAAATGTTATACAATAAGTGTGTATCCATTGTATTCTAATGGTCAAGGAGAAGAAGGATCAGTACAAGCATACCTTCAAGAAGATGGTACATTTAAAGTTATACATAAACTCTTTTGTTGCTCTTTTTCTCACAATGCACTCACTGATAGACATACTGCATGTCACTGTATGAATCTTCAGGTTCATTGTATTCAGTATTTAAACAGTTAAAATTGATCTTTTTATGGAACAACTTATGAGACAAGCAATTACCAACAGTTGGCTCATGTTAATATTTTCCATTGATAGTGCCCGCTAAAGGCCCCACTGTTCGAACAACTAAAGTTGGGAAAAATGAAGCACTTTTAGAATGGAAACCTCTTTCAGTAGAAGAGCAGCATGGATTTATTAAATACTACAATATTACTTATGGAACAACACCTGGAAATAAAACAGGTAATTGAATCTTTGCTTAACATCTTTATATAAATCAACATAGGTGGCCTTTGCTAAAAAGCTGTTCTAAGCTTTACTTGCCTGTTACAGGTTCTCTTGTATCCAGACTCGAGGCATCTTATGTTAGCGTTTATGTTTGCAACAGTGTCATAATGTGTTGTGAGGTGGCACAAGTGTAGTAATTGGTATACCTCATCCTACATACCTTTTTTGCTGACTAATATTTCTGGGAACTAATTTTTCTTTTCCTCATTTGGCTTATAAAACCGTTCTCTTTGATTGTGGCCTGTAAATGCACAAGGTGCAGTCATAAATGAAGCTCAGTCCCCTCCAATCACTCAGGGTCATCTCTCTCTGGTGTGGTGGTGTAATGTGATGTTTAGCTTTTTACAACTTGCTTGAAATACATAAAATATTCAATCTTTCATAACTTGACAAACATAATTTATTTTAAATGTGTCACACTTATAACAAGATCTCTACTTACACTTTCACTTTTCTAGTAGAGCTTTGAACTTCAGATGAGTATTTTGGTGATAGTGGTATTATAAAGTTTGACTTAATAGACATGCAGGCTGAAATACATTCAGATCTTATTGTATTTAGGCTGCAAATTTTCTTTTTATTTGAATTACCAAAGGTAGAATTGTTAGAGAAAACTGGTTCAGCTTTAATAGGTTTAAGGAGATGTCCACTGTTTATATAATGCATATCAAATGGGAAATTTTCACTTCCAGCTGTGATTGTGGAACCTTCCAAGACGGAGTACCCACTGTCATCCTTATCAAGTGACACTTTATATACGGTGCAGGTGGCAGCATACACAAAAAATGGAGGAAAAAAGGGTCCTACTTTTACATTTACTACAAAGAAATTTGGTACGTTCTTACATAAAATGTTCCAATTCTTAAAATACTTTAATTGTTGTTGCACCACTCAGGATGTCTTATGGGTGACAGCTGCACAGTTCTAATTTCATACCTAGTTTGACTTTCAGTATTGCAAACTTAGTATTCCCGACTTAATAATCAAAACATGCACTGAGATGGATCCCTGCTATAAGATGTCTTATTGTTTCTACCATTCAGCTCTGCGTATTATCTACAGTTACCTTTCATTATTATCTCCACATACTTAAGAGAGAGTCTCCTTGGTAGCTGACTGGGTCCAGATTCATAGATCTATCCCCCTTGTTGATGGCCGCCTGCTGGCAGGCAAAACCCTATTTATGTAAACAGGCATTGGCTTATCAGAGCTGGTTTGCTGTGCCCTGTTGTTGTAATTTATGTTTTTAACACATTGCCATTTCCTATTTTTATCTGTTTCTCATTACTTTGTGGTGTTGCTTATTATTTCATGTGGATCAGTTTTTTTATTATGGAGTTTATTGTTGGCCACCTTGGGCACTGTGTTGTTTAAAAGTAGGACATCAGTGTAACAAAAAATATATAGAAGATTTTGCTTACTTGCTACTATGCCTTAAGTGTTATCTTAAGCCCTTAAATATTTTTGCTCAAGCAAAGAAGGTCAGATTCTGAAAGAGTTACTTTGTGCTATTGTTTTAGTCACTTAATAGATTTTAAAAATTAATTTGTGCTAAGCACACTGTTAAGAAACTCTTGAGAAAGAAGTGCTAACTTTTTGTGTTTTACCTTTTAGCGGAAGGAGAAATTGAAGCAATTGTTGTCCCTGTATGTCTCGCATTCTTGCTATGTACTCTTTTAGGTGTATTAGTTTGCTTCAACAAACGAGATGTGTAAGTATCCTTATTTCAACATATTGCATACATGCTATATTAACTCTAGAAGAGGCTTTGAATCACACATGGCCTAGAGTTTGCTCCAAATGATTAAACTGGGACTTGGGAATATTTTTATTTCAACCCAAGGGCTGCATTTCCTTCAATGGTGGGCATGGCCTGAGGCAAAATTGACAGAGCAACAAAAGTTTCCCTTTGTACAGTAGAGTACATTAGAGCCACACAAAAGGCAGGACTTCCTACACCTACACCTCTCCATCCAGGCAAGCAAGCAAGAGGCATTATCACAGTTTGAGGACCATCTCAGACAGGCAAAAGCAGTCAAGGAGGACACAAAACAGGGCCAGGGGAGGGGGGTGAGTCCTGAGGCCACATTCAGCCCCTAGGCCTGAAGTTCACCACTCCTGCATTAAGTAGTACCACAGGAAGAATTTAGTGAATAACATCCACTACTTTTAGCAACAAGTGAATTGTTTGTTTATATTTGGTTTGTTTATATTTGGTTTATATTTGGTTTGTTTATATTTTTAATAAAATAATTTATACATTGCCTATCAGCATTTGAAGAGATCCCAAGTTCATAACATTAAAGCAAATAAGAAGACAAGCAGTAAAGCAAAAGAGCTCTAAAACAAATCGATAACCAGATTCACAAACTGGTAGAAATTAAAAGGTCAAAATCTTTGCCAAATAAATGAGTCGTAACCCATGCCCCTGAACATTGGCTGGGGAGTGGCAATTGAGAGAGGGTTCTGCAGCTGAGAAGGCCCTGTTCCACGTCCCAGTCAGACACGCCTCTTGTGGTGATGGCATGTGGAACAGTGCATCTGGCCGGAATGTGGAACAGGGCCTTTTTGGTTTTGTCACATATTGTATGCATTTCTTTAGAAATAAAGAAGATAAGGATTTGCAGTTTTTGCCTTCGAAGAGCAGCAATGCCATCCATATACTTTACTTTTTTGGTCAAAGCAGATTTTGAAATTTTATTCTGTTTTATATATTTTATGTTTTACTAATTTTGTATACCGCTTCAATTTTTTTCTACATATTAAGTGGTTTATAAATATTAATAAATAACACTTTCACCACAATTTCATGCTGTTTCTGCATTCAGAGTAGAAAGCTAAAAATTGCTTTTATTTTTAAAAAAGAGTCAGTGTTATATATTGGTTAGCATTGGGCTACTAGGAGCTAGGAGACCAAGGTTCAAATCCCCATTCATTTATGAAGCTCACTAGGTAACTCTAGGGCAGTCAATCTCTACCTAACCTACCTCACAGTGTTGTTGTGAGGATAAAATGGGAAGGGAAAGAACCACGTACATCACTTTGAGTTCCTTGGAGGAAAGATGGGATATGAAAGTAATAATAATAAAAACAAATTAAAGTTCGGTTCTGGAAAAAAAAAAAGGCTTTCAAGTACATTGTTCCAAAGGCTGCCTAGATGCATACTGGAGTATTATTATATTTCTTATGCTGTTTTATGAGATTATCTTGCCGTGTTCAAAAACCGCTAGTTAAGTTTGTGTACTTTTTGCTGCTTCCTCAGGAAAGAAAGACCATAGGTCTCTCCCTCATTATGGACATACAAAATGAAATATGACAACTTTTTAAAACTAAACATTTCTGAATGCTGTTTATCACTGTATGTTAACACTTAAATTACATTAGTATTGAAATTTCAATACCTCAGCACAGTCATTACCAAACTGGAGACAATAGTCAAGAAATCAGAAGAAGGCTAGGACTGGAGAGGGCAGCTGTGAGAGAACTAGAAAAGGTCCTCAAATGCAAAGGTGTATCACGGAACACTAAAGTCAGGATCATTCAGACCATGGTATTCCCAATCTCTATGTACGGATGTGAAAGTTGGACAGTGAAAAAGGCTGATAAGAGAAAAATCAACTCATTTGAAATGTGCTGGAGGAGCGCATACCATGGACTGCAAAAAAGACAAATAAGTGGGTGTTAGAACAAATTAAAACCAGAACTGTCACTAGAGGCTAAAATGGTAAGACTGAGGCTATCGTATTTTGGACACATAATGAGAAAACATGATTCACTAGAAAAGACAATGCTGGGAAAACCAGCAGGGAGTAGAAAAAGAGGAAGGCCAAAGAAGAGATGGATTGATTCCATAAAGGAAGCCACAGACCTGAACTTACAAGATCTGAACAGGGTGGTTTATTACAGATGCTATTGGAGGTCATTGATTCATAGGGTCGCCATAAGTCGTAATCGACTTGAAGGCACATAACAACAAGTATTGAAATGACATTACAGCCAAAAAAGATTTCATCTTAATAAATTTGTGTAGTACCTAATCTTTCCTGCCTGTCATTGTTGGCTTTCTGTATCTTGTCTTTTTTATTAGTGTTTTGTGCTGTTACATAATGCAGTGCTCAGTGTTATGTTATCACATGGGAAATGGAAGCACATTAAGGATATTGTAGGGCTTCCTAAAGAGGAGCAATAAACTTGTGAACATAAAAACGTTAAGACTCTGCCTCATTACCAGTGGGGCCTGATGTCCTCTTCTTGATGCAGTGAACATAGGAAGCTGCCGTATACTATATCAAGCCCACTGGTCCTTCTAGCTCAGTATTGTCTACATGGACTGGCAGTGACTTTCCAGGGTTTCAGACAGGGAGTCTCTACCTGGAGATGCCAGGGATTGAATGTGGGAGCTTCTGCGTGCGAGGCAGATGCTGTGCCACTGAGCTACAGCCTTTCTCAGAGCTAGTAATGCTGAATACAGGAAGGAACAGGGAAAGACTTCAGCCTGGCCCAGTATAAGCCTCTCCTGGCTTCCTTTTCTCAGTCATAGTAGTTACCTTCAGACAGAGCTGTCTTCACTTCTAAGAGGAAGAGGCTGGCAGTGGCTTTCCAGCTTCGGCAGGAGATCTAGAGAACTTGTTGCCCCTTTTATCTGCGCAATCTTTTCAATTATTTTCATGGTGTGACCAAATCACAGGATCTCTGTCTGCCTGTTTTTATATAGATATGTGCATGCGAGCACAAGTACAGAGCTCATACCGTACGCACATTAAGAATCTGAAAATGCATTGGTATCAGTTCATCAGCGTCTTATAAACATGCAGAGAATTTTCAGTAGGTTCATGTAATCGCAATGCAATGACTTGTCTCTCTTGATCCTTTGCCAGCATCAAGAAGCACATCTGGCCTAATGTGCCTGATCCTTCTAAGAGTGTTATTGCTCAGTGGTCACCACAGACTCCATCCAAGGTAAAAACACACGCACACAGAGTATTCGGAATTACTCCACCACCAATAAGGCAAAAGAATAGTAATGGATGGAAAAGGGAAGGGGTAACTTGCTAGAAATTAAATATTTTCTTGTGGAGCTGAGTACCATCCATACTTGGGATATGAATTGGTATCCTTGTCACAAAAACTCTTGTAAATGAAATCTTGATGTACAGTTTCAAGTTTCTTAACCCAGTAGTCTTGGAATTGTAAATCTGATGGGGGATACTGGCCAAAACTGTGGACTTGCATTAATTTAAATTAAAACTGAATTTCACAAATTCAGCTCTTACAAATTATCCTAGAAATTAGTAGCTGAGAAAGTGTTGTATTGCAAGAGAAAATATGAATGGAGAGTAGTTTCTCTTCATGTGGCCTCTGCTACAAGGACAGAATGAAGAGGAATAATAACAACACTTAAGAAAAATCTTTTCAAATAAAAGACCCAGAATCTGTTCATTCTTGCACCATGGTAGCAATAAAGATGAATGCCTTTAGAGCAGGGATGAACAGAAGGTAGAGCAGGATTTACTGTATATCTCTATTGCTTTCTGAACCCCAGTTGTTTAACAAAAGCAGTGACTTTTTTCTTCAGATGAGGCTGCTGAAATGAAGAAAGCATAGGGGGAAAGTTGGGAATAGAATTTTGAAGTGCTGAGAGCTCACTTCCCATAATGAAAACAAATTCCTGGACTGAGAGGCACTCAGAGGTGCTCTCTTCCTTAATTCGAAGAGCATGTCTGACGCTGTTTCTAAACCACTATTTGGCACTTGATTCCAGCCGGTGGCTCTTGGGAGTCTAAGAAACAACAACGTGGATTCTGCAAACTTGAAGTCTGCTCACCCCTGCTGTAGGGTACATGCAGATTGCCTCACTGCTACACCCAACTCTCACATGATGAGATTTAAAGACAGAAAAGAAGTATCCAGTTAGTTTTGAGCTCTAGCACTTCTGTTTTGAAATACTGTTGTAGTCCTGCGTTGATAAACTGAAATGTCAAAGATATTGACCATATGCAAAAATGTAAGTAATGTTGATGTGTAATGTTCCTCATTTTTTTAAAAAAAATCCTAAAATGATAGAAAATATGGAAGAAACTTAATTCATGTGATCTCAGCTGGAAATAATGACTTTGGTATGTTGGAGAGGATACAAGCTTACATAAGAAACTTGTACAGTGAATAATGCAGCTCTGGGGTGAATTTTGAATATGAAATATTTCATTCCTAAATAGTACATTGAAATCAGGATTTGAACACTAAGGACAGCACAGTATAGATAATGAACTTAATCAAGTTGCATCATTTAAATGTATCCATAACTATATTTCTGTGTTTCTTTTTTAGCATTTTAAATCCAAAGAGCAGATCTATCCAGACGGCAGCTATACTGATGTCAGTGTGGTAGAAATTGAAGCTGATGACAAGAAGTCTTTTTCTGAACAGGACCTTAAGCCTTTTGACTTGCTTAAAAAGGAAAAAAATGCCTCAGAAGGACACAGCAGTGGTATAGGGGGATCATCCTGCATGTCATCTCCTCGACAAAGTGTTTCTGATAGTGATGAAGGTGAACCTGCTCAGAACACTTCCAGCACAGTGCAGTATTCAACCGTTGTACCCAATGGCTACCGGGACCAGACACCTCCAGTGCAAGTCTTTTCCAGGTCAGAGTCTACCCAACCTCTGCTAGACTTGGAGGAGAGGCCAGAAGACCATCTAGTGCTGGGAAGTGACAACTCAACACCAGGACATTGCTATTTCAAACAGAATTGTAATCAGGATGACACAATCATGGATGAGTCTCATTTGGAAAGGGTAAAACAGATTTCTCCAATAAGTGAGGAAGATACTGCTGGATTTCAGACTTCTCAAATGTATGGCTCTCGCCCTGAGAGAGATGAACATGATGTCATAGCAGGCACCTTCCACCCAAGCCTTGAGGGACTAGCTTCTCAGTTTGAAACTATGAGAGCAAATGCAGTGACGGATGATGAGATACCAAAGTGTTATTTACCACAGACGGTGAACCAGGGTGGTTATATGCCCCAGTGAAAAAGAGAGACCGCCTCCTGATAGGTTTCCAGTTGATAATGTTACTTTGTTCTTATATGTTAAACTGTTTTAAATCTTGCATCTGCTGAACAATTCAGGTTCATTTATAGAGGAGACTGTGGACAGTGGGTTTAGGGACTTTGACCAGATGTTTGATTGGAAGTTTCCAGCTATTCTTACTGAAATAATCCTTCAAGCACTACATCTCATTCAACTTTTCAGACAAATTTGTTGCCTTTCAGTCCTGAAGCACCCTGCTGCATTTTAATGTAGAATGGAAGACACACCTCATTTTGTCAGTGGTGAAGGCATAGAAATGGAGACTGACTGTAAATACCTCCTTACAATTAGATCATGAAGAGATGAAGAGTACTACATTATGAATATGTTCTTTTCATTAGGCTAGTTGCCAACTTTTTAAAAGTAAAAGTACCTTATTTTATCTTGACTGATTGTTTTAAATTAATCTAGAGACCAAAACAGTGGTCCATCCATGGCCAAACTTAGTGGTTTATAACAGAATCAAAATATTAAATGGGGGTCTAATATCCCCAGATTAACTAACTAGAAAGACTCCGTTTATTTTGGGATGTACCACATTCCAGTGTGGCCTCCTTGCCAGTCGAGAACTACAAACCAATGGAGTGAAATATTTTTTCATTTATATGAATCATGACTGTCAAAATGCTAATACTACCTTGAATGCCAGTATTTCATGCCTATCTTGCAATTTGAGCCAAATCTACTGACATTTGGACGTATTTGGAACTCAACCCTGTACAGATAAATATCAATCAGAAAAAAATATGTGCATTTATTTTTTGCATTTTACCAGGATAGGCTTATGAAGTAAATATATTTAGTATTAGATAATGAAGTTATATGGCAAATGCATTTTTAAGGGGGAAAGTCCACTGCTCTTTGTGACTGCCAACACCAGGTTCTAGTATTATCTGCTGCCACTGGTTGATGTTATGAATGCTTAGAGCAGTACAATTAACTGCAGAGTCATTGAGGACCCTAGAAGACCTCCTGAAGAACTGCAATATCGGCACTCTGCATGGAGAATTTTCTCTTCCATCATTGGAGAAATCTGAAAACATTTATTGAAAATCCTATTTGTATTTACTATAAAATCATTAAGTTGGGACTGATTCTGACGCAATCCAGAAACACTACCATTTTAGTAGGAAATAAAAGTTAATATGATTCTTCCTCAACAGTTTAACAATGTGTAAGTGGTTATATTTTGAAATTTTAGTGGCTAGAGATTATATTTTCTTCCCAAGCTGTTGCACTGTAATTGGTGGCTATGTTGAAGATTGGCCAGTCAATCAAACTGCCAGCTCAAAGAAAGGTAGCTGTAAATCACTTTTGAATGTTTTCAGAGGGCTTCATCTAAAAAGAAAATACTCTGGTTGGTTCATAGGCTATAATAATGATAATTTGTGCCATAACCTCCTTAGAATTCTTGTTTATGTTGAGATAGGCATACTCTTTACCTGCTTGTACCTCAGGGCTCCTTAATGTAACTTACATGTAATTATACTTTCATCCAGTGCTTTAAAAATGCAATGAATGCTAGCCTTTTTATTTAAACCATAGTATATTGCTATTTGGCTATTCTTCAGAAACAAATCTTCAAGTTTGCCTTTTTTTCAAGTCTTGAACCTTTATTCAAAGTTAAGATGGTGAATAGTATTCTGTGTCCTTAACTAAGGCTTGCACTCAGGTCCTGCTTGCGGGCTTCCCCCGGGCACCTGGTTGGCCACTGTGAGAACAGGATGCTGGACTAGATGGGCCACTGGCCTGATCCAGCAGTCTCTTCTTACGTTCTTAAGGCTGCAATCCTAACCCCACTTACCTGGGAGTAAGCCCCATTGAATTCAATAGGACTTGCATCTGAGTACACATGGTTAGGATTGAGCTATCAGAGCTTGTCCTAGTAAAATAAATGGAAACTTCTCCGTGACAAAAACGGTGAAGTGTGACCATAATGCACAGTGGAAGGCTGTCTCCTGTGAAAATTCATCTCGGTAGAATATAACACCTTGTCTCTTCTTCACTTTTTCTGAGACTTCTTTCCATAGTGGAATGCCTCAAGTCTTAACTGTGTGAAACCTGGTATCACAAGTGTCAGAATCCCATTTTCATGCCTGTACTGTCAGTCTTCTACAGTTTAATTCTCGTGATACTGTCCAAGTCATTTATACAGAGCATTTATCAGGGCTATTCTACAATCATCTTAATTCATAACAAATTATTTTAACACACATTATTAGTTTCCTGCTAATCACTCTCCAAAATTAAAAAAAAATCTTAAGAAAGTGATGGTTGTGATGTAATGGAGATGCTTGTGCAACTTTTTATTGAACATTTTCACAAATTTATCCCAGGGTATGGTATGAAAGTATGTGGAGCCATCACGTTGCTAAAGCTAAGCAGATCTGGATCTGATCAGCACCTGAAAGGGGGGGCTGCCTAGGAGCTACATGTGCACTGCCTTGGGTTCCATGATGGCAGAAAGGCAGGCTATAAATTTAAGAAAGTAAATTAATTTTGACTTATATGCAGAATATATTTATCTTCCCCTTGTTCCAATTTACATGTTGATGTTATTTCATTCTTCATCATTCTAAATACATATTCTCTCTTGAAGAATTGTTATATATTACACAGAGTATTGACATTTGTTCATGACAAATGACATTTATATGGGGGCAAGGTAGAGGCTGTCTTGATCAACTCAGAATCCTGTTCATGACTACTTAGACATTCCATGGTGTTCAATGGAGCTTGCTCCCAAGTGAATACTGAATTCTAACTTTAAGTTTGCAATCCTGTTCCTTGTCCCATTGACATCAGTGGGACTTTACTTCTGAAATTTTGCCACTGTACAGAGGAAAGATGTCCATTTACAGGCACAGTTTAAATCCAAACTGCACCTACAAATGGACACTTAATTATGATGCCAAGTGACCACATCCATGTCAAGAGTACTGTGAGTGAGTTGCAAGCCAAGCAATTTGGAAACCGCAGCCACAAATGGGTTAGAAATCACAGGCTAATCCTAAACAAGGATGAATTGCATTTGTGGCTCCAGAATGAAAATGTTCAAGTGGTTGGCTTTCACTAAATACTGTTCTGATCTCAAAATAATGATCTAGTGACCCTGTCTTTGCATTCCAGCTCCTCTATGTCAAATGCAGTTAAGGAAAAACAAGTCCTAGATCTAGACTACACTGCCCAGTTGCCCTGTTGTTAAGCTAAGGTTCAAAAGCGTTGCTGCATTTGTCCATGAGTTTTATTAATGTGGTCTGTGGCATATCTGCCTTAAATATTTTTACTGAATTTTAATTGTATTTCACTGGTTTTATTTCTTAATGCTATTACAACTTGCATTCCATAGAATTCAAACTGTAATATAATAAAATACAAATCATACAGGATCTAGCACAGAGCATTACTGTTGCTACAACAGGCAGAAAAAGCAAGACATTTGCCTATTTTCAAAGAGTCTATGGGGAGGGAATAGTTTGGGAACCACTGCATTACTGGGATGTTTATGTTCCCAGGAATTGTTGAATTTATGGAATGATGGCATGTACAGCAATATAGATGAAGAATATGAACAAAAGAGCCTGCTGGATCCAGCCAGTGGCCCATCTAGTCCAGCATTCTGTTCTCACAGTGGCCAGCTCGATGCCTCTGGGAAGCCCACAAGGAGGACCTGAGCGCAACAGTACTCTCCGCCTCTCCTGTGGTTTTGAGCCACTTGTATTCAGTAGCATACCGCCTCAGTGCAGGTAGAGCATACCATCAGGGTTAGTAGCCTAAAAGCAGTCAGTTTTGTGATATTAGAGAATCCTTTCGTTTGGGAAAACTCCAAACTTGAAAACATTAGGATTTTTGGTAGAAAAAATTTTTATAAAGAGGCTGCTATTCCATGTCTGCTTGGATATGAGGTATGATAGCTACATGCAGAGGTATTTGCCGATACTGAAATAAATTTGAGAAAGCTTCTAGCAATAACCCTTGCTATTAAGCTGCTGGGTCTTTCTCAATTTAACCTGGATGCCCAAACAAGACTTTGAAGACTTTCCTTAAGCTTAGGTTATGCATGCCGCCTTACTGCTCAATACACAGTTCTAACCTTGAAACAGAAAGACTGAGATTTTGCTTGGTTTGGCCGCATCGAAGCTAATTTATGACAACAAAAATGTCTCCTAGTGTTGCTTGCCTTCCTCAGCTATGTCACATATCAAATTGCCTGCATCCAGCTACATAACAGGCAATGTAAGGTAAAAGCTTACCTACATGTTATACATGTATCCTTGTGGTTTATCTCTTCACATGCTTCCTCCTGTGACCTGCTTACTCTGTATTGAGAAAGCAGCACTTGATGACACTGACCTGAAACACTGCTTTCAACTGAAAAACACAAAACCAAAAAAATAGAAAGCCTTTGTTTTTAAACCAGAATTTTTATGAAGGAAACCAAAGTCAAAATTTGAGGGTTTTTTTTTGCCAGCCCTTTGTGTGAGGGGGAATTGTGTAATAAAATTCTACATGCATGCAATGTTGTACATTTTAGATTTCAAACTAATAGTTATTGTTGGTCTGAGTATGACTTATGTTAACTAACCGTTGGATAATTTATAATGCATGGATTTAAACAATATGCAATCTGATCCTATGCATGTGTAGTCAGCATAGCAATAAGTCTGAGTTCAGTGGGACTTGCACATGGATGTGCATAGGATTGGAGTCAGTGAGGTTAAATTTAAATTCAATGACATCTCTGCAACCTCCAGGCACAGATGTGCTGAAGCAATGCATCCCTATACACTGAGTGATATTTATACATAGGCTATGCGAATTGTAGGTACAATGTGGGTTCAGTAACAGATCACATGATACATGCATGCTGTTCTCTGTAATATGTAATACGCCCATTGTCTCCTTCCCACCGATATTGCTTCATACTGTTTGTTGACTAAAGTGATGGATCAACAAAATGCATCAACAAAATGTTTGGAGACGTACAACGCTGTGAAAAAGTATTTGCCCCGTTTGTTCACTCAGCTTCCCTTTTCTCTAATATTAGGTTTTGGTTCAAGATCTGATAACATTCAGGGCCAAAAATATGCAACAATGCAGAAAATCAAACAGGGCAAATACTTTTCATGGCATTGTACGTGGCTGGAGCATTAGCTAGAGAACAATGTCTGAGTCTGCAAACAAAAAAGTAAAACATCTGTGAAATTTTGATGAGTGTCTTGTAACTTGCTGCTTTTTATAGATACTGTTACAGGATTGGGATGGATGGTGTCTTTAAGACCCCTTTCAAGCCTCTGAGTTTGAATCTGTATAGATGGAGAGCAACCTGCTGAACTAGTCACACTAATTCCTTTCTTAATCATTCTGGTCTCTGCGTGGTGGGCTGATCTGCATATCAAAAAATGTGGCCCAGAGTAGTCCTGTTATGTGAACTCTTTCAGGAGAGAGGGCCTCCTCCCGGCTAACTTGACTGGAAAATAGAAGTTCATAAACACTACATTTGAACGTTGGCTCAGAGTAATGCATTTTATATTTGCACAGTGCTTAAGCTTGTAGCAGGGCTTGCCTATGCTGCAGCTTGCTGCAACCATTTTCAGTCTTTTACATTCCTAATTAAGAATACTTGCACTGTCTTTGAGTAGCCACAGCTGCCAAACTGGAACCCTTGACAAGGTTTCTCTAGTTTCTCTTGATGTGATCTTTTGTGTCAGCCAAGACCCAAGAGGAAAGATCAAAGATGAGGCAGAGCTTTGGCGTTACAACCATTCAACTTCAATATGCCACATTTTAGTGAGGATTTCTTTCCACTTAAAAAAAAAAAAGGAAGCTATGCAAACATAACTTTCAAGTGTGCCTGGAATAATTTGCAGAAGTTCTTGGACAGCTGCTTCTGGTCACTGACAGTCAATTCAGCTCCAGCTAAGCACGGCCTTGTAGTATAGACAAGCCCTTGGCTTTTCTTTATATAAAAACATGATACCCATCCTCATCTCTGTATAAGTGCATATTTGTTGTCCTAGAAGTGTTGTGAAAGCTATTAAGTTAGTGTTTGTATTTTTGTAGCCTTCAATGTCTTTCTCTGGATCACCATGTATGTACATGTATGTTGTTTTTCTATCTAAATAAGATTATAAAAAATAAAAAGTATCTTTTTGTTTCTCAGTATTTGCCAGCTTTGTTTTGGCACTAAACTAATTACTACCATGTGGTTGAGGTGGTTTTTTTGCTCTGTTTTCAAATGTTATGTTACATGATATGTTAGCACAGTGGTTACAAAATTGTGACTCGGGACACACTGCTGTGCTACGAGAGAAGTTGATATACATCTCAAAAATTCTCTTTTTGATGCCATCACCTCTATATGTTACTGAATGCTGAAATGATGAATTCACTTGAAATTCCAGAATAAACACATTTAGAATTTGGCAGATTATTTACTGTTTTAATAACAGATTTCTTTCCAACAACTCAGATTAGGATGATATATTAAGTTTTACACTTTGATACCTAGTTTAATTTTGCAAATGGCTGATCTCGTTTGTATATATCAGTTGGCTCTTGTAGCAATTACAGCTGAGTATATGAGCAAGTTGCATAGTGTAATATACAAAATGTGCTTTACCATGTTTATCCTCACAACAAATATGTAGTGTATATCATTTTTATTTTCATAGGGCATATGAAGACTGGAGCCACTGAAATTCTGTTCAGGCATTCATTAATTGTACCTGTGTAGAGACTGTGCATGCCAGTTCCACTCATTGAGCTGAAAAAAGCATGTTAGGCTGAATGTGGTCTGTTTGCCCCATGATCAGGAACCCTGACTGCACAGCTGAATGTGCTTATAATCCCCCTTTCGGTCCTTCCTGCTCACAGCAGGAATGTTAGGAGCAGGTCCAGTGTGCACAGCCTGCCAAGCTACAATTAATAAATGTCTGAATAAGCAGATTTGGGGCAAGGACAAAACTTCTACCATATATGCATACTGGCAAAGGACTGTATTCTACAAAAGGCACCTAAATCACCTAGCTCAATGGCACTGTAGATGATAAGTAAAAGGTGGTTGTGTGCCCTAAATACATCCAGCTGGCAACTCAGCAACCAATACTTCCGAGTACCTGAAAGTGGGCCAATAAGCTGAACATTATTTTACTCTGATGTTTCCTTTACCTACAGGGAGGTTTGAAAACCATCATTTGGCTAGTTTTCCAATTCTTCGAATAAGACACCTTCCCTGCCAGTCTTGACAAACCTTCAAAGTGAGCTGATGCAGGAGATTCAAACAGCAGATCTAAAAGGGGAGCAGGGTGCTCAAGGAGTCAGGTTTTTTTTGTTTGGTATTTTAAAAATATGTGTGAAATAGGAATAATTTTGTGGTCCTATTTCTTAGCAGAGATATAAATGCAAGCAGCGGGATGAGGATCAACCAGTCCACCCTTTCCCTCAGACACAAATAATTACAGGCACAATCTTCTTAAGTAAAAGATAAAGAATGTGTCCATTAGTGTTTGGTAATGGTCATCTTGGAAGAGAAGCATGTGCATGCTTCTCTCTCCTCAAGCTTAATGGAGAATATCCAAAAATCCCAGCCAAAGGAGGAGGAAGAGAAACCCAAGTAACCCCATCCTTTAGAAAGTTGCATCACTGGTAAACAGGTACATGGGATATTTCCCAAATATCCCTTAAAGGGAACATGCAAGTTTGCTTATTCTAACACGTTTGTCAATGGCTACCTGTAAGCAAACCAAGTAACATGACTCCATTGTGAAATGGCTTGAAACCATAGAATGTACCATGTAAACTTTGGGATATCTGTCTAGATACAGCAGGCATTCAAAAAGGCTTTTTGCCTCAAGAATTTTGCCTTTTTTTGGTAAGTTTTATTTTTTGTTGTGTAACATTCTTATTTTAAACCATACTTACAGAGGAGACCCATTAAAACTTAGGTCTATTCTATGTGCCTATTCTGCCTATGACTTACACAACCCCATATATGTTGTCATTTCCTTTACAACTTTTCAATTCCATGTTTTCATTTTCCCCTCTGTCTATGCTATGCTAACGTGCTCAGAAGACTGGATATACGATTATATGAGGGCTAAAATAATTAGAGGATAAGGTGCTCTGGTATTCTGGAACACTTTGATAGTATTGGCCATTTTTAAAAAAATGTGTTTTCAATCCCTTGGCATCAGTAAACAAATGGCAGAATGTTAGGGAAAACTCTAAAAAGGAGTAAGATACTGGTTATCAGTTGGAACATGCAGAATTTCCCAGTCCACTCTTTTCCACGTTCTGATAGCCATAGCTGATCAGCACTCGTTCCATCTCTGATAGGTCTGTCTTTGTGTAGAAAGGGAAAGAGATACAGCACCTTGATGTGCGTTATACAACTTGTTTTTGCTGCCAGTGGACCGTAGAAGAACAGCCATCAAATTCTTGTCGGCAGTTGAATTCTCTTGTCACATTAAGTGGTCATCGTTAAACTTAAATTACTCTGAACAGGGACATATATATATTAACGCTTTGAGAACAATTGAAATGTGTCCAATGCCACATATGGCTGCCCTGTCACAGAAACAGGTTGGGCTTTAGTTCCCTTTGTATTTTGGTCTGAGTTCACACAAGGTAAGAATTCTCTTCTACGGACTGAATTTTTCAAATATGGATTGAAATCAGTTTTCTCCTTCAAATCTGACTGATCTTGAACTTCCTTGTTTTCACCATCTCTCGAAGCCACTTCTAGAGTTGGAATTGTTGGACTCCTCAAATCATGCTCTAAAGAAGCAGTTTGTACAAGAGGTGTTATAGCTTTGTGTCCTCCACTGCACAAAATCCCATGGCTGTCCATCGTATATTCTGTGTTAACACTGGCCTGTTTGAAGCAGTTTTCATGGTTTGACAGCTGTAGTTCATCATGATCCTTCCCACAAGCATCTACTTTCAAAACACTGACGAGTGTCTCATTCTCAGAGGGTGAGTTTCTCAACATTATTTTCTCCTGGGAAGGGAAGAAGAAAACCATAGATTCTCTACAGTAAGTAATTAAGTTCCTCCTAGGTTTTCAAAAATAGAAAAACTGATGAAGTTTCTAAAATTTGCACAAACTTTAAAAGTGCAAGTTCCCCCAGTTATGCCTTCTCTGTTGTAATCATGCGTACAAACTACCAGTAACTCTTACATTCATAATGTCATTTTCTTTGAGCATTCAATAATAGGAGCACATTTACTAATGATCAATATTATGCAAACCAAAAGGGAAACACAAGTCTGGTCTGACCTCTATTCTTAGAAATAGATCCTGCTAACCTCTCAACATTTTCAATCCACTGGAGTTCTAAAGGTCACAACTATAGCCCCTACACCAGTGGTTAACCTTTTTTTTTTTGCCCAAGGCCCATATTTTACATATTTATTTATTTTATTATTTGATTTATATCCCACCCTTCCTCCCAGTAGGAGCCCAGGGCGGCAAACACAAGCACTAAAAACACTTTAAAACATCATAAAAACATACTTTAAAAAACATTAAAATAAAACATATTAAAAACATTTTTTAAAAAAAGGTTTAAAAACATTAAAAAGCAATTCCATCACAGATGCAGACTGGGATAGGTCTCAACTTAAAAGGCTTGTTAAAAGAGGAAGGTCTTCAAAAGGCGCCGAAAAGATAGAGATGGCGCCTGCCTAATATTCAAAGGGAGGGAATTCCACAGGGTAGGTGCTGCCACACTAAAGGTTCATTTCCTATATTGTGCAGAACGAACTTCCTGACAAGAAGGTATCTGCAGGAGGCCCTCACCTGCAGAGTGCAGTAATTGACTGGGTATATAAGGGGTAATATGGTCTTTCAGGTATCCTGGTCCCGAGCTGTATAGGGCTTTGTACACCAAAACTAGAACCTTGAACTTGGCCTGGTAGCAAATGGGCAGCCAGTGCAATTCTTTCAGCAGCAGGGTGACATGTTGGCGATACCCTGCTCCAGTGAGCAGTCTCGCCGCCGCATTTTGTACCAGCTGCAGCTTCTGGACCAACCTCAAGGGCAGCCCCACATAGAGCACATTATAGTAATCCAGCCTGGAGGTTACCAGTGCGTGGACAACAGTGGTCAGGCTATCCCGGTCCAGAAATGGCCGAAGCTGGTACAAGGCACTCCTAGCCATGGAGGTCACCTGGGCCTCTAGTGACAAAGATGGATCCAGGAGCACCCCCAGGCTTCGTACCTGCTCTTTCAGAGGGACTACAACCCCATCCAAAGCAGGCAACTGACCAATTATCCGAACTTGGGAGCCACCAACCCACAGCGTCTCCGTCTTGCTAGGATTCAGACTCAGTTGATTGGCCCTCATCCAGCCCACCACCGAGTCCAGGCAGCGGTCCAGGGCTTGCACGGCCTCTCCCGATTCAGATGCTATGGAGAAATAGAGCTGAGTATCATCAGCATACTGCTGACACCTCGCCCTGAAGCTCCTGATGACTGCTCCCAAGGTCTTCATATAGATTTTAAACAACATGGGGGACAAGATGGTACCCCACAGCACAGCTGCCAGGGGGCCAAAAGAAAGTCACCCAATGCTATTCTCTGAGAGCGACCTTGGAGATAGGATCGAAACCACTGTAAAACAGTGCCTCCAATGCCCAGCTCACCAAGTCGGCCCAGAAGGATACCATGGTCAATGGTATCAAAAGCCACTGAGAGATCAAGTAAGAAAATGGGGTGGCATCACCCATGTTCCTCCTGACTAAGACTCCTCTTAAACCCCTGATACGGATCCAACAAGAGCCAATTATCCCAGTAGGCCTCTGTGGGAATTGGGAACACTCAAACCCATTCAGTATCTTTTACACAGGGCACATCTACTCCCCCCATCTCACACCAAGGGAGGGCCAGCCTTCTGCCAGACTCTCACTCTGAAGGCATCTGGCAACTTTCTCCTGTCATTCAGCCATCCCTCTGAGGGTAGGGATGGAGGAGAACTTTGACTTTATTTACTTTTTAATGAGAAACGACCTCATTCATACTCCTCAAACCAATATGCAAATCAAAACACAGCTACCATGAAATATTCACATTTCTCCAAATCTTGCAATCCAGTTCTCCAGCCAAGTAATGTGTACAAAATGCATATACTGCAGTAAAGTGTGCATAAAAATGCATATTTTAGTGAAAACATTCAAAAATAAATTAGGAAAATTGTTTGCAAAATTACATTCCAAAATGGGTTTATTAGAAAAAACTCATATTAAAATAATGATGAATTTTCATGAGGATTTTAAAAAAGGAAATAGTTACAGAAATGTAGAGAACTTAATTTAAGATTGGGAAAATGAGAAACTTAAGAGAACCAAAACTGAGAATTTCATCCACCCCTAGCAAAGACTATAGTCAGAATAAAAGCAACCAACAATCATACACTTTAACAATACAATGTTAACACTTCTGAGTGTCCAAAGCACTTCACACAGATTATCCAACTAATTCTTACAACTACTCTGTAAGTTAAACATTTTCCTCCATGTTACAGAGGAAGGAAGACTTTTGGGTTCCCTTTATGGAAGAATGGGCCCCTTCCCTCTGCCCATTTCGTCCTCTTCAGGCAGAAAGGGCAAGGGGCAGTGGCTGTTGCTTGCCTGTGCAAGCAACCAGTCAACAATAGCTGCCTTCAGGAGCTACTGCTGCCAGAAAGAGAGGGCAGACGAGTAACAGTTTGGTGGAGAGGAAGAGCAGGAACAACCAGCAAGCATGAGATGGAGGAACAGATGGGGGCAAAGCAACGTCTAGTGCTGCTTGCCTCCCCATACCCACCTGTCAGACCCACAAGGGGAGTCAGGGTGCAGAGCTGCATTATGATCAGGGACAGTCCCAGCCATAATCTCTCTTAGATAGTTATTTTCACATATTTTCAAACAAATTCTCACTGGTATATTTGATCAGCAAAAACTAGTCATTACCTGAAATCCGTCGGAACAACTTGGAAGTACAGGATGTGGTATTTCAGGCCAGCAAACACTTTTTAACCTGTCAAAATTTATTTATTTATTTATTCAACTTTTATACCGCCCGACTAGCAATAGCTCTCTGGGCGGTGAACACAAGTACAATGAAATCACAAGTACAATAAAATCACACAGTACAATACAACAGAGCATATAAAAACAACACAAACTAAAATCAATTACAACATATTTAAAATTGAATTAACTTAAATTGAAATTAACTTAAATTGAGATTAAAATGCCTCGGAGAAGAGGAAGGTTTTAACTTGGCGCCGAAAGGATAATAGTGTCGGCGCCAAGCGCACCTCCTAGGGGAGACTATTCCACAGTTCGGGGGCCACCACTGAGAAGGCCCTAGATCTTGTCACCACCCTCCGGGCCTCCTTATGAGTCGGGACCTGGAGGAGGGCCTTCATAGAAGACCGTAGTGTACGGGCCGGTTTGTACCGGAAGAGGCGTTCTGACAGGTATCGTGGTCCCGTGCCGTATAGGGCTTTATAGGTCAATACCAACACTTTGAATCTGGCCCGGAAGCATATTGGGAGCCAGTGCAGGCGAGCCAGAACAGGTGTTATATGCTCGAACCGCTTGGTCCTAGTTAGCAATCTGGCCGCCGCATTTTGCACTAGCTGTAGCTTCCGAACTGTCTTCAAAGGTAGCCCTACGTAGAGCGTGTTGCAGTAGTCCAAACGCGAGGTTACCAGAGCATGTACAACTGATGTGAGATCCTCCTTACACAAATAGGGACGTAACTGGTAGAACGCATTCCGTGCCACCGAGGCTACATGAGCCTCGAGTGAGAGGGAAGAGTCTAGGAGGACTCCAAAACTACGGACCTGCTCCTTTAGGGGGAGTGTAACCCCATCCAGGACAGGATATGTATCCACCATCCGATCAGAGAAACCCTCCACCAGCAGCATCTCAGTCTTGTCAGGATTGAGCCTCAGTTTGTTAGTTCTCATCCAGTCCATTGTCGCGGCCAGGCAACGGTTCAGCACATCGACAGCCTCACCTGTAGATGATGAAAAGGAGAAGTAGAGCTGCGTGTCATCAGCGTACTGATGACAACACACTCCAAAACTCCTGATGACCGCACCCAACGGCTTCATGTAGATGTTAAAAAGCATGGGAGACAAAACCGACTCCTGTGGAACCCCACATTGGAGAACCCACGGCGTCGAGCAATGCTCCCCAAGCACTACCTTCTGGAGACGGCCCGCTAAGTAAGAGCAGAACCACTGCCAAGCAATGCCTCCAACTCCCAACTCCGCAAGCCTCTCCAGAAGGATACCATGGTCGATGGTATCAAAAGCCACTGAGAGATCAAGGAGGATCAACAGAGTTACACTCCCTCTGTCTCTCTCCCGACATAGGTCATCAAACAGGGTGACCAAGGCCGTCTCAGTGCCGAAACCAGGCCTGAAACCCGATTGAAATGGATCTAGATAATCGGTTTCATCCGCCTGGAGCTGGCCAGCGACCACTCATTCCAAGATCTTGCCCAGGAATGGGACATTCACCACTGGTCTGTAGCTGCTGAAATTTTCTGGGTCCAAGGAAGGTTTTTTCAGAAGTGGTCTCACCGCCGCCTCTTTCAGACAGCCAGGGACCACTCCCTCTCGTAAAGAGGCATTTATCACTTTCTTGGCCCAGCCAACTGTTCCATCCCTGCTAGTTTTTATTAGCCAAGAGGGGCAAGGATCCAGTACCGAAGTGGTCGCACGTACCTGTCCAAGCACCTTGTCCACGTCCTCGAGCTGAACCAACTGAAACTCATCCAATAAAACATGACAAGACTGTGCTCCGGACACCTCACTAGGATCGGCTGCTATAACATGGGAGTCTAAGTCCCGGCGAATGCATGAGATCTTATGCTGGAAGTGCTCAGCAAACTCATTACAGCGGGCCACCGATGTATCTGCCATGTCCTGCAGGCCTGGATGGAGTAGCCCTCGGACAACTCTAAAAAGCTCCGCTGGGCGGGAGAGAGATGACTTAATGGTGGCAGCGAAATGTTGTTTTTTCGTCATCCTCACCGCTCCTACATACAGCTTGGTGGAAGCACAAACCAGCGCATAATTGCATTCGTCGGGAGTTCATCTCCACCTCCGCTCAAGCCGCCTCCTATCTTGTTTCATCGCTCTCAGCTCTGGAGTATACCAAGGAGCTGTATGAGCTCTACAGAGGAGGGGGGCGCGCAAGAGCGATCGTGTCAACAGCCCGGGTCATCTCTGCATTCCACAGATTAGCCAGGGCTTCAACAGGAGCGCCAGTCCTATCAGCCGGAAAGTCCCCCAGAGCCCTTTGAAAGCCTTCAGGATTCATTAGTCTCCGGGGGCGGACCAATTTAATAGGTCCCCCACCCTTGCAGAGGGAAGAGGCCGCTGAAAGTCTAAACTTCAACAAGCAGTGATCTGTCCATGACAAATTATTATTATTATTATTAAGACAAGTGTTTTGTTGACGTTTACTAAGAAAAACCCATTTTAATCAGTTTTTAAAAAGCCCCTTTTCCGAATATTTTATTTATTTGTGTGCCATGACATAATTCGGCCATAAAGTTTCTCAGCTCAGTAAGGATCTCTGCCTTTCTTTTGTAGTGGCTTATTTTTCAGGCACATATTTAGCAAGCAGGAAACTTTTTTCTACTATGTTTCCATATAACAGGATGCCTCATTTTCACTCATTTAAAAAGACATATGTAAATGTTTACTCACTTGTGTCTTTTCAGAGCCCACAATAGCCCAACAGTTGCTACACATAGCATGAATATTCCAACAACGACATTTATAAGAACAATATCTACCACACCTAGAGGAGATGAAAGAGGAAGGAGGGAAATGACTTCCAAATATTTACATCCAAATATTTTAGAGCCATCCTAAACATGTCTACTTGAAAGCAGATACCAATGAGTTCAGTGGGGCTTACTCCCAGATGAGTGGGTAAAAGATTGTAGCCTAAGAGACTGCCATTAACATTAATGCTTTGTTGTTGTTGTTGTTATGTGCCTTCAAGTCGATCACGACTTATGGCGACCCTATGAATCAGCGACCTCCAAGAGCATCTGTCATGAACCACCCTGTTCAGATCTTGTAAGTTCAGGTCTGTGGCTTCCTTTATGGAATCAATCCTTCTCTTGTTTAGCCTTCCTCTTTTTCTACTCTCTTCTGTTTTTCCCAGCTTTATTGTCTTTTGATTTCTCATTTCCTGCATAAAATATTTTGTAGTTGCCTAATTGGAAATGTCCCATTCCAGTCTATTTTAATTCACTCACACCAAGTATTGTAATGTTGATATGCTCCATTTCTTGCTTGACAATTTCTAACTTTCCCTGGTTCATGCTTCTCACATTCCATGTCCCTACTGTGTGCGTCGTACAACTCCGGACTCTCCTTTCGCATCTGTGCGCATCAGCCTCTGGGCTTCCTTTTGGCTTTGACCCAGCTGCGTCATTAGTCACAGCGCTACTCGGACTTGTCCTTTGTTCTTCCCCAGTAGCTCGGTGAGTGCCTTCTGACCTGGGGGTCTCATCTTCCAGCACTATCTCGTGTTGCATTTTGGATACTCTGTTCATAGGGTTTTCGTGGTAAGAGGTATTCAGAGGTGGTTTACCATTGCCTTCCTCTGAGTTTGGATACATCTTAGTCTGGTGTCTCAGCTTTGACCATTCTGCCATGGGTGCCCCTGCTAGGAGTCTAGCCTTTTGGTCTAGACTCCTGACGGCATTGCTCTCAGCTTCTTCAACACTCTCAAACCCCCTCACCACGTTAAGGTGTGCATCCTAAAGGGGGCATTAATGCTTAGTCTTGAATAAATCCCACTGAAATCAACAAGACCCATTCAGGAAGAACTGGTTTAAAATGGCAGCCAAAGGTAACAGGAAAAATATTCTAAGTAGATTTATTTCTGTACTGAAAACCTCTTGTTCCTAAAACAGACAGGAACAGAAATGCAAGATTTGGCAGCCATTTCAGTGTGTGATATTTGATTTTTTTTATCCCTTTATACTATGCTACAAAGGGCTGCCTACCTCATTTGATTTCTAACATTCCAGGACATGTTTTTTTAAATCAGTTTCATACTGAAAGTATTAATACCCATTACTGCCACAAAGACCACACTAGGTACCACATCCTGAGTTACTACACTATCCTAAACCATTTCAAGTAATCTCATTTTTAATAAGCAAATACAGCCTTATGAAATGGTGTGCTTAGAAACAATTTTAGATAAAGATGACAGTAGAAATGGATTTTCCCTGATCACTCCATCCATTTCTGATGTTCAGTGATGTGTGCCATTGCTTATATATGCAAAGCATCAGCATCTACACACAAAAAAGATTTTAGGATGGAGGCTCAGGAAGACCTCAAGGTGTACAGAAATATTAGAAGACTTATGGGGGGGAAAGACCTAACCTTGGGGGGAAGGGAGGGGAGCTTTAAAACAGCCCAGTGAGGACTGAGCATACTTAGTGGCTATGGATTGCTGCCTGAACATTGCAGGGAGGGGGGACAAAAAACAGGTGAGCGGAGAAGTGGAAATTGAGCCTGCAAGATGCCATGGCTAGTAGACTGAAAACCTGAGTAGGAACACTCCACACATTTTGTTACAAGTCCCACTTTTAATACATAACTACTGACACTAGATTTTAGCACTTTAAAGAAAAAACCATATAGTCCTGTAGGGAGGTCCCCAGTAAGCAGTAAAAGAAAGCACATATATTTGGTAAATGCCAATTCAAATTCCATCTAAGAACTTGTGCTGCATCTTATTGCACTTCTGATGTATACATTGGGTGGCACAAATGGCTGCCGCAGAATGCAACTCCACGGGTGCCACATTGCATAGGAGGCTGTAAGCATGCAGCAGTTTTCCATCATGGTACTGCACATCCTCCCAGAAGAGCTTTCAATACAGTGCTCTACCCATACAGTTGCATCCAGATTTAACACTGCTAAGCCAGGAGGAACTCATCAGGGCATGTATACTTAGGGGAAGCACCATAGGTCAATGGTAAAGTGTCTGCTTTGCATGCAGAAGGCCCCAGGTTCACTCCCCGGCATCTCCAGGTATGGCTGGAAGAGATTCCTGCCTGAAACTCTGGAGAGCCCCTGCCAGTCAGTGTAGATGATGCAGAGATAGACAGACCAATGCTCAGACTCTGTATAAGGCAGGTTCCTATGTCCTTCAAGGAGATAATCTCAGCATTAGAAGAATGGCCTGTACAAATATTCTTATAATGTAAAAAAGTAAGGTTATATACAATTCTCAGTTAACTCTTTGGAAATACAGCTTTTTTTTATTATACCACCTACACATTTTTTCAGTCCACAGAACTGATGTTTCCTGGACTTCACTTTGTGCTATAAACAGTGTAGGAGAACTGGATTACTTTGTCTGATGCTCAAATTCAACACACATTAAAAAGTGATCCATGAATAGAAAAGCTATCTGCACTGAGTAACTTACTAAGTTTAAGGGTGACGAAAGTGACCTCTGTTCCTTTGGTTCCTCCAGCAATGGTGCTTGCCATAACATAAGCTGTATACTTGGTATCAGCTTGCAAGAACTTTAGTCGGTGCTGTAGAACACCAACATGCACAGTTTCTCCTAATAAAACACAAATTAAGGGTTAAATGTTAATCTAGCTCAGTATAGACTAAACATAATTCCTTCAAATGCCTGCAGGAACCACAAGTGCTATACAAAAGGAAACAGACATCAAGGACTCCTGAGATGTTGCTGCTCAACAACATGATAGCAGTGATGCATGTGACAAAGTTGAAAATTATATAAAGTGGAATCTGCAACAAAATCTTCAGTGTGTCCATGCCCCCTAAGAGGAGTACTCCAGACAGGCTGAAACAGCGGTGCAGTGCTCTTCAGGTGGTGGGGAGGGGAGGAGTTTCAGCAATTGGGAAGTAATCAAGAACACTTTCCCTTCCCACACTGTGCTTTATAGGGCTATAGGGGTGGCAGCCCCAAGCCTGAGCATTTTATTGCCATATAGCCCGTGGGTTAGGGGAACATAGTCAGGGAGAGTAGAAAAGGGAATAAAAGTGTCTGTTTCCCTTTCCTGCCCATCTGAACAATCCCTTTATAACGCAAGGTGAGATTTTTAACCTCATGTCACACATCTCTTTTACCCTAATTCCCTCCTGAAGCATCATAGGTTTGAGCAGACCAATTCTCTTTTCTCTTCTTCCATTATCCTTTATTTCAACCCCAACATTCTGTATTCAACCCACAAAATTAACTGACAGATTCACAGTCTTCCAGACTTCTGATTTCTTAATCCCCTTCCTTCTAGGCTCAACCACCCCCAATGGGACCTAGAGATGGGGGACCTATGGCCCTCCAGATGCTGCTGGACTCTAGCTCCCACCATTCCCAACCATGCTGGCTGGGACTGAAGGGAGTTGGAGTCCAGCAACGTCTAGAAGCCCATAGATTCCCCATACACAGTCGAGAAGCTCAAGGGCCCCTGACAGGCTATTTGTGTTTTATTGTCATTGTTTTGTTTTCCAAACTCGGGGAGCCTTTCTAGGTATAAAACCCACTGCCTTATTTATTTATTTATTTTGATGGAAGCATGCCCACTTCTCAGTGGTCACCATGAAGTACCAAACAGGCTGCAGTGGGCAAGACTGTTGGGGGAGAAGGAACCCATCTCAAAGTTGACAGGGTCACCAGCGGCAGGTTAAAGCCACAGCTCAACAGTGTCCATGAATGTGCACCTTTACTTCCCTACCCTCCACCACCACCCCAACAGCTACTAGACAGGAACAGCACTGAGATGTGGGGAAAGCCTACTACTTCTGTCTCTGGCTTCACACACTTTGTCTCCATTGATGGTCTCCATGGGGAACCATGGTTCTTCTGTAATCCCATGTCTTCCTTCTAGGCCACCAGCCATAAATAATGGGGTGTTTTAATAGTTTTTCAGACTGCTTCCTCCCAGCTGATCCGCAGCAGGTTTTTCCACCAATTATTGTAAAAAGAGAGGCTAATTTCTATGTGTTGCTTTCTTTGTAGGAAGACTGTAATCTTGAAAGTATAATGAAACATAACTTACACACACACAATACCTGATCGGTACAGCACATGATCTCAAGAGCTATACGCTGACATTAGTGCAACACATTTGGGGCCAAACGTTATTCAGCAAAGGTTCTTAAATTGTGACACAGCAAGCCAGAAAAACAAACTATTGGATTTCCTCAAGTGTAATGACAAACCTGTTGGCAAAACTGACTTTGGCACCAGGTTTAGGAAAAGATAAACCAAAAGAAATGGGAGATGCCCTAAGGAAATAAAGAGCCATAAAGACAAGAAAAGGATTGAGCACTTGGTTCATGCTCCGAGTACTGACAAAACCCCAGAGTGGCAGGGTGGGCATGCACCCTCACCTGCATGATATATTTGGAAGGGCCAGGCATGGGCCTACCTGAGGCCAACTCAGACTAACGAAGCATAGCGCTAGAGTCAATAATGACTAACAAATGGTATTATGACAGCCTTCTAATTTTCTTCTTTATACGTGTATACATACCCAATTCTTTTCCACCTTCAGCTTTGTAAAATACAGTGTAGTTAATAATATCACCCCGTCTGTCTGCTTTTGCAATTTCCTTCCACTTTATGGTAGCTTCATTTTTATCAACATTTTCTATATCAGCAGCAGGACCTTGCAATGGGCCTAAATCAAGTATAGAAATAGAGCCAATAAAACTAGAATAATGGGAGTGATGTTCTGAATGACGTTCAGTGTGGCTAAATGCATAGCAATGGTAGAAAAACAGTTTCTAAATAAGTACAATTTCACATATTTAAGAGAGCAATACTACAGGGAGTGGAGAGGGAGAACCCAAGGCAGAAGAACCACCAAATCCAAAGTCAAGCCAGTCATTTATACATACTTCCTTCATGAAAGTAAGTTCTGATGGAACTCGGGGCTTCTATTTCACCTTTATGCAAGGGATACACTGAAATTTTATAACATGTAAAGTTTTTGAAGGCTCCTGAAAGAAAACAGAGGCACAGAATATCACAATTCTTTCAAGATTTGCAGCAAGACTTTTAATAACATGCTATATATGTTATACACTCATACAGCAGCGAAAAAAAAATGCAGAAAAGCAAAATGCCAGAATCAGGGCTTTAAACTCTTAGGAGTTTCCTTTGTGACATCTTTTCTCCACCATCTTGAACAGCAGTATAGACTAGGAAACTTACAAGTTCCAACCTGTATGCAGGAAAAATCTAAGGCACCACTTGCTGCTATAAACCTTGTCCAATCTAGCTTAACATGTGCACACAGCCTTTCCCTCTGTGGTCATGGGCTTTGCACTTTTAGTTATTATTGTCACGTTATTATTATTGTACGTTTTTCATGTTCATTTGTTTGCTCCTACAAGAGTCCCTTTGAGACCTACAAATGTTACAAGACGCATAAATAAAGTAATCATCATAATCATCTAGGTGGATCTCCAGTGCAATTCTCTTTCTGTCCCGCAGCATTACATAAGCACTCCCAAAGATACTACCCATTGCTTCCATATTGCATCTTACACAGAGACAAACAGTAACATGTACACAGAGACAAGCATCTCGGTCTTGCTAGGATTTAGACTCAGGTTATTGGCCCTCATCCAGCCCACCACTGAGTCCAGGCAGCGGTCCAGGGTTTGCACTGCCTCTCCCGATTCAGATGTTACAGAGAAACAGAGCTGGGTGTCATCAGTGTACTGCTGATACCTTGCCCCAAATCTCCTGATGACCTCTCCCAAGGCCTTCATACAGATGCTAAACAGCATAGGGGACAAGATGGTACCTCACAGCACAACTGCCAGGGGGCTGAGAGACAATCACCCGATGCTGTTCTCTGAAAATGACCCTGAAGATAGGATTGGAACCACTGTGAAACAGTACCTCCAATTCCCATGTCACCAGGTCGGCCCAGAAGGATACCATGGTTAATGGTATCAAAAGCCGCCAAGAGATCAAGTAAGAATAACAGGGTTGCACTCCCCCTGTCCTTCTCTTGATAAAGATCATCCATCAGGGCGACCAAGGCCGATTCAGTCCCATAACCAGGCCTGAACCCAGACATGCCAATCCTGCTGGGGTGATGACAGACATGCAAAACCTGGTTTCTGCATATACATCTCATGTGGAATGGGTCCAACTATGCAGTTTGATGCAGGCTGCACATGCAATTTCTGCTCAGAGATCTTTTTATATATTAAGTGGTATAGAAATTGTCTAAATAAATAAATAAATTTCCAATACTGAGTTGGTGCATCCTAAACTGGACTGGGAACATTATTTATTTTGTTTATATTCTGCTTTTCAGTCGCTTCAGTACTCAAAGCAGTATGCAACAAATGAAACAGGCAATTTTAAAAAATCTCATAAACACACAATATAAACAAGGTTAAAGTGTTCTAAAGTAGAATAATCTTACAGAATGAGCAAAAAGCAACAATTAAACTAAAGCAGCTTAACACAATTTAAAGCAGCAGAGCATTAAAAACAACCAAATACCTGAAAGAATGCTGTGTGCAGTTTCTAAGTGCAAAGGTCTACCTATGTAATTGTAGGGAACAGTTCAAGCTCCCCCTTTAGGATGCACACCTTAACGTGGTGAGGGGGTTTGAGAGTGCTGAAGAAGCTGAGAGCAATGCCGTCAGGAGTCTAGACCAAGAGGCTAGACTCCGAGCAGGGGCACCCAAGGCGGAATGGTCAAAGCTGAGACACCACACTAAAATGCATTCAGACTCAGAGGAAGGCAATGGTAAACCACCTCTGAATATCTCTTACCACGCAATCCCTATGAACAGAGTATCCAAAATGCAACACGAGATAGTGCTGGAAGATGAGACCCCCAGGTCAGAAGGCACTCACCGAGCTACTGGGGAAGAACAAAGGACAAGTCCGAGTAGCACTGTGACTAATGACGCAGCTGGGTCAAAGCCAAAAGGAAGCCCAGAGGCTGATGCACACAGATGCGAAAGGAGAGTCTGGAGTTGTACAACAGGAACATGGAATGTGAGAAGCATGAACCAGGGAAAGTTAGAAATTGTCAAGCAAGAAATGGAGCGTATACCAACATGACAATACTTGGCGTGAGTGAATTAAAATGGACTGGAATGGGACCTTTTCAATCAGGCAACTACAAAATATATTATGCAGGAAATGAGAAATCAAGAAGAAACGGGGTTGCTTTAATAGTGAGAAGTGATGTAGCAAAAGCAATTAGGAGCTACAACATAAGGTCTGAGTGAATGATATCAATGAGATTAAACGGGAAACCTATTAACATAACCATCATCCAAGTCTACGCTCCAACATCAAACGCAGAAAAAGAAGAATTGGAGAGATTTTACGCAGAAGTACAGGAGGAAATTGATCACACACCAAAACAAAATATGATGATAATAATGGGGGACTGGAATGCAAAAGTAGGGAACAGAGAAGAACTAGGAATTGTGGGGAAATGGGGCTTAGGTGACAGAAATGAAGCGGGAGAAAGACTTATTGAATTCTGTGAAGCCAATGATTTGTTTCTTGCCAACACATTTTTTGAGCAACCAAAAAGACGACTGTACACATGGAAATCACCAGATGGTCAATATAGGAATCAAATTGATTATATAATTGGAAACGGAAGATGGAGAAGTTCCATACTTTCTGCAAAAACAAGACCAGGAGCAGACTGCGGTACAGATCATGAACTGATCGTATCGAAAATCAGAGTAAAGCTAAAGAACAACAACAAAGCACTCATAATGCGAAAATACAATTTAAATAACATCCCAGAAGAATATAATGATCAAATAAGGAACAGGTTTGAGGCTTTAAACTTAGTTGACAGAGAACCAGAAGAACTATGGACTGAAGTCAGAGACGTTATCAGGGAAGAATGCAAAAAGACAATATCTCTTAAAAAGAGAGAAAGACCTCAATGGATGACTGAAGAAACTCTTAAAATGGTTAAAGAGAGAAGGAAAGTAAAAGCAAAAAAAAACACAGTCAGAACCCTAAATGCAACTATACAACGACTAATACGTAGGGACAAAGAAAACTATTACAATAGTTATTGTATAGAAATAGAAAAGGACAACAAACTGGGAAGAACAAGAGCCCTATTCCAAAAGATTAGAGAAATTAAAGGGAAATATAAACCAAGAGTAGGGATGTTGAATAATCAACAGGGGAACACACTGACTGACCGAGATGAAATAAAAGGAAGATGGAATCAATACACTGAAGAATTACATTAAAGAAATGCAAGGATGGCAGATTCGTTCACGGGGGAACCGTATGATGAAGAACTAGAAATTTTAGAATGTAAGGTGAAAGCTGCTCTTAAAATTCTTGGAAGAAACAAATCACCAGGAATAGACGGCATACCAATAGAGTTGCTACAAGCTACTGAGACTGAATCTGTCCAAATTTTGACAAAAATGTGTCAAGAAATATGGAAAACTAAACAATGGCCCACAGACTGGAAGCGTTCCATATACATCCCAATTCCAAAGAAAGGGGATCCCAGAGAATGCAGTAATTATCAAACTATTGCCTTAATATCCCATACAAGTAAAGTAATGCTCAAGATTCTACAACAAAGGCTCTGACCATATATGGAGCGAGAAATGCCAGATGTCCAAGCTGGATTTAGAAAGGGAAGAGACACCAGAGATGATATTGCAAACATACGTTGAAGAATGGAACGGAGCAAGGAATTTCAGAAGAAAATCACCCTGTGCTTTATAGACAATAGCAAAGCCTTTGACTGTGTAGATCATGAAAAACTATGGAATGCTTTAAAAGAAATGGGGGTGCCACAGCATCTGATTGTCCTGATGCGCAACCTATACTCTGGACAAGAGGCTACTGTCAGGACAGAATATGGAGAAACCGATTGGTTCCCCATCGGAAAGGGTGTGAGACGGGTGTATTTTATCACCCTATTTATTTAATCTGTATGCAAAACATATCATACGGAAAGCGGGATTGGACCAAGATGAAGGAGGTGTGAAAATTGGAGGGAGAAACATCAATAATTTAAGATATGCAGACGATACCATACTCTTAGCAGAAACCAGTAATAATTTGAAACGAATGCTGATGAAAGTTAAAGAGGAAAGCACAAAAGCAGGACTACAGCTGAACGTCAAGAAGACTAAAGTAATGACAACAGAAGATTTATGTAACTTTACAGTTGACAATGAGGACATTGAACTTCTCAAGGATTATCAATACCTCAGCACAGTCATTAACCAAAATGGAGACAATAGTCAAGAAATCAGAAGAAGGCTTGGACTGGGTAAGGCAGCTGTGAGAGAACTAGAAAAGGTCCTCAAATGCAAAGATGTATCACTGAACACCAAAGGCAGGATCATTCAGACCATGGTATTCCCGATCTCTATGTATGGATGTGAAAGTTGGACAGTGAAAAAGGCAGATAAGAGAAAAATCAACTCATTTGAAATGTGGTGTTGGAGGAGAGCTTTGCGCATACCATGGACTGCGAAAAAGACAAATAATTGGGTGTTAGAACAAATGAAACCAGAACTGTCACTAGAAGCTAAAATGATGAAACTGAGGTTATCATACTTTGGACACATCATGAGAAGACATGATTCACTAGAAAAGACAATAATGCTGGGAAAAACAGCAGGGAGTAGAAAAAGAGGAAGGCCAAACAAGAGATGGTTTAATTCCATCAAGGAAGCCACAGACCTGAACTTACAAGATCTGAACAGGGTGGTTCATGACAGATGCTCTTTTTGGTTTGATGAAATTTGGTTTGACAGATGCTCTTGGAGGTCGCTGATTCATAGGGTCACCATAAGTCGTAATTGACTTGAAGACACATAACAACAACAAAGTTCAAGCCACCTCCTGCACAGTGAAATGGATGCATTTAATTCCATGCATGTGCGATAGGGACTGTCGAAGAATAGAGGTTGGGAAAGAGAATCACAAGGGTACAGAAGCCTGGGTGGCAGGAGACAAAAGGATGAGGGCAGGGGGACTGGATTCTCTTCCCTTTTTATAATTGTTATTTGTAGACCTCCTTTAAAAAAAAAAGACTCCTGGTACTGTTGAGAACCAGAATTTTTTATGCCAATATATATGGAATTGGATTGTTTGGAGGAGTTTACAGTAAAACAAAGCATTACTAGATGATGGCGTATAAATACTAGAAATAAACAAATAGATAAAACTACACCTCCAACTTGTGGCAATGAGTATTTCCCTAACTGATATTATGCATTGTTTGAAGCCAAACAAATAATGCTCTAAATAATCCCAATTTTCAAAACCAATAACCTAAAATAGTTTAAGCAATTTCCAGCATAGATTACTCTGGTGGACTGTAGCAGTGAAAAACAGCACTGAATCCCTCTGTGCTTACTATCTGCTAATAGTGAAAGCATACAAATACAAAAGGACATGGATAATACCCAAATGGAAACTCTCTCAACATAAAGGGGGGAGTGAAGGTACAGAAATAAACATACTGGGTTTAAAAGACAGTGACCAAGACCTTTACCAGGAATAAGCTACAATAAAAACTTACCTTTTGGAGATGTCCAATTTGTGGCCTTTCTTATATTTTGCCATGACCTCTTGTATGGATCTGTCTCCAACTCATCATACCATTCTATAATGTATTCATTTATTTCTAAATCTGAAGCTTTCCATTCCAAAAACAATTGTTCCTTTAAAGCAGAATCATTCAGACTAACAATCCTTGGATGTTCTAAGAGAATAATTGTTCACATTAGCAGGAATGTTGCTTAAACAGACGTTAGCAATTCAACTGATTAATTAAATACAGGAGTTACAAATTAATTGCGATTAATTAAATACATGAGTTACAACTGAGAACAAAGGGCAAACAGAAGCAGAAAGATATGTAATAACATATTAAAACAAAATTCCTTAAGAAAACCTTTAACACGATCACATATAGAAAACAAGGCAATCTGAGAAGAAATAATTCAGTACAGTTAATATCTTATCAATATATATGAATAGGATGCAAAACTGAACACACCATAAACCAGCAGTTAAACTACACAGCAGTAAGACAGGGATTCGGTGCAAAGAGAGGCTGAGAGACTTACCTAACAGTGAGAACAACCAGACAATGTGGAGAAGGAAACATGCAGAACAACAGCCACAGACCAAACAAATGCACCCTAAAGGGCAGGAAAAGTAGCTCTCCATAGATAATAAGCCAGACCACAACAAAGTCATTCTGGAGGGCAGGATAGTTCTTCCTTCTGGAGAGGAGGCAGAAGACTTTCTAGGACCCTGCCTGTCACTTCTAGTGGGAGGCGTCATCCCTATCAGGGAAATGCCCTCCTTCGTAATCTGCCATGCCCCATTTCCCAATTCCACATGCATGAGGATCAGTGATTATTTAGTAGTAAGCCTTCTGGAATCAGTTACCAACTGAAATTAAACCAGTGTCTAGCATCTTGCTAGGAGGAAGGGCAGGATATAAATAAATAAATACAAATAAATAAATAAATCTTGGTATTGAGGCAACTATTGAAGATATTTCTGTTTAAGAAGGCTTTCCCCAGTGTGACCCAGTTATTTTATGGAATATTAATTCTACAACTGTAGAAATGGTTTTATTGCTTTTGGCAAGTGTAGAGAACATGGTCCCCTCCAGATGTTGTTGGACTCCAACTCCCATCAGCCCTAGCCAGTGCAGCCAATGGCCAGAGACATCAGAAGTTGTAATTTAACAGTACTGGCAGGGTCACAGGCTCCCAACCTTGATCTAAGATGTTATGTTCTATAACAAAGTATTTTATATTTTCCTTTTTTACGGGTAAGAGCTGGTGCCATGTCACTATTTTTTAAAAGTATTTGAAAAGGGATGCACATTTATAAACATAACGATGAATGATTAAGGTGTTGGACTATGACCTGGGAGACCAGGGTTCGAATCCCTACACAGCCATGAAGCCCACTGGATGACGTTGGGCCAGTCACTGCCTCTCAGCCTCATGAAAATCATAGGGTCGCCATAAGTCAGAATCGACTTGAAAGCAATACATACATTTACCCCCAGACCCTAGAGATCTATTACCGCATGAAAAACCAAGTTTTGACTGCATAAACTCACCCAGTTTTGACTGCATAAACTTGCTTTCTTCATATATCGATTGAATTCTCAAAATGGCTTCAGGAGAATCTCCAGCGACATTATAAGCAACAACACTAATCTCACAGGCTTCTCCTGTCAGATTGAGACTACTGACAGTCTTGTTACCAGAGTCTATTGTATATTCAAAAGAAGTATTGCTTTCTGTAAGGTACTTTATTCTATAGCCATTTATTATCCCAGAAGATGGGAATTCTTTACGTTTCTGTTAATAAAAACAAAAAACAAAATAGTGCATCATAGCAACTGAAAATTTGACTCTTAACACTACATTCGTATGTGTACTTACCTGAGAAAGCCCTACTGCACACAGTGGGACTTCTTGAGCAAATTTGTATGGGATCACATTCTACCCAAACTAACATGCAAGTCTCACACCACAACCACAGAAACAGAAAAGGCACAGCTGGGATCCAATTTATCCTGTGGTATCTTCAGAGTTATTAGATATTGCATGTTCATAAAAAAATGTACTTCATGGTATTAGAAAATGATTAGAAAGCTTTGAGTGACCTGCCAACCACTTTTGTAAATATATCCATCACATCTACAATCCTATACACACTGGATTCGGAGTAGACATGCATAGAATTATGCTGCTAAGTCTGGTCTTGAAATGTATTTCCTTCTTTTGCTTCCAACAGCAGGAAAGTTTACAGCATGTGAGCCGGTGTGGTGTAGTGGTTAGAGTGTCAGCCTAAGACCTGGAAGACCAGGGTTCAAATCCCTGCTCAGCCATGAAGCTCACTGGGTAACCTTGGGCCAGTCACTGCCTCTCAGCCTTACCTGACAGGATTGTTGTTAGGATAAAATTGGGAGGGGGAGAACCATGTGTGTATGCCATCTTGAGCTCCTTGGAGGAAAGGTGGGATACAAATGTAAATTTATTTATTTATTTATTAAAATATTTATGTCACACTTTTCATAAAAGTATATCAAGGCGGCATTACAACATACAAGAACATAATAGAGTTAAAAACCAATAAAAACATTGCTAAAAACAACAATAAAAGCATGAGTACTGCATGAGTACTGCATTGCTTGGAAAAGAAAATTCATATTAAAAGGACTATTAAAAAAGTCCAGTTTTCAGTAAAGACAGCGTGTTTACAAGCTTTACAGAGTTATAATAATAATAAAAAGATTTTAGCATGTGTTTTTAAATTGTTTTTAAAAATGTGTTTTTAAATTTGTATATTTGTTTTTAATGTTTTTAATTGTTGTAATCCGCCCAGAGAGCTTCGGTTATGGGGTGGTATACAAATGCAATAAATAAATAATAATCTACATCTGCAGTGGCCCACTGTACTTTCAAGCATTGTTCACTTAATAATATTGATAGGTCAGCAAATAATTACAAAGTTCTTAGTTTTTCCATTCTTATTTCCATTACCCTCAGGTCACAAGGGCAGGTTGCTGTTTCTCAGCTTAACAGCATCTAGTGAGTTTCATGACTGATGAGAGATTTCAGTTCAGTCATTCAATCCAATATCCAAAGCAACAACATCCAATTTATCACACTGACATGAATTTTACATTGCCAAACTGGGATGATTTCAACATCATGTGAATAAGTAAATGACATTCCTATGAACAGAATGAGTCCCAGTACTCTACCTAAAAAAATACTTTAAAATACCAGAGCTTGGAAGTAACTCGTTAGAAATAACGAGTTATTGTCAGCATAACAGAGGATAGACACCTTCTTATGTCCTATAGAAGGTGGAAAGTATTGAGGACCAGATAGGTCAGAGATGATGTTGTTTAGAAACAAATTGAAAAGCAAGGGAGCTAAAAGGCAGCCTTGTTTGACACCCCTCTCTACCGCTATCGGATTTGTTAATTCTCCATTTTGGCTTACTCTTACCAGGGCATTTGTGTTAGTGTATAAAGCCCTCATAAGATGTAACAAACGGCGGTCTATATTCAGATTGTATAATTTAGACCAGAGAGCATTCCTATCCACTGAGTCAAAGGCTGCGGCCAGATGAACAAATGCAACATACAGGTGTCTTGTAGGGCCGATCATATTTTGTTTTACCAAAAAAGAAAGAGTTAGGCAGTGGTCAATCGGAGAGCAGCCTTTTCTAAAACCTACCTGTTCAGGGTGGATAAGCTGATATGTATCTACCCATTGTTCTAACTTTTGGAGGAGATATTTGCTATAAAGTTTAGAAGCTATATTTAGTAAGCTTATTGGGCGGTAGTTAGAGGGGTCAGAGGGGTCACTTTTTTTGTATATTGGGGCGATGATGTTACATTTCCACCCTTCAGGTACAATACGTGAGTCATTAATTCTGGAAAATAGGCAGGCCAAAAGGGGGGCCCACCAATCTGGGAATTGCTTAAAAATTTCAGGGGGGAGAAAATCTTCGCCCGGAGATTTATCATTTCTCAGGGATTGAATAAGTGATCTCACTTCATCAACAGTGACTGGAGGCCAAACTGGCACATTTAAGATATCATAGTCCAGTAAATTACCTTGTGAGACTATTACTGAGGAATAGAGCCTATGAAAATGGGTATACCAAGTTGCGGACGAGATTCGTTTCATGTTTAGAGATTTAAACAAATTCATCCCAGAGTTAACTATATTCCAAAATTGGCGCTCTTGTCTTTCGGAAACCGCACTGGCTAGCCACTGCCACCAGAGTTCTGCAAAATCAGCTTTTTTTTGTCTTAAAAGATTTCTATAGGAAGCCTTCATTAGTTTCAGAAGGCTGTGAGATTATTATTATTATTTATTATTATTATTATTATTTATTAAATTTATATACCGCCCAACTAGCAATAGCTCTCTGGGCGGTGAACATAAAATAGTATAAAAATACAATGAATAACAAAATAATATTAAAATACAATCAACAATACAATAAACATTATTAAAATTAGATCAATGTAACTTAAAATGCTTCAGAGAATAGGAAGGTTTTGACCTGGCGCCGGAAGGAAAGCAGAGTCGGCGCCAGGCGTACTTCCTCAGGGAGACTGTTCCATAGTTCGGGGGCCACCACTGAGAAGGCCCTAGATCTTGTCATCACCCTCCGGGCCTCCCTGTGAGTTGGAACCCGGAGGAGGGCCTTCGTAGCAGAACGTAGTGCACGGGCCGGTTCATATCAGAAGAGGCGTTCCGCAAGGTATCGTGGTCCCGCCCCGTATAAGGCTTTATAGGTTAATACCAACACTTTGAATCTAGCCCGGAAACATATTGGCAACCAGTGCAAGCTGGCCAGAACAGGTGTTATATGCTCGGACCGCTTGGTCCTTGTCAGCAATCTGGCCGCCGCATTTTGCACTAGTTGTAGCTTCCGAACTGTCTTCAAAGGTAGCCCTACGTAAAGCGCATTACAGTAATCCAAACGTGAGGTTACCAGAGCATGTACCACTGATGTAAGGTCCTCTTTACTCAAATAGGGACGTAGCTGGGCTACCAGCCGAAGTTGGTAAAACGCATTCCTAACCACCGAGGCTACTTGAGCCTCAAGTGAGAGGGAAGAGTCTAAAAAGACTCCTAGACTACGAACCCGGTCCTTTAGGGGGAGTGTAACCCCGTCCAGGACAGGGTATATATCCACCATCCGATCAGAGAACCCGTCCACCAACAGCATCTCAGTCTTGTCTGGATTGAGCTTCAGTTTGTTAACTCTCATCCAGTCCATTGTCGAGGCCAGGCAACGGTTCAGCAAATCGACAGCCTCACCTGAAGAAGATGAAAAGGAGAAGTAGAGCTGCGTGTCATCAGCATACTGATGACAACGCACTCCAAAACTCCTGATGACCTCTCCCAACGGCTTCATGTAGATATTAAAAAGCAGGGGGGACAAAACTGACCCCTGCGGGACCCCATATTGGAGAGCCCGCGGTGTCGAGCAATGTTCCCCAAGCACTACCTTCTGGAGACGACCCGCCAAGTAGGAGCGGAACCACTGCCAAGCAGTACCTCCAACTCCCAACTCCGCGAGCCTCTCCAGAAGGATACCATGGTCGATGGTATCAAAAGCCGCTGAGAGATCAAGGAGAATCAACAGAGTTACACTCCCTCTGTCTCTTTCCCGACATAGGTCATCGTACAGGGCGACCAAGGCTGTCTCAGTGCCAAAACCGGGCCTAAAACCCGATTGAAATGGATCTAGATAATCTAGATTGTTCAGATGGATGCTTAAGGATCGAACGAAGGAAGGACTTAATCTTTCTTTTTGCTATTCTGCATTCTTGGTGAAACCAAGAATGTGGAGGGTGTATCCTAGAACTACCGTAGCTCTTTTGGGTCAGGCATGGTCTGAGCAGGGAAAGAATTGTTTCGAAGGCCAGAATAGGGTCCAGGTTATAATCTAAAATACCTTGACGAAGTGATTGACATGTATTACTCCCCAGCTGGATAGCCAGGGAATCTCTCAACTTCCCCGACCAATGGACTTTTCTCTCTATCCCTGCTTGTCTCAATGGTGAGGTATTAAGAGTGTTATTCTTGGAGAGTTTAAATCTTAATTGGAGAGGGAAATGATCGCTCTCTATCCTGGGTTTAACCTGAAAATCAATAATATCCGAAAGTAGTGCTTGGGAAACTAGTATATAATCAATTAAACTTAATCCAGAGGATGACCAATACGTAAAGGAGCCCTGAGAGGAGTCCAATATGGTCCCGTTTAAAATTTCGAGTGAATGCACTAGGGCTAATTCCAACAAAAGAGGGCCCCTTTTGTTTGTCTTTTTGTCTTGCAAAATCCTGTACTGCTTACCATCCTGATGTAAAGGTTCCCAATTAGAAGATTCAGTATTATCTGACCAGAGATGGCCTATTCTGGCATTAAAATCTCCACTTAATAGAAATCTATCATTCGGAAATTGTGTCTCAAATTGAGTGAGAGTTTCTTCTAACTTATCCCAGACGTTAGTATTAGCAGAAGTAGTATTACAGGTGGGAGGAAGGTAAACATTTATACAAATAAGGGCCTCAGCCCATAAACCTCTAATTCTGAGCGCCAGGATAGATTGAGGAAGGGATGTTGGGAGGTAATCGGCTGACAGGAAGCACGTATTCAAAATAAAGGTGGCAAGGCCCCCACTAGGTCGACCCTTCATTGAATACTTTACCGCGGGGATAAAAAAGGAGTGATATCCTGACAGAGTTAAACTGTCCAAAGAGGTAGCCCAGGTTTCCTGAAGACATATGATCTTAAAAGTGCTTAAGTAATCTAGAAAATCGGCATCCTGTCGTTTGTTACCCCATCCATTTATATTCCAAGATAGTATTGTTAACTGTCATATGTCGCTTATTTGAGTGATAGATTCTGAAAAGACAATACATCCATTTAGAGGTTGTAATGACGGTGCAAACTGTGCAGGCTTAGCTGCTGAGGTTGATGATTTAATAGTCTTAGAGGGAATTTTCTGTGTAGGGAATGAGCATTGAGTCACTCTAAGTACAGGAAGGGGTGTCGGAGACCCCATCTCAGCAGCATCCAAGTATCGTATTCTTCCCCAGAACTCAGGTGAGTCGATTTTCGCACATTTGGCGAGTTCATAACAAGGTGAGATTTCCGATGAATTTCGTTCTTGGGGAGAAAGGGGTGGATCCTTCACCGAGTTCCTATTGTCTATCTCCCGATGGCAGGCACTTTAAGATGGTGGGCCCAATTGTGGTCCTATAAATCCGCAGTTCTTGGGAGATTGAGTTGTGTTTAAGATTTTTATAATTGGCTCCATAATAGGGGCAGATTTTATCGTTCCCGTGTGATATTGTATTGCACTTCGATTCATAAGGACACTTAAGTGAGCTTTTAAACAATCCAGTCTGAGTAAGATCTCATTTTGATTAGCCACCGGTAAACAACTGAATGTATCAATAAGTAAAAGTTCCTCAGAGGTAAAACAGTTGCATTAGTCCTGTGTCTGTAAATCTGGGTCACGGTTACCTTAGGGCGCAATTCCTGGCTAAGCAATTCATTAGTGAAATCAATAAGCGGCTCACATGACAATAAAGGGCTAGCCTGAGGCTTATATAAATGTCTGGGGAGCAAAGGTTCTGCCACCGCTCTATTTTCAAAGAATCTGAGTGTAGCTATTCCCAAACTCGCTAGAAATGCTCTGGCATTTGGACAACAGATCTAGAGGAAAATTTAACCAGAGCACGGGCTTTAAGTCCATTAAAATATAAATATTGTATCTGCAAGATATCTGAGGTAGCTAGTGTCATCCTTGGTTTTAGGAGATTGCAGAAATAAAAAATTCAATCGCATTGGGGTTGTAAACCTGGCGGTTTCGGAAAGTTTTCAAAAACTAACTGCAACGGATCCAAAACTAAACTCCATTGATTCCTCCTAGGTATAGATGGTGAAGAGTGCCTTAAAAGCACGTCGGTCCAAGGATCTTGGGGTTGATCAGAGTATGCTTGAGCACAGTTCTGGAAAGTAGAGGAGATATTAAAGGTATCTGGGGTTGGTGGATGGTCCTTATTTTGGGAGTGGAGCTGTTTATTTTGTGAAGCGTTCAATCCTTCAGTTGTCTTGGTAAGGAAGTTCTGTTCTTCACTTATTTTACAAATAGGTGAAGTAATGGGTTTGGTTGATTTGGAATGTTTGTTTGGTGTTAAGGTTTGGTCCAGAAGTGCAACTAGCTTCTTGAAATTCATTTTTTTCCCATATGAATGTTTGTGATTTTTCATGTTGCTAGATTTTTTTACTTTATTTCTCTGTGCTGTATTGTACTTATGTTTGCGTTTTTTCCCACGTGCATTTGTTACCTCTGATTTATTGATTGCTCTACCCGCTTCTATATGGGGTAGCAGAAGTCGAAGGCTGACTAACTGCGGGGTTGTCCTCCGTGTTTCTAAGTATATTTACAATCTCTGATAGTAGCTGGTTATTCTCGAGCAAAGATGTCTTCATAGTATCAAGATCAAGGGCGAGCATAAGTAGCCATCCCGTTACTGTGGGGCTGATTTCTTCCGGTATCTGAATTAGATTTGCCTGTTTACTGGAACTCTTTTATCGAATCCGAGATAGGCACCCCATCAGTCATACTACCAGAACAGTTTAGTTTCTCAGAAATATGCGGAACCACTGGCAACCTGTGTGCTTTAAACCCGTTGGGTGAAACACCCAACGCCTCTGGAAGAAATTGTAACTTGTGCTCAGCAACGTTGTTACATATTTCAACTGCTGTTTTAGTTGGCTGAGTTGTTTGAAGTGCTTGAACTGAGGTTTTCGTAGTAGAATCCTCACAATAAAGGTGTTCATTTGTAGCCAAGTCTGCGTTAGCTATTTCCTCAGCCAAGTTTAGGGCATGATTGGGGTTATCTGCACTAAGGTCTTTAAAGAAAGCATGTGAAATAGACCAATCTTGAATCATAGAGGAGTTATAGAGAGGATTCTCCAGAGAATTTTCTTTTTTAGATGAAACTAAAAACTGAGTTATTTGTTGTTGGCCCTTTAAATCTCTGGACTATTGGCTGGCTCGCTGTAGAGCTGGGGTCGATCATTCTTGTTGCAGCTGGTTCTTATATTTAACTTTCCTTTTCTTTTGTTTTTGTTTTTGTTTTGTCTTCGGAGGCCAATATTGGAGAGAAATCCCCATAGTCTTCCTTACGCTTCTCGTTAGGGCCATTTGATAGTCAGCAAATTAAGTTAAAAGAAAATACCCTGCTGGTCCAGAAATTCAGCCTTGAAAGATAAAAAGTCAGGCTCTCCCAGCTGCCGCTTTTCCAAGGGAATAGAGCTCAGTTCAACTCAAATCAACACGGTTCGAATCAAATTCATTACTAGACTTCGTCAATTAAAAATCCCTGGGTAAGTTACAGACAAACAGTAACTAATAATTAGTGTTTAGTATTAAACGTTCCAGGGAGAGAGTGTAATGCTTACTCATCAGGACGCCATCTTCCTCTCCTCACCATGAAAATGTGGGACCTGGTGCGAGATGTAAGTGTTGTTGAACCGATTGGGAGCAGTGACCATAGTGCTATTAAATTAAACATACATGTAAATGGCCAATTGCCAAGAAAATCCAACACCGTCACTTTTGTCTTCAAGAGAGGAAACTTCACAAAAATGAGGGGATTGGTAAAAAGAAAGCTGAAAAACAAACTCCAGAGGGTCACATCACTCGAAAATGCTTGGAAGTTGTTTAAAAACACTATATTAGAAGCTCAACTGGAGTGCATACCGCAGATCAGAAAAGGTACCGCCAGGGCCAAGAAGATGCCAGCATGGTTAACAAGCAAAGTCAAGGAAGCTCTTAGAGGCAAAAAGTCTTCCTTCAGAAAATGGAAGTCTTGTCCGAATGAAGAAAATAAAAAAGGACACAAACTCTGGCAAAAGAAATGCAAGAAGACAATAAGGGATGCTAAAAAAGAATTTGAGGAGCACATTGCTAGGAGCATAAAAACCAACAACAAAAAATTCTATCAATACATTCAAAGCAGGAGACCATCTAGGGAGGCGATTGGACCCTTGGATGATAAGGGAGTCAAAGGTGTACTAAAGAACGATAAGGAGATTGCAGAGAAGCTAAATGAATTCTTTGCATCTGTCTTCACAGTGGAAGATATAGGGCAGATCCCTGAACCTGAACTAACATTTGCAGGAAGGGATTCTGAGGAACTGAGACAAATAGTGGTAACGAGAGAGGAAGTTCTAGGCTTAATGGACAATATAAAAACTGACAAATCACCAGGCCCGGATGGCATCTACCCGAGAGTTCTCAAAGAACTCAAATGTGAAATTGCTGATCTGCTAACTAAAATATGTAACTTGTCCCTCGGGTCCTCCTCTGTACCTGAGGACTGGAAAGTGGCAAATGTAACGCCAATCTTCAAAAAGGGATCCAGAGGGGATCCCGGAAATTACAGGCCAGTTAGCTTAACTTCTGTCCCTGGAAAACTGGTAGAAAGTATTATTAAAGCTAGATTAACTAAGCACATAGAAGAACAAGCCTTGCTGAAGCAGAGCCAGCATGGCTTCTGCAAGGGAAAGTCCTGTCTCAGTAACCTATTAGAATTCTTTGAGAGTGTCAACAAGCATATAGATAGAGGTGATCCAGTGGACATAGTGTACTTAGACTTTCAAAAAGCGTTTGACAAGGTACCTCACCAAAGACTTCTGAGGAAGTTTAGCAGTCATGGAATAAGAGGAGAGGTCCTCTTGTGGATAAGGAATTGGTTAAGAAGCAGAAAGCAGAGAGTAGGAATAAATGGACAGTTCTCCCAATGGAGGGCTGTAGAAAGTGGAGTCCCTCAAGGATCGGTATTGGGACCTGTACTTTTCAACTTGTTCATTAATGACCTAGAATTAGGAGTGAGCAGTGAAGTGGCCAAGTTTGCTGACGACACTAAATTGTTCAGGGTTGTTAAAACAAAAAAGGATTGCGAAGAGCTCCAAAAAGACCTCTCCAAACTGAGTGAATGGGCGGAAAAATGGCAAATGCAATTCAATATAAACAAGTGTAAAATTATGCATATTGGAGCAAAAAATCTGAATTTCACATATACGCTCATGGGGTCTGAACTGGCGGTGACTGACCAAGAGAGAGACCTCGGGGTTGTAGTGGACAGCATGATGAAAATGTTGACCCAGTGTGCGGCAGCTTTGAAAAAGGCAAATTCCATGCTAGCGATAATTAGGAAAGGTATTGAAAATAAAACGGCCGATATCATAATGCCATTGTATAAATCTATGGTGCGGCCGCATTTGGAATACTGTGTACAGTTCTGGTCGCCTCACCTCAAAAAGGATATTATAGAGTTGGAAAAGGTTCAGAAGAGGGCAACCAGAATGATCAAGGGGATGGAGCGATTCCCTTACGAGGAAAGGTTGCAGCATTTGGGGCTTTTTAGTTTAGAGAAAAGGCGGGTCAGAGGAGACATGATAGAAGTGTATAAAATTATGCATGGCATTGAGAAAGTGGATAGAGAAAAGTTTTTCTCCCTCTCTCATAATACAAGAACTCGGGGACATTCAAAGAAGCTGAATGTTGGAAGATTCAGGACAGACAAAAGGAAGTACTTCTTTACTCAGCGCATAGTTAAACGATGGAATTTGCTCCCACAAGATGCAGTAATGGCCACCAGCTTGGATGGCTTTAAAAGAAGATTAGACAAATTCATGGAGGACAGGGCTATCAATGGCTACTAGCCGTGATGGCTGTGCTGTGCCACCCTAGTCAGAGGCAGCATGCTTCTGAAAACCAGTTGCCGGAAGCCTCAGGAGGGGAGAGTGTCCTTGCACTGATAAGACTGAGGTGCTACTTGTGGGTGACAGGGGAAGGTTGGGTGTTGCTGACCTGAATCTTAATGGGGTAAAATTGCCCCTGAAGGATCAGGTCCGCAGCCTCGGGGTTGTTCTTGATTCCAAGCTGTCCATGGAGGCTCAGATTTTGGCAGTGAGCCGGGCAGCTTGGTATCAACTACACCTCATACGGAGGTTGCAACCCTACCTTCCTATTCATCAGCTCCCACTGGTGGTACATGCCCTGGTCACCTCTCGATTAGACTACTGCAATGCGCTCTACGTGGGGTTACCCTTGAAAACGGTCCGGAAACTACAACTGGTGCAGAATGCGGCAGCACGCCTGCTTACAAACAGCCGCCGCCGTGATCACATCATGCCGGTGTTATTTCATCTACATTGGCTTCCAGTTGTTTTCCGGGCCCAATTCAAGGTGTTGGTCTTAACCTTTAAATCCCTATACGGTCTCGGCCCAGTTTACCTGAAGGAGCACCTCCAGTACCACCAACTAAGCCGCCCGACCAGATCAGCCACACAGGGCCTTCTCTCCGTCCCACCAATGAAAACAGCTAGGTTGGTGGGGACTAGAGAGAGGGCATTCTCAGTGGCGGCCCCCACTCTCTGGAACTCCCTCCCCTTCGATCTTCGCCATGCCCCTTCCCTAGATACATTTCGCCGAGCCTTAAAAACATGGCTCTTTGGACAGGCCTTTGGGGTCCCCGGGGTGGGCTAATTTCTTTATATTGTTTTAAAATTGTCTATTGATGGCCCTGTACTGCCGCTTTTTAAAATGATTATTGTTGACTGCATTGTATTTTATTATGTATTGTATTATTATGTATTGTTGAATTTAATGTTGTACGTCGCCTAGAGTGGTTTCGGCCAGATAGGCGACACAAAAATTAAATTTATTATTATTATTATTATTGCACTCGGGTCCTGCTTGCGGGCTTCCCCCAGGCACCTGGTTGGCCACTGTGAGAACAGGACGCTGGACTAGATGGGCCACTGGCCTGATCCAGCAGGCTCTTCTTATGTTCTTATGTTCTTATGGCCAGTTAAATCAGGCCTGGCATCAGCATGCACTCCTCTCAGGTAGATGCTATCAGGTCTCATTATAGATGCCTGCCCTAATCCTGCCCCTTTAATCCCCCTCCCTGTGTGACACCATTTTAATTTTCCACTCAAGGGAAGGGTATCCACTGTGGTGCCCTCCAAATGTTCTTGGACTCCAACTCCCACCAGCCCCAGCTAGCATGGCCAGTAATCAGGAATGATGGGTGTTGTAGTCCAGCAACATACAGAGAACATCTTGTTGGCAACCCCTGACCTAAGGCTGGTTCACATTTGATGGATGCCTCATTAAAAAGTGGAGTGCCTGTGTGAATGAGACATCCTCACAGATCACATATACACATATTCAGTGAGAGAACTTTTATATCACTTCACATTACCTCAAAGTTTCCAGTGTATCAGTTAGTTCACACCCTCAGTTGTGAAGTGATATCCATGCATGTGATATACATTGCCCTAAAATGTTTAAGCAAGAAACACTTGTCTCAAATGAGCAGGAATGACAGCAGCTTTCTGTTGAAGCCAACCTGGTTCACAGAAACTGAGCCCCGGTACCTATTTTCTATGTGCAGACCCTTCACCGTGATGAGATATCACATGTTTTTGCTAACCAGCTTTGGAATGGTTTTGATTTGGGGGTAAGACCTTTGCAAGTGGAGATTGACAAGCAGGGTTGACAGAAGTGGTGCAGCAAATTGAAACCCCTACAAACACAAGGCACTATGCATAGAACCCGCCTGGTCAAATTATTTTGACACCTGGGGTGAGAAATCCCACAAGTGCCTCTGTTTAATTCATGACTGTTGTAAAAATACAAGAGTCATTAATTAAATAACTGATCGATTTGCTGCCATTTCATAAAACCAAAATCTGCTGTCTGAAGCAGCTGCCTCACTCTGACTAATGGTAGGACTGGCCCTGTGGTGCATCAAGAAATAGCTTTCCCCCCCATGTGAATTAACATGTAACACCTCTGACACAAGTGTAGACTGAATTATATCTTGCTTAAAAAAAAATTACTTTTCAAAAAAAACCTGGCAATGTTATGTCAAATAGATAAATTAGGGAAAAGAAAAAAAGAAATACCCAAAATTATTTCTTCTTTTTCTGAATTCTGTTGTATTTTACCAAATCTGGGTCAACACTCAACTGCAGCTTGGTAGTGGTGCGTAATCTTGTAAACACCATACTCTCAGGGTGCTATTCCCATACTCACATAATAGCTTGCAACAGATTATTTTGGCACAAAAGCAAAACTGCATGTACACAATATCAGTCTGAGTATTGTGCCCTGGGATGGCTAGACCTTCTGTCAGACATCAGCAGCAGAAGAGCAAACGTGTCCACAAAACACTGTGAATGGGTGCAAAAGTCATGTGAAGTTACAACAGATGAGAAAGTGTGAACAGGAAGCAAGACCTACCCTGCCAGTCAAAGCAGTAACATGTGTGCAGTGTGCAGTGACCTGATGAAATTGCATGTATTGCTCCAGCTCCCTCATCACATGCTTCTGCTGTGTTGTTTTAAAAATCTTTTCAGTGTATACGTAATTGCCGTGGTGCAATTTGTTGGTATTTTGTTGTATTTTGAATTTTAACTTGTGTGTGCTGCTTTGGATTCCTTTGTGCACCTCCTACAAAAGAACACTCTCCCAGCACCTTTTCTAAACACTGGGTTCATCCATGCTGTTGCTTAAAATCCACATTTTCCTAATTTGAATTGTCCCCCCAAGAGTGCATATCCGGATCGCACTGTTCAAAATGTGAAGCTTCCCTGTCCATACTTGGTAGTCATGTCATTTTCTGTTCAATTCAGTCTTTTCCTGTTTGTCCAGCTTTTGCCCGCCTCAACACCCAACCCTGGAAGTCCCATCGGCCCCAGTCAGCATAGCCAATGGTCAAAGTCACTTCCAGACAGAAGCATAGTGGCAAATTCAGAAGGGAAGGGTCCCTTCATGTTAGTCACAGCCATGCTCCTTCTAAGATTATGCAACCTTCTAAGATTATAGTATAATATGGCCAGATTTGAATACTGCTTTCTGCTTCTCTACCTTTGTTAATGCCTTTTGCCACAACATATGTCCCTAAGAGCTAATCAGCATGAAAGGGGAGTGTGTTAGCTATTGAGAGAAGACTTCTCAGTGGCTGACTCACCTCCTTTCACTCCGATTGCCTCCAATCGGCAGCAAAAGACAAGGAAGCACATTAGAAGACTCTTCTCAGTGGCCAACACTCTCCCCTTTCATGCTGATTGGCTCATAAGATGCTGGAGACATAGAGACGCTGCTGGGATCTGGGTCCCAAAACAGTAAAGGGTCTAAGACTCCCTGAGACCCTGGACAACTACACCCTGCTTCCAGACAATCTGATTATTGAACATTCATCCTGATTTGTTTGCAGAAAGTTTGCAGGAAGGTTAAGTGACATGGACTATACATTGAACGCTTACTCAGATTTGTTTGGAGGAAGGCTAGACACTGCGGCAAGGCAATACTATCCCACACTTTTCACTGCATCTTCCCACCACTTTCCTTCCTAAGATTTTTATGGGGGAAAACATATTGGTTGTTGCACAAGAGGAGCAAATCACCTTAAATTGCACAACCTGAATATGACAGTATGTGATTGAACATCACCCAAAAATAATGAAAGTCTGCAAACCCCCAGAAGTGGTGCAGTCCAGCAACATCAGAGGGGGTCACTTTCCCCATCCCAACTTACACAAAAGGACTGAAGCCACAGAGCTGTCTGGTTACTTCAAATCAGTATGTGAGTGTCCAGAGCTTGGACAAATAACGAGTTACTTGTAATTTATTACTGTAAAAAGACATTCCTTGTCTGACGTGCTCTTTGAGCATCTTGTTCTTTTCAGACATAACAGAAATGTATTATAAAAGCAGCAGTTAAAGTTTAAAATTTGATTTCAAGTGTTGGGGTATCATCATTGCTTGGGGGGGCATGTGAGATTCTGTTATGCCATTCTGTTAATCTTATGGATAAAAAAAATATTCTTCTACCCCTTGTGTGTGTGTGTGTTTATTTTTAATATTGTTTTAGGCTACTTAGATGTGCAGCAGCCAAGGTCAGCACCTTGTAGGCGTTTTTTCAAAGTAACTGAAAAGTAATTGTAGTGATTACTTTTGAGAAAAAGTAAAGTAATCAGTTACTTTCAGAGCAGTTGTAATTGTAACGGTAATTACTACTTTTTTTGGCCAAGTAATTGTAACTGTAATTTATTACTTTTTAAAAGTAATCTTCCAAGCTCTGTAAAATACTTCCCCTATTCTGTGCTACTTTGTGCACCATAACAGTACCATTTGCTTTACCTTGCTCTACTGTTCACATGTTATTGTATTTTATTTCTTTGTACTGTATGAAAGCCTGGAAGTTTGTGCCCAAAGGCAGTTACATAAAAATTTCCTGCAGAAATATACAGCCTCCTGGCAAGTTCACAACCCAGAGGCAATTGAATGGTTTGTAGGAACTACCCACCGGTTTCTCTGTGCAGCAGCAGGCGAGACCGGGGGGACGGGGAGGTGGAGTTGCAGTAGTCTATCGTGATGCCATCTCCCTGACCAGGTGCCCTCTCCCACAGTCTTCGGGGTTCAAATGTGTATATTTGAAGTTGGGTGGCCAGGACAGAATAGGGATTCTGTTGGTGTACCGCCCACCCCGCTGCTCAACAGTCTCCCTTCCTGAGCTAGCTGGGGTAGTCTCGGGGTTGGTGTTGGAATCCCCTCGGCTTATGGTATTGGGTGACTTCAACATCCATGCCGAGACTGCTCTGTCAGGAGTGGCTCAGGATTTCATGGCCGCCATGGCAACCATGAGTCTGTCCAAGTATTATCTGCCCCACTCATGTCGCTGGTCACACTTTGGACCTTGTTTTCTGTGTTGGATGGGATGATGGTGATCTTGGTGTGGAGGAACTTTCTATAGTTCCGTTGTCATGGACAGATCACTACCTGGTTGGGTTTAGACTCACTGGGACTCAGAACCTCTGCAGGGGTGGGGGACCGATTAGGATGGTCCACCCCAGGAGGCTGATGGATCCGGATGGTTTCCTGATGGCTCTTGGGGATTTTCCTGTCACCGCGGCGGGTGATTCTGTCGAAGCCCTGGTTGACCTCTGGAATGGGGAAATGACCAGGGCGGTGGACACGATTGCTCCTGAGCGTCCCCTCTTACGGAGTGGAGCCAAACCAGGGACGAACTCAGAAGGTGGTGCTGGGGGACTCCTGTTCGACTCCTTGGCCGTTGACCTATGGGGTCCCTCAGGGTTCAGTTTTGTCCCCCATGTTATTTAACATCTATATGAAATCGCTGGGAGAGGTTGTCTGGGGGTTTGGGGTTCGGTGCCATCAGTATGCGGATGACAATCAACTCTATTTCTCCTTTCCACCTAAAGCCAAGGAAGCTGTCCTGGTCCTGAACCAGTGCCTGGCATCAGTGATGGACTGGATGAGGGCAAACAAATTGAAACTAAATCCAGACAAGACAGAGGTGCTCCTGGTCAGTCGAAGGGCAGATTAGGGAATAGGGATTCAGCCTGTGCTGGATGGGGTCACACTCCCCCTGAAGACACAGGTTCGCAGTTTGGGTGTGCTCCTGGACTCTGCTCTGAACTTGCAAGCCCAGGTCTTGGCCGTGGCCAGGAGTGCCTTTGCCCATTTAAGACTAGTGCGCCAGCTGCGCCCGTTCCTGGAAATGCCTGATTTGACTATGGTGATGCATGCCTTAGTTACATCCCGTTTAGACTACTGTAACACGCTCTACGTGAGGCTGCCTTTGAAGACTGTTCGGAAACTTAAACTGGTACAAAGAGCTGCAGCCAGAGTATTAACAGGGGCTGGTTACAGGGACCATACAACTCCCTTGTTACAACAGCTCCACTGGCTGCCAGTTTGTTTCCGGTCACAATTCAAAGTGCTGGTTTTGACCTATAAAGCCCTGTACAGCCCAGGTCCAGGCTATCTGTCAGACCGTATCTCCCTATATGAGCCTGCCCGGGCCCTGAGATCTTCAGGAGAGGCCCTTCTCTCAGTCCCAACACCCTCGCAAGTGCGATTGGTGGGGACGCGAGATAGGGCCTTCTCGGTGGCTGCTCCTAGGTTCTGGAACTCCCTTCCTAGGGAGGCACGAATGGCCCCCTCCTTGCCGTCCTTCCGTCAGCAAGTAAAGACTTTTTTATTCCGACAGGCTTTTGGGATAGGAGGTGTTTAGGATTGGGCTTTACAAGCTTGTTTTATTGTTTTATATTATTATCTGTATTATTTTAAATTGTTTTTAGATTTTTAAGTGCCTTTTATGGTTTTAAGGTTGTGCATAGTTTAATTGTATTTTAATTGTATGTTTTTCTATGTTTTTAACTACATGTAGTTTTATTTGTCAGCCGCCCTGAGTTTCAGTTTGGAAAAAGGGCGGGGTAAAAATAAAGTTTCAATTCAATTCAATTCAATTCTATGTAGGACTTTAACATACATCTGTAGCAATATATGCTATTGTAGCAGCCCCCTTTTTTTTTTAGTCACCACAGTTGTGCAAATTATTTTATTTAACAGGTTTATGTATCACCGTTTTAATTGTCAAAAGAGTTTATTTATTAATTATTAATTTATTACATTTATATCCCTCCTTTCCTCCAAGGAGCTCAAGGTGGCATACATGATTCTCCTCCCTCTCCATTTTATCCTCACAACAACCCTATGAGAGAAACTGTGACTGGCCCAAGGTCACCCAGCAAGCTTCATAGCTGAGTGGGGATTTGAACCCTGGTCTCCCAGGTCCTAGTCAAACACTTTAATTACTACAGTGTACTGGGGCTGTGGGCACACTAGTCCTTTCAAAAGCAGCCAGAATGTTTTTTCTAGCTGTGCTTTGAAGCAACACTGCCCTCTACTGGCCACACCTCCCTTCCTCACTGCTGACTTCAGACCTTTCAGGACCACCCACAGCAAAGCAGTGGGCCAATCACTGTCTCTGAGTCTGCAGCAAAGAGTTTCCTTCCATTGGCCACACCTGGAAGTCGAAGGGGTCAATCTACCAATCAGTTGCAAAACCTCCCTGAAGCTGATATTTTTTTTAAAAAAAACAACTCACTGGAGGTGATCCTACAAGGTTTTAAGAGTAAAAAGAGGTGGAGTTTGACTACCGCTGTGTGCCCATTTTGAGACAAGAGAGGTAGAGATGCACAGAGGTAGAGACAACAGTAAGTATGTCTTTACCCTGGTTCTACACTAAAATAGTAAGTTCACAGAACTATAAGCCCGTTAATAGTAAAACCTGTAGAAACAAATCTCAATTTAATTAGACAAGTTATGAGACAATAAAACATTTTCCACAGTGCCTAAAGGAGAGCTATGTAAATATCAAGCAAGCTGGTCTTAGGAGAACATTCCAAAGTCGAAGCACCACAACTCATGCAGTGCAATCCCAGGCACATTCTCCAGTAGCCTCCTAACACCAAAGGTGAGGACACTTAAAGAAGATTATTTTCTCAGTTGGAGTGGCCTCGTACTAATGCAACACTTTGTACAATCTGGGGCTTCACACAATCTCTGCAGAGTTGCAGTGCCACTAACAGCCCTAAGCTATTGTAGGAAGCTTCATAATGTCTGAACAATAACAATTAATTTTGAGTCTCCCCACCCCCTGCTTCTGTTTTCCACATTTTCTCTCATCTATCCAACCATTTTTTTAAAAAAGAGTCAGGATTCTTAGATTCCTGTATTACACTGCAGGCTACTGTGAAAAACCTTATGAACTGTAAGCATGGATTATATTTTCTAACACCAGAGAAAGAAGTGTATATACACATGCGCGCGCACAAACACACACACATTTCCCACGCTTCTACCAGCCTTTCTTGAGCAGTACACTGGAAAAATATCCAGTATGAATACCGCCTTAGATAATCCCTCTTTATTCATGAAAAGTAAATAATTCCTTGCCAAACTCAGCAAAAGAAACTTAAATTGAATCAATATTAATCTCCATTTCCCAAAGATATACTTACCAAATATCAACTCATAAAAATAAGGCATCATTGGGAAAGTCTATTCAGAAATCAGAGTAATCAAGGTGACACAGGAGTTTGCCAGTTTAATGACATGTATACGCACAACTATGCAATGACTCATCTCCGGCATGAGAATTACCAGTTATTTAATGAATTAACATAGCATAGGCTACTGAGGTGTATTAAGAAATAAAGTCAATCAAACTGAACAGCACATTCATTATTTGAACACCAAGCCAGAAAAAAAACACAGAATTTCAAAGTGTGTTTTTTTACCTTCCACAAAAGGTGCACAGTTCGGTTTCCAGTAGGCTGATGCAATTCAATCACTCTCCACAAGTCTACTTTCAAAGGAGCTATTAAAATTAATAAAAATAGAGTTAAAATATAAAAATAAAAGGAATGAGCAGTCTATTCCTATAGCCCCACTAACCCCCATTGTGCTGCTGCAGGCTAGTTAGTACACTACACTCATCCAACAGCAAGCAGATACTCAAACACCATAAGAATACCACACACAACAATCAATCCTTTGTTGTCCTTCACAATCGGACAGCTTCTTTACCAACTGTAGGCTGTACATGAACTGTGTACAAAAAGCAAAGAATCAATCACTATGCTGGAACGGACTGTTGGTCTCACCTGAAAGGTGGTTTTCCTAGGTATCATGCCATCATGTGGGTTATAGTGCCATCTAGCGTCCAAAGGCAAGAATGTACTGAAGTCAAGACCTGGTCTGTTCCAGGTACATGCCCACGGAGGAGGGGAGCGGTACAGCCCTGAGTGCATTAATGGAACATTATGATAGGTTGACAATGCTAAATCCATTCACTTTCCCCTAGACCATATTTTATAGAGGGTTTTTGATGTTGTGGCCTCTTTTAGGAGGTAGGTTGCTTCCACCATCTTCTCTATGTATTGTGTTCTGTTGTTTTTAACTTTTTATTTGTGTTAGTTTTATATTGGTTTTTAATTTTTTAATTATATGTCACTTTAGGTTAATTTTTATAAAGAAAAATGACTAATAAATTTAAATAATAATAAAAATGAATACACCAAAGTTAGCCATGTCCATGAACTCCCATGAGTCTTCTCTGAGTAGTACTAGTGCTGTATACTACCCTTATATTTCTCAATTTAATACCTCTCCTGTTGAACACAAGTAAGCATTCATTGTGGATACCCTATAGATGAGATGTGCATGCAACTGTAACTCCTGTTCTGAAACTTCACTAAATATTTGTGAACTATTAAGATGTCTTCGCTTCATCTTTTTTTTTTTTTTGTGAGATCACTGTGGCAGTTCTTTGAGGTTTTCCAACTGCATGCGCATATAAACAGACACATACACATACCTTGATCCTTTCTAAACCTCAGGAAGAGGGTAACCCAGATAGCCAGATAACAGAGTGGAACACCTGTAGTATAGCCAGATGGCAGGTTCCCATGCTTTTAGTCCTATGCTAGAGCAGTAAACCACAAGTATGGTGCAGCAATTGCAAGTACTCTTGGATGAAACAGATTATCTTGACCCATCCCAGTCTGGGTTCAGCTCTGGTTATGGGACTGAATCAGCCTTGGTTGCCATGATAGATTACCTTTATCGGGAGAAGGACAGGGGGAGTGCAACCCTGTTATTCTTACTTGATCTCTCAGCAGCTTTTGATACCATTGACCATGGTATCCTTCTGGGCCAACTTGCTGAGATGGGTATTGGAGGCACTGTTTTACAGTGGTTCCGATCCTATCTCCAGGGTCGTTTTCAAAGAATAGCATTGGGTGATTGTCCTTTGCCCCCCTGGCAGCTGTGCTGTGGGGTGCCGCAGGGTACCATCTTGTCCCCCATGCTGTTTAACATCTATATGAAGCCCTTGGGACCGGTCATCAGGAGATTTGGGGTAAGGTGTCAGCAGTAAGCTGACGATACCCAGCTCTATTTCTCTGTAATATCTGAATTGGAAGAGGCCATGCAAGTCCTGGACCGCTGCCTGGACTCGGTGTTAGGCTGGATGAGGGCCAATAAACTGAGTCTGCATCTTAGCAAGACGGAGTCACTGTGGGTTGGTGGTTCCTGAGTTTGGATAATTGGTCAGTTGCCTGCTTTGGATGGGGTCGGACTCCCTCTGAAAGAGCAGGTTTGTAGTCTGGGGTGCTCCTGGATCCATCTTTGTCACTACAGGCCCAGGTCACTTCCGTGGCTAGGAGTGCCTTTTACCAGCTTTGGCTGGTAAGATAGCTGTGGCCGTTTCTGGACCAGGATAGCCTGACCACTGTTGTCCATGCACTGGTAACCTCCAGGCTGGATTACTGTAATGTGCTCTATGTGGGGCTGCCCTTGAGGTTGGTCCAGAAGGTGCAGCTGGTGCAGAATGCAGTGGCAAGGCTACTCACTGGGGCAGGGTATCATATACAAAGCCCTATACAGTTTAGGACTAGGATTCCTGAAAGACCGTCTTATCCCTTATATACCCAGCTGATCACTGCATTCTGCAGGTGAGGGCCTCCTCAGATACCATGTTATCAGGAGATTCGTTCTGCACAATATAGGAAATGGACCTTTAGTGTGGCAGCACCTACACTGTGGAATTGCCTCCCTTTAAATATTAGGCAGGTGCCATCTCTGCTATCTTTTCGGCGCCTTTTGAAGACTTTCCTCTTTCAAGAAGCCTTTTAAGCTAAGATCTATCCCAGTCTTCATCTGTGTTAGAATTGTTTAATATGTTTTTTAATAATGTTTTTAACCCTTTTTTAAGGTTGTTTTTTTTAATGCGGCGGTGAGACTGTTCACTGGAGCAGGGTATCACCAGCATGTCTCCCCACTGCTGAAAGAATTGCACTGGCTACGTATTAGCTACCAAGCTAAGTTCAAGGTTCTAGTTTTGGCGTACAAAGCCCTGTACAGCTCAGGACCAGGATACCTGAAAGACCGTCTTACCCCTTATATACCCAGTCGATCACTGAGCTCTGCAGGTGAGGGCCTCCTGCAGATACCATCTTATCAGGAGGTCCGTTCTGCACAACATAGGAAATGGACCTTTAGTGTGGCAGCACCTACCCTGTGGAATTCTCTCCCCTTAAATATTAGGCAGGCACCACCTCTGTTATCTTTTCGATGCCTTTTAAAGACTTCCCTCTTTCAAGAAGCCTTTTAAGTTAAGACCTATCCCAGTCTGCGTCTCTGTTGGAATTGCTTTTAAATGTTTTTTTAAAAAACCTTTTTTTAAAACAATATGTTTTTTAACCCTTTTTTAAGATGTCTTGAAAACTTTTAAAAATGTTTTTAAAGTTGTTTTGTTTTAATGTATTTTAAGGTCTGTTTTTATGATTTTTAAAGTGTTTTTAATGCTTTTGTTTGCCGCCCTGGGCTCCTGCTGGGAGGAAGGGTGGGATATAAATCAAATAATAAAATTTTAAAAATAAGTATAGGTAGGTAGGACAGAGAGGCTATTGGGGGGGGACTGTTTTTCACAAGTTCAACGTAATTCCTGCCGTGCAAAGTACCTGGCCTGGACAAGGTCTACCATCACCACTGCTTGCAAGAATTCTTAGCACAGCAACAAAAGGTCAGTCATGCAGGAAATTTTCAAGTAAAAACAATTAAACATATGAACAAATTCAGTACATTATCACTACTCAGAGACTCTTCAAATACAGGCAAAAGTACAAGTGTGTTATATAAATCATTAAAACCAACAAAAAAAGCTTCGACATCAAATTTCTAAGTCTGAATTTTCTCATTCTTGAAAACCTGTGCATGAATTTTGACTTTTAAGTCTTCAAAGCTATAAGAACAAGTACTAATTTGAAAAGGAAAAAATGAATCTGGTTTTAAAGAACAGGCGAAGAAAAAGCATGCGCACAGTGGAAGTATTTTAGGCAGGTCGTTTTTCCATTTACAGCTGTGTGCCTGTTCAGCTGATGATCAGCAAAGGCCTTCTGGCTTCCAACCCAGGCTATTGATATTTAGGACTGCAGCTTTGAACCACAACAGTTTAGGCTAATTGGTTATTTTCAGAAACTCACATATAATATTCTGATGTACAGTCAGTATGTAACTGAGGGCATGTTAATGTAAAACACCAGTGTACAACAAGGATACCAAAACTCTAGTTTTTAAACTCTAGAGTTTAAACAGCTTTAAGAACAACAGAGAAGCCCATCCCCAGCACCAGCTTGATTTCATTTTGCTCTCCTTTGCTCGTACTTCTGTTGTTGTTGCTTTCTGCGCTATGCCCACCACTTCTCCCTGCTTCAAAGTAGCAGCTTGCCTTTTCTGCCTCTGGTCACTTTTTTTAATGGGGTGGTGATGGGTTTGTTTGTTTGTTTTTGTCTTCCAAGGTATTTTCATTACTTTCCAGCCACCGTTTTTCTGCCAAGGCCCAGTTTAGGAACAGCTTACTCAGTTGATCATAAGTATCACAGACATAGTGACAGAATTCTCACATCTTGATAAGCACAGTTAAAGGTTTACTATGAACACAGAGACAGAATCACTGAACAGTAGAGTTGGAAGGGGCCTAGAAGCCCATAAAATCCAGCCCCCTGCTCCATGCAGGAATCCAAATTAAAGCATACCCAACAGGTGGCTGTCCAGCTGTCTCTTGAATGCCTCCAGTGTTAGGGAGCCCACCACCTCCCTAGGAAACGGGTTCCATTGTCGTGCCACTCTGTTATGTTCATGGAATATGGAATAGGAATATTCAGTCGAAATCTGACTTCCTGTAACTTGAGCCCATTATTCCATGTCCTGCACTCTGGGATGATCAAGAAGAGATCCTGGCCCTCTTCTGTGTGACAACCTTTCAAGTACTTGAATAGTGATATCGTATCTCCCCTCAGTCGTTTCTTCTTAAGGCTAAATATGCCCAATTCTTTCAGTCTCTCCTCATGAAGCTTTGTTTCCAGTCCCCTGATCATCCTTACTGCCCTCCTCTGAACCAGTTCCAGTTTGTCTGCATCCTTCTTAAAATGTGGTGTGGTGATAAGCATTCCCTGCATCTCATCATCCAAGTCATTAATAAAAATGTTGAAGAGCACTGGGCCCAAGACCAAGCCCTGTGCTACCCCACTTGTTACCTCCTCCCACTTTGAGAAGGAACCATTGATAAGCACTCTTTTGAGTACAATTCTGTAGCCAACTGTAGATCTCACCTGTTGTTGTTCCCACATTTAGCTAGCTTGCTGATCAGAATATCAAATATCAAGAGTTTTGCTGAAATCAAGATATATTATGTCCATAGCATTCCCACAGCCTATCAGGGAGATTACCAGACCAACCAATGAGGTAAGAGTAGTCTGGCAGGATTTGTTCTTGACAAATCCATGTTGGCTTTTAGTAGTCACTGCATTGTTTTCAAGGTGCTTACAGACGACTGCTTTATAATCTGCTCCAGAATTTTCCAAGGGATTGATGTCAGGCTGACTGGTCTGTAGTTCCCTGGTTCCTCCTTTTTGAAGATAGGGACAGCATTAGCCCTCCTCCAGTCATCTGGCACTTCACTCATCCCTCACGATTTCACAAAGATAATAGACAGTGGTTCTCAGAGTTCTTCAGCCAGTTCCTTCAATACTCTAGAATGCAGTTCATTGGGCCCTGCAGATTTGAACTCGTTCAAAGTGATTAGATAGTCCTTGACCATTTGTCTATCAATCTCAAGCTGCTATCCTGCCCCTTCATGTTTCCCAGGAGGGTCATAGACCCACTTTTGGGAGAAGACTGAGCCAAAGTAGGAATTGAGCACTTCTGCCTTTTCTTTGTCATCTGTTATCATTTTGCCATCCTCATTGAGTAGCTGTACCACCATTTCTTTTCTAGTTTTTTACTATGGATGTACCTTTTTTTGTTGCTTTTAGTACTTCTCGGTAATCTCAGCTCATTCTCAGCTTTAGCCTTCCTTATGATGTGGATTCTGGATGCCATTATATTTGAGCAGCCCAGCATGTATATAGTGGGCAAGGTAACCAGGGTTGGTGACGTTTAGAGGAACTGAGCATGTCCAAAGGCTTAGTTTTGGCGAGTGCCTGTAAGACAGCGTAATCCTGTGAAGACAAAGTGCGCTGTCAATAGATGATTGGCTAGAGCTGTTGCTAAGTCTATGACATGTGTAATGCTATATAAGATTGTGTCTGACGACAGTTAGGGTGTGTACTCTGCTCCAGCAAACCACTTTGCTGAATAAATAACCTTAAACCAGGCTTTGGCTTCATTATTGAGTCTCCTCCAAAAAGAACCATGTCGTGAATTCCATGACACGCCATCCTGGCAATTCCATGCTACCTGTCTGTACTCTTCCTCTGAGGCCTGCATGTGTTCTTTTTTGTTTTCAGATCATCTCAAAGTTTTTTGTGAAGCCGCATTGGCTTCTTCAGCTGTCTTCTTCCTTTTTTCCTTGTTAGAATTGTTTGCCACTGTGCCTTTAGAAATTCTTTTTTTAGAAACTCCCATCTATCTTGGACTCCTTTTCTCATTAGGGTCACTTGTCATGGAACCTTACTTATCATTGTTCTGAGTTTATTAAAACCGGCTTTCTTGACATCCAGGGTACGCGTATGGCTGTTTTCAGCTTTTGTTTCCTATCAAGAAATCAAGTGTAATGTGGTCACTTTCCCCCAGAGTTCCCATATCTGCCACTTCATCCACTAAGTCATTTTTATTGGTTAGAATCAGAGCTTGGAAAAGTTACTTTTTTCAACTACAACTCTCATCAGCCCAATCCAATGGCCATGGCTGGCTGGGGCTGATGGGAGTTGTAGTTCAAAAAAGTAACTTTTCCAAGCTCTGGTTAGAATTAAGTCAAGGATAGCTGATCCTCTAGTTGCTTCTGCCACTTTCTATAGGAAAAGGTCATCACCAACACTGCTGGAAGGAAGGCGGGGTATAAATCAAATAATAAATAAAACAAACAAACACGAGTAAGGAATTTCTTGGAGAGCTGCGTTTGGCGGAATTTCTCTCCCAACAGATATTGGGGTAACTGAAGTCCCCCATTACTACTACATCAAGCCAACAGCTATGTCAAACTGTATCAATGTTTTTGCTTGCCTTGCTCTTCTGTTGTTCCCATTACTTTGCTACTCCATTCACTCCAGAACCTCGATTCATTAAGAGTGCACCGAATGACAACACTGTAATTTGTAAAATCCGATAGGTCAGTGAGATTAAATGTTTCATGTTGTTTTTTCATGATAACATTGGCATCTTTCTGAAAAAAGGACAGAACAACATTGTTTCGTGTCAAAGAACACAGCAAAGATGATAGATAGGAAGATGTAAAAACAATTAGCTCTCTTGCTATTTGTCGCAGGTAGCATCCATATTCTTTCCTTCTCCCCAGTGCAGCTCAGATGCCAAAAAAATAGCATGAATTCTTGGCCCCTTCACTAAAATAACTACTTACCAAAAGATGGTAGAAATGTCTAAATAAGATAAGGACAGCATTTGCATTCTTCTCCAACAAATGAGTAGCTGTTACCAGGAGGACCAGACTGAGAAGACGAAGGCAACATGGGCAAAATCAGTAACTGCTGGTGGTCCTTGAGAGTGGTCAGGGAGCCATATGGGTGTGCAGAGTAAGGCAAATAATGTCATACTTTGAAAAGATGAGGAGTGTGCAATATTAGGAAAACTGAACCTTTCTGGAAAAAGGAGAGCGTAAGGTGCCTTCATAAAAATATTTCTACTTTACCAAAACATTCCACATAGAATATGGGCAGGTCCACACTGTACATTTAAAGCACATCTAACATGCATTTAAAGTACTTTACTTCCCCCGAAGAATCCTGGGAACTGTTGTTTGTTAAAGATGCTGAGAATTTATAGTGCTGTAAGGGGAAAAACACAGTTGCCAGGATTCTTTGGGGGAAGTCATGTGCTTTAAATGTGTGTTGGATGTGAATGTATGGTGTGATTCTGCCCCTGTTGTTGTTATTATGTGCCTTTAAGTCGATTACAACTTATGGTGACCCTATGAATCAACGACCTCCAATAGCATCTGTCATGAACCACCCTGTTCAAATCTTGTAAGTTCAGGTCTGTGGCTTCCTTTATGGAATCTATCCATCTCATTTGGCCTTCCTCTTCTTCTACTCCCTTCTCTTTTCCCCAGCATTGTCTTTTCTAGTGAATCATGTCTTCTCATTATGTGTCCAAAGTACGACAACCTCAGTTTCATAATTATCACAATATTTGTTAATGGTTTTATCCATTGCCAGTAAGTTATATGAACTGGAAAAATTGCTACTCACTTAGGATTCAACTTACTGTGTCATCTTCCATCGTGGCTTTGTATCGAATTTGGCACTTTACAGGAAATAGCTCACTTTGAGGTGTGTTCCGAGGTTTTTCCCAAACAACTCTTAGCATTTGTTTCATCCCTGGAAGTGGTTTTATTTCACTTATCCGAGGAGAATCGGGCTTCACTGGAATTGAAGAAGAAAGGTCTTGAGCTTTCAAACAGTAAGAAACAATTTTACCATCAATCTACTGGCACCTGCACGAGAGACTCTATCGGGATAGGGAGTGGAATAGGCTGCACAGGACTCCAAGCATGAGATCTTAGGGCACACAAAAGCTGCCCCCATTCGCCTACTACATAAGTCAACTTGTGCCAACCAAACGGTATAGTACGCAATTAGGAAAAGCTTACACCCAATTTTGCCCAGTGTGCCTCACAAGAATACCCTTCTATTCACTGTAGCATAAGACTCTGGTCACATTTCAACACCTATAACAGAATTTGTATTTCACTTTTAAGGACAATGAAAAATATACTTTAAATTATGTTGTCAGGGGTAGGCAGACCAAATTGCTGTGATGCTACACTTCCAGTCCAATTGACATTAAACACAGCAGGGTTGGAGGTTGAATCAGGTGGCAATGGACAGGACTGGCAGTATGAGGGACTGGACCTTCTCAGAGGTGGCACTGTTGTTATGGAACTTCCTTCCCTTAGATATGCAAGCAGCTTCACTCCTTGGTATCATTTAAGTAGGCCCTATTTTCCATGAACATTTTTATTCAAAATTGCTTTTAGAGAAGCGGTTCAATAGGTTGGCTGTAACATATAGAAATTAATACCATGATACAGAAGGGTTTGGGAAGTTTTTACCTTTGCTATTATATTTATGTTTGTAGTTTTAAATGTTCTAACCTGCCATGGGAAGATATTGAACAGTAGCTAATAAATTTAATAAAAATATTGTCTACTTGTAACTGGCAGCAGCTCTCTAGGGTCTCAGGCAGAGATCCCCCACATCACCTGCTACCTGATCCTTCTAAGGGAGTTTCAAAAGACTGAACCTGGGATCTGCATGCCAAATATGTCCCTTCCAAGACAAAACTATTTGAACTTTAACAAGCAAATGCTCTGACCATGTAAAAAGTGCCAGCACAAAACCTCAATAACCAAATCCAGGGTACATATTGTTATGGGTGCTGGGCCCCTAATTCTAACAGACATACAGGTATTGTGATTATCATGAATTCTGAGACTGTCTGTCATAGAGATCTCAGCATCAATGTTGAAGTCTCCCACTGATTCAAGTTGGGGGGAGGGGCTCAACACCTAGATTACATAGCTGAAACCTTACCATTTTTTAAAGTTTCCTTCTACTTCCAACCTCCCTCCACATATCCAACCCTCAAGCAATTTTAAGAGTTGTTTAAAAGGCTGTGTGCATATATCAGTGCTGGATCACACAGCAGTACTCTAATTAAGAAAAAAATAGACAACACTGAGTAGGCATGAAAATGACAACCATTATTGCCTTTTACATAAGGCAATTGCTTTGTACCGCTAAGGAAAGAGGCCAGAAGCAAGGCAACATGGAAATGCAAAGCTATACACCATATTATGTGATTCCATCCAAGTCTACTTGCAGCACAGTATGGGCCTTTGGAGCAGGCAAGTAGAGGAGCATCTTCTCTTACACTAGCTGGAGGGGTAACGATAGCGACACTTAAAAAAGAAAAAAAGCCAAATTTATAAATAGCAGCAATGCACATAAACAAACACGTGGAAAGCTTTCAACGTGACAAGGCTTTTCAAAGACCACATCCGATTTCAGTCTGTTTTTGCACAACAGAAATTTTGAGCTCTGCAATGGCAAAAAAAGTCTTACATAAGAACTGGTTGCTCAAGCACAGTCTGTTTCTTATATTTTAAGCTGAAAATAAACTTACAAATTTCTGGCGACTTTTGGCGAACACACTCCGACATTGCTTCCCCCAAGAGATTTACTGCTTTCACCTGGACACAGTACTCTCTATCAGAGAATGGTTGTTGAAGTAATGCACATGAACATAATGAACATAAACTATTTTTCACTGAGCAGTTTGATTTCAGACTGAAAAATGCAGAAGGAAAACAGAAAGTTAGTAAACATTCTTGATGGGAGAAGTGGTGGAAAAATGTACATTTTGAATGAAACCCAGGAGAGTTCTTTCTAGGTTCAACACAATTTAGAGAAGAATAGTACAAGGTGAATTATGCTCTTAATTATAGTAACTACAAAAATAGATTTCAATTAAAGAGTGTGTTTCTCTCTCCCACAAAAATTAATAGGATGAATATGTGCTGGGGCCAAACTCGATGTGATACAGAGTTCATGATTAGGATCTCACATGGCTTTTTTCCCCTTCTGTGTATTGTACTGGTAACCCCACACAACTGCTTTGAAGACTAGAAAAATGTTGTTCTTACTCCCCTCCCACAGAACATCAGCTCTACAGCAGGTGTGAAGACATGTCAGGCACATGTAGGAGGCAATTTAGATCAAAGAACAGGCAAAGAATTGCATGTTAAACTCCTTCTCCCAGGACAATACTTCCGGTGGCCATCTAAAAAGGCTGCTAATTGAGTTTTTTTAAAAAACAACAACAACGCAGACCTATAGATTATTCACTTCACAGAAGATCTAGCCTCCCCCAACTGCCTCTTGACAAGCACTGGTAAGAACATGGAGACATTTGGTGCTCAGCAGTTGTAGCAGAGGGATGCCCCTTACTGCACATTCCTGGCCACATCTCCCCAATAAAAATCAAAAATTATTTTTTGCTCTACCAGTCTTGAAACCCAATGGAAAATAGAGACATTAAGCCTGAATATAGTCAGTGGTTTCTAAAAGAGGAAAAGGTAGCAAGATGGAGGCATTATTCCTTTGGGTATTATACAGCCATGAGAGCGGCTGTATACTATAGCCAGTGTGGAGTTTTCACATTCCGCAATGTTAAATTGAAAATACCCCCCCCCGCCATTCGGATGCTTCCCATAAGCTCATTTCAAAACAAAATGTTACAAAATTTATAGTCCTGAACTCAGAAATGCTTGCTTAACAACCCTCTCAATGTTCATGGCGATACACAAAACAGTCAGAGAGAACAGAGAGTTCAAAGCGTAAAAAGAGGGGGGGAAACCCCAGAGTCCTTTTGGACATTTTTCTGTCAGAGTTCTCATAATCTGTTGGAATTCATTAAAAATCACCCATGTTCACAGAGTACCTGTAATCCTAATACTGACCTTGCCCCATACTCTGACCTTCATCTTCTGCAGTTTAAAAGTTAAAAAAAATTGGCTGATTTTTAATTAATTTAAGACATTTTAGCTGGAACCCTATGATAACATCAGGCATGCTCAGTAAGAACCAACTGTCAGAGTTCTAAAAGCCAGACTCACAGCTGCTGGGCTTGTCTAATCAGCGGCCACACTCACACCAGACTTTGATTTCACTTGAGACAGTCATGGCTTCCCTCAGAGAATCCTGGGAAGTGTAGTTTGTGAGGGGTGCTAAGAGGAGACACCTGTTCCACTGAGAAAGCCAGACTGGTTTAACAGTCAGCCACTCTGATTGAAGGTCTGTGAGGGGAACAGGGTGTCTCCTAACAACACTCAGCACCCTTCACTAACTACACTTCCCAGGATTCTTTGAGAGAAGCCATGGCTGTCCAAAGTGAAATAAAGGCCTGGTGTGGATGTGGTCAGGGACAGCTTTGGTTTAAATTTGGGTGGGAGGCTACATGTTCCTGCTGTAGAATAAAAAGGTGGGGGAAATGCTGAAAAGCAATGGTACTGTTCACAATGTTTTCCTTTTGGAAAGGAAAGGGGCTTCCCTTCTGCCCAGTGCCCACCCACCCAATCCCCTCCCCTCCCTGCCCCTCCTCCAGGTCAGTGTTGGATTACGACCTGGGAGACGAGGGTTTGAATCCCCACACAACCATGAAGTTCACTGGGTGATCTTGGGAGTCACTGCCTCTCAGCCTCAGAGGAAGGCAAAGGTAAAACCACCTCTGAATACCGTTTACCATGAAAACCCTATTCAAAGGGTCAACATAAGTCAAGATCAACTTGAAGGCAGTCCATTTCCATTTTCAAACATGATTGCACAGAAATAAATCCCACTGAACTCAAAATGTATGCAAATGATCAAACCCACCCTCCCTTCTCTTCCCTCCTATCCCCTCCCTCTTGCCCCTTCCCTCCCCCTTCCTTTCCCCCTCCCTCCCCATCCCCATTCCCTTCCAATCCCCTCCTTCCCCTTCCCTTTCCCCCTCCCTCCCCCCATCCTCTTCCTCCTTCCCACAGTCAGTTTTACCTAATTTAAGTATGATTGCATGGAAGTAAATACCATTGAACTCTATAAGCACGCAAATGATCAAACCTGCCCTCCCCCCCTTCCTTTCCCCCCCCCTCCAATACGCTCCTTCCCCTCCCCCCCATGGTCAGTTTTTCCTATCCTAACCATTATTGCATAGAAGTAAATCCCATTGAACTCAATAAGCATGCATATGATCAGACCTGCTTTCTCCCTCCTTCCCCTCTCCTCTCCCTTCCTCCTCCCCTCCCCTCTTCCTTTTTTCTCCTCCCCTGCCCACTCCAGCCCTCCTTCCCTCGCTCCCTCCCGGTCAGTTTTACCTATCCTAAGTATGATTGGAGTAAATCGTACTGAATTCAATAAACATGCAAATGATCAAACCTGTCCTTCTCCTCCCCTCCCCCTCCTGCCTGCCCCCATCTCAGTCCACCCCTCTGCGTTCCCTCCTTCCTCCTCCTTCTCCCCTCCCCATCCCCTGTGGTCAGTTTCATTTATCCTAAGCATGATTGCAGGGGAGTAAATCCCACTGAACTTAATAAGTATGCAAATGGTCAACCCATTCTCAGCAAGCTTGGACAGGATCCCATTTCTTACCTCCCGGATTAAAAAGCAGAGAAATTCACTAATAGGCAAAAAAACCTTGCGGTTTAAGAACTTACCATAACGAACATATATTTCTATCAAACTTTAAAAAGCAGGGAAATCGGCAGCTATAGTGAATGCACCAGGGTAGCAAGAGACCTGACCTCCTCTCTGAGATATTGGACTGCCCTACACATTTGTCAAAATGCAAACACAACTTGGGTTGGTCTTTCACAGTCCAATCCACTTGCTGTGTAGCTTGGAAGAATTTGGTAACATGTGCCTCTGAGCATATGGTGAGTGGTGGCAACACCTACCATCTCCAAAGATAGAGAATTATATTTTTGTATGTTTGTTGGTGTTCTTCTTACTTTGCTTCTTTCCTGTATTACTAATGTTTCTATAGAGAATCTAAACTAGAAAATTTTATTTCCCTCATTATTCATCCTAGAAAGCTGTGTCAAATTTATTTTTATTAATTTCAAAGCTTTTTATTGGTCAGTGTCATATGATGGTGAAGACAGCCTTTTGTGTTTCAAATTGGAGGTTATGTTCGATTTCTATTTTGGGTGCATTAACAATTGAATCTGGAACTGCAGTTTGATGTAAAATCAGATGATTACAATATGTTGCTACTTCAGCAATGACTCTAGCTGTTCCAAAAAGGAGGATGCATGTTTTCAGCCCGCTATGTTTAAACCACTTTATTTAAGGCAAAGTGGGCAAGGTCAATTAAAAACATAGAGCACACCTAGCATTTTGCTAGAATATATTTCACCTACCACTGTTTTATCTTGTGCAAATTGAGACACTCCTGAGGTCCACTGGAGACTATTCAGTGCCTTTATTCCACAATTCTGCTTGGAGTTTTTTTAGTTTAAATTTTGCAAAGTGATGCTGTACTTCACATATTCACAGAAATAGAAAGAAAAGAAAATGATTTCCTATAGGAAAGTTCACTAAAATTAATCAGACATATTTAAAGTGACCATCTGAACTATATCAACTGTCTTAATAATGTTGCTTCCTCCCTGCTAAAACAAGATCAGCACAGCACATGTCTTGTTTCTATTATTTGAGCTGATTGCACACTCACCATATGCTCAGAGGCACGTTACCAAAATTTTCCAAGCTACACAGCAAGTGGATTGGACTGTGAAAGACCAACCCAAATTGTGTTTGCATTTTGACAAATTTGCAAGGCAGTCCAATATCTCAGAGAGGAGGTCAGGTCTCCTGCTCCCCTGGTGCATTCACTATAGCTGCCCAATTTCCCTGCTTTTTAAAGTTTGATAGAAATATCTGTGGGCTATAGGTACGTTCTTAAACTGCAAGGTTTTTTGCCTATTAGTGAATATACATTAGTTATGGCTATACCACTGTTGTCTTTGGTCAAACATGTTTGGCAGTGTTTAAGGATTATATAACCTACAAAAGCCAGGAACATAAGTTGACTGCGGGATATATATCATGGGCAAAAATATCTCTATTATTTATTTTCTGGTATGAAAAAATGTTATCATCTATCTAATGTTCAAGTTAATAGGTATTAAGAGAAATATAACAAATAATAAATGCATATGGATGGACATCTCTTGTGGGTCATATCCAACATTTCTCAAATTCATAGACCCACTGAAATAAATGGACATGACTAACTTTCAATGGGTCTACTCTGATTATAACTTAGTTGGATACAACCCTGTATATTTTATTTTACAAAGGGGCAACTGTGTTAATCTGTTCTAGTAAAAACAACAGCTTTGTAGCACCTTAAAAAACAAATAAATGGATGTCTTGAGATCACTTCATCAGGTGCGTGAAATGTTATCCTAAACTGATTAGCTATATAATACACATGGGTATGTTTAAAAGAAAAAAGAAAAACAGTAAGGTCAGCGGGAGATATAGATAGATATTGCAAAGCCATTTTTGGATGAAGGGCAGTTTATAATTTTTAAAACAAATATTAGATAATAATTTATTTTAGAAATTTCTACTCCAAAAGGGCTCCCAAGGCAGCTTCCAAATTAAAAACAGAATACAGTAAAACAAGACAAAAACAAAACACAACAATTACATTAAAGCTAAATGTATGTAAAAGTGGCACAATAATCATTTACAAAGCAGTGCTGATCATAACATCTTGGCATTAGTAAGTTAATTAATATCCATAGTGATACAAATCCATTATCTCAATTCAGACAAAAGGTGACAGAATTTAACTTTTTGATCAGTTACAATTCAACATTTTCATGCGGGGAGTCTACCTTTGAAAATTCTTTGTTCAAGAATAGCCACTATATAGGGTCAGTAATGTTCTAAGTGGTTGAAATGTTATCCCACTGATTTCTAAATATTGTCCTTTCTAAAGTCAGATTTGTGTCCATTTATTCTTTTATATAACTGACCTATTTGTCCTATGTGGCATATAGAAGGGCATTGCTGGCAGACTCTAGTTTATATTGGGGGTCACCAATACAGTGCCTGCAGGTACTAAGTTGTTATCATTTTGTGCTATGCCACACTCCCCATGGCAGCCTTTATGTTCACAGAATTCCAAATATGCCTACAGACCCCAAAAGGATAGCAGCCACTGTATATTGTTGGAAGATGAACAGGTGAATGAGCCCTTGAGGTTATGACTGATGTTATTTGGCCTTGCAGCAGATATGGGGACAGAGTTGGGATCTGAGTTTGCTACAGAATCTGGCCCCTGTGTTTTTGTGTTGATGAGTGGTCTGTGTGTGATGTGTAGCTGTATCAGATTAGGAGGTTCTAAAAGATTAGCCTCCTAATCTAAAAGTAGGTAAACTAAAATATTTGATTGGGGGGGGGAAATTCAAATATCTAGTTCATACGTTACAACCCTTTACAGAACATTAATAGCTGGCCACTTAGCACTTACTTATTTCTAAAGAGAATATAATCTGTTGCAATCTGTGTTTCAGATGTCCAACTGCAATTTAGAGTGCTCCTGTAATAAAATATGCAGGAAATATTTCCAGGTTTCTGTGGCGGAACTGTAATCAAGAGAAGCAAAAGACATATTTTCTCAGGCATTCGTATGGACAGTGTCATATGGTAAAAAGACTTAACTATTTGGTAGCAATCATATCTTACAATTCACATTTAAAAAAGCATTACTCCCACCATCATTCCATTCTACATAAATATTGTCAAATATTTTTAAATATTGTCAAACTGTTTAAATCACCCATTTTCAGTTAAAGACTTTTAAGCTTACTTACATCCTGATTTAACTTCAGAGTAAGCCAGGCGTTGCTTTTCAACTGGAGAATCAACAAAGCATTTAATGTGAGCTCTTCTATAAGTGAAATTATGTATAGCTACTCCAGAGACAGACTCATTGATAATTTGGTAGTTTTCTTTTGCAATCACATCATCATTCAGTGTCCAGATGATATGACTTGCATTTTTATAAGGAAAGAGTGTTTTGCCAAGGATACAAAAAACTTTCAAGGTTGAACCACGTTCAATTAAAGGGAATGAAGGAAATATATGAGCCACATCATCTCCATCTATTTTAAAAGAAAAAACCACTTAGATCAGGCATACTAAAAGCAAAATACAAAACAATACATCAGTGATGAAAGAAATTAACAAAGAAGGGTCTACTTCATTTATGTATACACAATGCTATCTCTTTCCCTTAAGAGATTCCTTATCTATTCAATTTCACCCCTCTGGTTTGGCATATATGTGCCGTAATTCCCCATGCTGTTTAACATAATATTTTCACTAGTAATGCATCTTGGACTTTTCACCATCATACAAAGGCTTAAGAGCCAGTTTAGACTTTATACAGTTGCCTGCTTTCTTTGTGCCACACAGGGCCAAAATAGACACAACATTAAGACTGCAATCCAACATATGTCTACTCAGAAGTAAGCTCCATTGGGTTTGATGTGGCTTACTCACAAGTAAGTGTGCACTGGACTGCAGCCTAAATGTGTTCCTGGGAAAAGTCCCTGTGTTGCGAGCCCAGCACATAGGGAGAGTAGGTTTCACTTTCCTCCCATGGTGTGGTATTAACAGCTACACCCCACTTATTTGCCCTGCAAGGGAAGCTCCCTTATTGGCATTTAGCCAAGTGAAATTAGAAACTTTAAACTGTTTATATATGAATTATCTTTTATCGTTCCAAGGGAAGTAAGCACGGGTTTACTTACTGTCTGATGCTAACTACATTTACTTGAAAGTTAATAGTACTGATTTCAGTACAATTTTCTTCTACGCAAGTTTGTTTAGGATGGCAACCCAACAATAAGTATAGAAAAGATTCAACTTACCTGCTAAACAGAATCTGCAAAGTATTGTTAAGATCCCAAATAGCATATAGAACATTTTATATAGAATCACCGGCAGCAACCGGGAAACCCTGTAAAACAAAAAATTAAGTGTTCCCCCAACAAGGTCAGTGATGCCCCTGCATTATATAATACACGTTTCTATCTGTTGATATAATGAAAATCAAATTATTTTATACAGCTTCTCTCAGCTAAATTTCCAAAGGGGGGGGGACCTGAAATGGGTTAGGTTTTGTGCCCCTGGTAACCTTCGCAAGGATGGAGGGACGATTAAGATGGTCCGCCCTTGGAGACTTATGGATCTGGATGGTTTCCTGAATGCTCTGGGGGATGTTCCCAGCATGGTTGGAGATACCGCCAAAGCCCTGGTTAATCTCTAGAATATGGATGTGACCCAGACAGTGGACACTATCATTTTGAAGCACCCTCTCCCACCAGTGAGGGCTCATAATACACCTTGGTTTATTCAAACCTTGGGCCTGATGAAGCGGCAGGGATAATGGCTACAGCAACAATAGAGAAAAACTCAATCGGCTTTCAACCGAACACAGGCTAAAGCTCATTTTTGAGTCTATCATGTGGAGGTGATGGTAGCAAAGAAAGCTTACTTCTCTGCCACCATTGCATCCACTCAGTGTCGTCCGGTGATGCTTTTCCAGGTGGCTCGGGGTCTTTTGAGCTCTGGCCCTACACTGGATCCTGAGCCCTCAGTCGCTTGCTGTGACATGTTTGCAAGGTGCTTTGCAGATAAAATTGCCTACATTCAGACTGACTTGGACTCCTCATTAACTACAGTAGTGCCAGATATCCCCAAGGCTTTCTCTGATTATTTTTCTATGGATAAGTTTTCAGCTTGTAAAGCCTGAGGATGTGGACAGGGCTCTGGGAGAAATGAGGGCCACTACTTGCTCTCTTGACCCTTGCCCATCCTGGTTAATCAAATCTGCCAGAGGGGGAGTGTTGGCTGGTTAGCATATTTGGTTAATACCTCCCTAAGAGAAGGTTCTATGACAACATTGTTGAAGGAGGCTGTGATAAGACCTTTGTTAAAGAAGCCTTCATTAGACCCTCCAGATCTTAACAACTTCCACCCAGTCTCTAATCTCCCCTTTTGGGGCAAGGTGATTGTGAAGGTAGTGGTTGCTCAGCTCCAAGGTTTCGTGGATGAATCTGATTACCTAGAACCTTTTCAATTAGGCTTCAGGCCTGGTCATGGGACAAAGACTGCCTCGGTTGCCCTGCCTGAAGACCTACACCAGGCATCAGACAGAGGAAGTGCATCACTGTTAGTGCTGCTGGACCTCTCAGTGGCTTTCAGTACCATCGACCATGGTATCCTTCTGGGATGTCTATCTGGACTGGGAGGCACCGTTTTACGGTGGCTCCGGTCCTACCTGATGGACAGGTTCCAGAAAGTTGAGCTGGGGGACTTCTGCTTGAACCCCTGGCTGCTGGCCTACGGCATCCTGCAGGTTTCCATTATGTCTCCCATGCTCTTTAACATCTATATGAAAGCGCTGGGACAGGTCATCTGGAGATTTGGAGTGGAATGTCATCAATATACTGATGACACAACTCTATCTCTCCCTACCACCTGATTCCAGGGAGGAAGTGCTCATCCTAAACCGGTGCCTCGAGGCTGTTAAGGGCTGGATGTGAGCTAACAAACAGATACTTAATCCAGACAAGACAGAAGTGTTGCTGGTGAAGGGAAAAACTGTGCCAGAGATAGGGCTGCAACTTGTTCTGGCTGGGGATGCACTCCCCTTGAAGAAGCAGGTCTGCAGTTTGGGAGTGCTCCTGGATCCTGCCCTGCTCCTTGATTATCAGGTGGCTGGGGTAGCCAGGAGTGCTTTTGGCCAACTCAAACCGGTCTACCAGCTGCGCCTGTTCCTGGAAGCAGTTGACATGGCCACAGCATCACATGCATTGGTGACATCAAGGCTTGATTACTGTAATGCACTCTATGTAGGGCCGCCTTTGAAAACAGTTCAGAAATTCCAGTTGGTTCAAAACGCAGCAGCCAGAATGTTAACTGGATTGCGGAACAGGGAGCATATCACCCCTGTGCTTTATCGACTCCACTGGCTCCCAATTTGTTTCTAGGCCCAATTCAAAGTGCTGGTTCTGACCTTTAAAGCCCTAAACAGCCTTGGACCAATGTACCTGAGGGACCGCTTATGCCCATATGTACCTGCCCAGGATTTAAGATCATCTGCCTCTAGTCTCCTCTGTGTGCCTGGAATGAAAGATGTTAGACTGGCAGGCACGCGGGAGAGAGCCTTTTCAGCTATGGCCCCCAAGCTTTGGAATACCCTACCCCAAGATGCATAACTTGGAAAAGTTACTTTTTTGAACTACAACTCCCATCAGCCCCAGCCAGCATGGCCACTGGATTGGGCTGATGGGAGTTGTAGTTCAAAAAAGTAAATTTTCCAAGCTCTGCCAAGAAGCCCGCTCTGCTCCCTTCCTGATGGTTTTCCGGAGACTTCTGAAAACGATCTTGTTCTAGAAAGCCTTTGAGAGGGACTGACGGTAGAGCCTGTAACTGATTTTATTCCTCCCCCCACTTTTTAGTTTTTACCTCTTTAGTCCCTTTTAATATCACTCCTCTGTATTTCTTAATTGTATTTTATGTATTTTTATCTGTTAATAATTTTTGTGATTAATTGTGTATGATTTTATTGTGAGCCGCCCTGAGTTCCCTATTGCTGGGTAGAAGGATGGGATAGAAATATTTTAAATAAATAAATAATAAATCCATCATTTAACTATTACTTCATGTATTTCAGAGTTGAATTCTGAAAATAGGTTCTAGAGCTGAATCTTGACTCTTTTCTTCTTGACAATATTACTGGGGTTACACAGAACTTTTGAAATGGGCTTCCTATTTCTTTGAGTTGAACACTTCAGGAGACCCCGCAAACTGCAATCAATAATCTTGCAACCATTGGTACTATGTAGCATGTTGGCATTTTTTATTTAAGATGCACAGTCAAGGTTTTCAACAACATTGTATGTATGTATATTAATTATATATAACTGACAAGCATCCATTAGACAGTTATATCTCCCCAAGTTCATATGTCAATTCTTCTATGCGCTCCTGGAAAATACACATCTAACTAATTTACTCACATATGTTACAGGGCTTATAAATCCAATCAGCAGCACTGGCTTTTACAATCCCTGGGACCTTATTGGTTATACTTATTATGGTGGCTGTCCCTTCTCTTATTGCTAGTTAGCTGCCACATCCTACTGGCCCCTCCTGCCCGTGTGTAGAAAATGCTAGCATAACCTACTCTGGAAATTGTAGTTTTTGAAGAAGCATGTCACATAGTATGGCACGCTTCTTCACGACTCTTAAACTACAAGTGACATAGTTCCAGTTAAATGATATTTAAAAACAGCCTATGGTTGAACACAAACAAGTACATACTACTGTAAAGTGCCTGCTTCACTCATCGCTTTAGTCAGTCAGGAGAAAACAAACCAAAGAACTGGCTTAGTGTTTTGTGTGAGCCAGCACTGATGGTTTCTCTACAAACAAACCACGACTGGAATCCAAGGTTTGTTCTTGGCTCACCACTTGTAATTTGAGAGAAACAAACCATGAGTGCTGGTTTGCACCTAACACTAAGCCAGTTGGCTAATGGGACAAGTGAAGTGGGCACTTGAGAGCATGATCTGCTTTAAACCATAGGTGTTTTTTTTTAAAAAAAAAACCCAACTATGGTTTAACATTTCCTGTACAGCGTGGATGGCATACCCACAGTCCACCTCCCACCACCAAGCATATCATGATGCCGCCCCCGCCCCCTGCAAAGTCCCTCAACATTTGGCTTCTTTTCAAATAATATTTTTTTAAAAATCCCCCCTAGCAGGCAATAGAGTCCCACAATTGCACCGGGGAGAGGGGACCGGTTTCATCTTCCCTTCTGATCTCATAAGAAAGGGGAGGGGTGATGTCACCTCTATTTACTTTTACAAAAGGGCCTCTTCTCCTTTTGGTGCACAGCCATTGTTAGAAGTACTCAGGGAAGTACTTAGGGAACAGAAGCACTTCTTCCCATTTCCTCTCTAAGACCTTTTAACAATGGCACCACACCAGAGAGAGAAGGAGCCCTTTTGAACAGGTAAAAAGAGGATTTGTTTTTGCTTTCCAGAGAAGCAGTAGGACAAGAGGCACTCCTTAACCAGCCCTAGGGAGCCAAAACACTACTGAGTCTGTCCCCTTCTGCTGTGTATGTGCTATTTGTGTATGTATGCATGCAAGTGTGTGCAGTGGCGTCACTAGGGTTGGTGTCACCTGGTGCCTGGGAATGCCGGCGCGCCTCCCTCGCCCGCCGATGCTGCTCCCGGTCTCGCCCGCCCGCCTGCCTGCCTCCGAGGAGGAGTTGGCTGCTTCGACGCCAACCCGGAGCGCTTCTCGGCTCCTTTCGGGCAATGGCACGGGCGACGGGGCAGCTCTGGCTGACACCCCCCTCATGGTGTCACCCGGGTGCGGTCTGCACTCCCTGCACCCCGCTAGTGACACCACTGAGTGTGTGCACATGCTGGCATGCAGCCCTCGAAGGGGAGATGAAACCTCATCGTGACCTGCAAGCCACAAAGGTTAGCCACACCTGCTATGCTCTGACCTAGAGGAAGGCCTCAGCTGGCAATTCATCGTTCAGAATGCAACTCAGGACCTATTTGCACTATTCAGTATTATGTCACTTTAAACTATCATGGCTTCCCTCAAAGAATCCTGGGAACTGGAGTTTCTTAAGGGTGCTGAGATTTCTTAGGAGACCCCTATTCCCCTCAGAACTCCCGAATTCCCCTGAAAGAGAGATTGCCGGTTAAACCACTCTGCAGTTCTACCTTCTGCCCACTCCTTATCTAGTTCACTTGAGCAGTGGAATGCAGGAACAAACTTCCCATGAGAATTCCCTATGCAAACTGGAAAAAGCACAAATAGCTACTTTTTCAGCTCACTACTAGCTCATGAGAGTCAGCTCCTTCCTTTTTATACTGTTCAGTATTTTGGGGAAGACAGCCGATATGAATCAACTGAACCAGGGAGGGTAGACTCTGAGATACTGTGAAATTTATTTAGTTTACTAGAACCCCCAAGACACTCTAATCACAGCCTGGTATAAGTCATACACTTAGAATTAAAGAATATTGGCTGCAGCGACCAGGCACATCGGTCCAGAGTTTCAGACAGACAGTCTCTCTCAGACCTACTTAGAGATGCCTGGGATTGAAACTAGGACCTACTGTGAAACTTGCTGGTCTATTGCAAATCACCCACCAGTAGATCTAGATCTATTTTCTTACTGCCGCTGATATAAGCCAGCTGGAGAGTCGGTCCTCACACTCTCAGGTGATAAACATGCCCACATGGATCACATCAAAGCCTTTAAAGCCTCACCTGCCAAAATGTTCTTAAAAGAGAATTTTTGTCTTTAGTTTGAGGGTCCAGAGAGCCTGCGCTGAAAGTGACAACAAATGCATCGTCCAAGTAAGCTGCAATAAAAAAAACCGCTGAACGCCGGTTTGGAATATCAAGAACCCGAAGTTTCCTGAAAGGCTGTGAAGAAATAGATAAAACGGATTGATGCCGTTCTACAGGGCAAGTTTTTCAGTCTTCGAATAACCCGCAGATGTAATATTTTCATGCTAAAACTGACCTTGGACTTTCTGGGAACAGCTTTCAAATCTGGGAAGTGCGAGCGGGAAAGAGGAGTAAAATGACGGGGAACGGAAGAATTAAAAACAAAAGCTCACTCCGTTTGAAGGCAAATTACACTCGAGGGAACTTAAGGCCAGGAGGAAAAAAAACGCATGAAAGCTGGAAGGAAAGGGAAGCGAAAGCGAGCGAGAGGCTTTTCGGTTGAAATAACTGCCAGGAAGTGAGTAAAAAATACTGGTAAAGCGAGCCAGGAAAAGGAGGCTCTTACGCGTGGAAGAGGGACAGGATGAGGCAAAGAGAGCAAAGACGACAGACCGCTTCAACCCACCGGTGGATGGGGGAGAAAGCTCATCGGTTTTCAGTCAGTGATCAAAGGCGCCACTCTCACCATCTCCAGATCTCACCTCAGGCTAGACCAAGCCCCCAGTCAGCCCTTTCGCGAGAAGCCAAGCAGCAGAGCACCGCCTTCCGGCTTCCCTGCTCTCCGTCCGTGCGCGCTTGTTGGCGCCGTCTACCATATTCCTCTTTCTTAGGCAGGCCTCTTAGGATTGCCAGGTTCCTGGCCTGAGACTGATCCTTATCTTTTAGGAGAAGAGAGAGTCAGCCAAGTGTAAGTGTTCTTGCAACATTGTAATGGGAAAAACCACAAGGTGGAATTCTCCCATGACGCTGAAGTTGGTTCCTAGCTTCCAGTTCCTTATTTGCTTGAAAGTTCAAAACACTAAAAAAGAAAAGTTGACAACTGCAGTAACTGCAAGCCAAAGTTAACATGTATCTGAACCCCAAAATATATGTTGGGGTACCCTGTATGATATATCACTGTGACCAGGGGACTCTCCCAGTCAAGAATAACAATACACTTATGCAATCAAAATCATCAGGCTTCTGATATTACTATAAATACATGAGGTCATAAAATCATAAAAAATAAGTACCTGGGGGTGCCCACCCCCAAATCTGCTCTGGGCCAGGACAAATCATACACCCCACAAAAGGGGAGAGTGTCCTCTATGAGATGCCGCTGCTTCCCATCTGGCCCAGAGCTTCTACTGGGCGCAGGTCACGGATGAGGGCATCTATGCATAATAGGGTTGCCAGGTCAGAAGCATCCCAAAACCTGAGATTTTAGGGGCAGGCCCAAGTGATGTCATGGGGTGGGCCCAACTGATGTCATTAAGCATGATACATTAAGCATCAATCACAGTTGCTTGGAGCGTACAATTAAAAAAAATCTGACTGGAAATTAAGCTAGATATTTTAGCTAAAAAATGGAGCCTGGGTAGGGAACATTTAATCTAGCCTACTTGCTTTCGGCAAGAAGGGTTTAAGTGCCTTCAGGCCAGGCCAGTCACCAGAAGGTCACTGTAGGAAGAAAGGAGCCTAGTGTTGTGGAGATGTTAGATGGGAGCATTTGGGAGTAAAGATGGATGCCCCTGAAGGCTGCAATTCTAAACACACATACTAAGGGACTAAGCCCCCATATAACTCAACAGGACTTACTTCTGAGTAGATATAGTTTGGATTGTGCTGTTGGTAAAGCTTGACTAGGGATCCTCTGCAAAGACATCCATATCCAAGCAGGGTTGGCAACCCCCTGCCTGGAATGCCCTGCCCTTATCTTTTAATGTGGCTCCTCCAAACTTCTTTACAGATTTGACCCTTCACTTCAGAAAGAGGTCTGAGAAATGAGTAAGAGTAAGAAGATTCTCTGCCTTTTCTGTCTGCATAGATGCCCTCATCCTTCCCCTGTGTCCAGCAGAAGCTCTGGGCCAGGCGGGACACAGTGACATCTCGTAGAGGACACCCTCCGCTTTCCTTGGGTGTATGATTTGTCCTGGCCCAGAGCAGATTTCGGGGTGGGCACCCTCAGTTACATATTTTTTAAGATTTTATGACATCATTATGCGTTTATGACAATATCAGAAGCCTGAAAAATTTTAATGAACAATTTTATTGTTATTCCTGACAGGGAGAGTTCCCCGATCACAGTAATATATCATACTGGGTACCCCACATATATTTTGGGGTTCAGAGACATGTTAACTTTCTTGTGGAGCTGCTGTAGCTGTGAACTTTTCTTCTATTTTAGTGTTTTGAACTTTCAAGCAAATAAGGAACTGGGAACTAGGAACCAACTTCAGCGTTGTAATTCTCCCTTCCCCCTGCACAACTTTTAAAGATACAGAAGACCTTTTGGAGGCTGGGCCTGGCAACCAAGAGGTCTTCTGTATCTTTAAAAGTTGTGCAGGGGGAAGGGAGAATTCCACCTTGTGTTTTTTCCCATTACGGTGTTGCAAGAACACCTGCACTTGGCTGACTTTCTCTTCTCCTGAAGATACAGGATCAGTCTCAGGCCCTGAGCCTGGCAATCCTAATACTAACCCAATCCTCTGATAATCTTCCCTCTCTATCACTAGTGCTTGGCTTCCCCCCAAAAATCCTGGAAAGTGTGGTTTGTGAAGGGTGCTGAGAGTTGTTAGGAGAGCCCTATTTCCCTCCCAGAGTTACAGTTTGCAGAGTGGTTTAACAGTCAGTCCCTCTTTTCAGAGAACTCTGAAGATTCTAGCTCTGTGAGAGGAATGGGGTCTCCTCACAACCCTCACCACCCTTTAACAAACCACAGTTCCTAGGATTCTTAGGGGGAAGCCCTGGCTGTTTAAAGTGGTATCATGGCAGAATAAATGTATGGTGTGAATGTGACCTGGCATTGGTGGGGTGGACTGTAGCTGAGAGGGGGCAAATGGGGGTGCTGACCCCCTGAGCTGTGCTTTGCCTCCCCACATTTTTTTGAGGAATTGGCTTCATTTTAATGTGTGACATGATAGACAATGACAACTTCCACTGAAAGAATGATAGATTGTTTTAAGAACAGGAGCAAGTTAAGAATAGGACCATATGAAAAAAATCAGTGAATAAGGCAGGGTGAGTGTACAACAAAAGCCTCATCTGGAAGAGCACCCCCCCACACACACACAAAATCAGCTCACTCAAGACTTTCCCGGACTGAGGTGGATTTTACATTATCACAATCACCCTATCCCTTAAGTGATCCTGAAAAAAATAGCCAGTATTGTGACATGACCCTTGAAAAGTTAAATATTGGAACTTTTGTATTATGGGCTAGAGTTGGACTCCACCCTTGGATTTTCTTTTGCTCTGCTTTTTCAAATTTAGCTTTGGTTGTGCTGTCTACTCAGCCAGCAATAAAGAAGCATGTTTGCCTGCAATAAGAAGTAAGAGTTTGTTTATTCTGCAGTTATTATAATGAGTAGAGCAGGATTGGGTGGGTGTTTATTGCTAAAGGGTGAAATAAAGAGATAATTTAAAGTGATCTGAAAAAATGGCTACTTTAGTCTTTTAAAATACTCACTATACTAGGGTTGCCAGATCTCTGGTTTTTGCCTGGAGACTCCAGTTTTTTGGGGTCTTCTCTGGATGAGTCACCTTAATCTCTGGACTCTTAAATTTCTAGGTGGTCTGGTTCAAAAGATATAAACCAAAATGTCAGCTGCCCTCCCAACTTCTGTTAGTACTGGCTGCTCTAATCAGGGCCAGTTCTAAAGGGCGGCCAGGTGGGGCACTGGCCCGAGGGCCCCGGAGCTACAGGAGCCCCTGAGGGGCCCTCTGCTCCCCTTCCGCAATCCACAGCACCATCCGCCTGCCCACCATTCCCTTGCCTCACCTACCTGTCTCCTGTCTTTTACCATTGCCCTTAATAAAGATGGCAGCCGCAGTTTCCCTAAGGTACTGAAGCCGCAGCTGCCATCTTAGTTGATGGCAGAGATGCACGCGCATAGCACGCACATGTGCCATCAACAAAGATGGCGGTGGAGGCTTCATCCCCTTAGGGAAACTGTGGCCGCCATCTTCATTAAGGGCAATGGTAAAAGACAGGAGACAGGTAGGTGGGGGATCACGTGTGAGACGTGAGCATTCGCCCAAGTGCACAGACCGGGGCCCAGGGCAAGCTGATGCCCAAGGGCCCCAGCATGCCTGGAGCCAGCCCTGGCTCTAATCCCTGCCCTTTCAGGTTTTTAGCCAATAAGTGAAGTCAGGGTTGTGATTGACAAGATTTGTTGACCCCCAGGCAATACCTAAACCCAATTTCCTGAGGACGGTTTCCTTTTCCTGCTTGTCTCGCATCAGGAATTCAGAGAGAGAGAGAGAGAGAGAGAGAGAGAGAGAGAGAGAGAGAGAGTGTGTGTGTGTGTGTGTGTGTATCTTTTAACAGCATAAAGAGTACTTTCTCTGTACAGGATTGGAACTTGCTTCTGAGTAAACATGCATAGGACTGCACTACAACAGATCACAGCTGGATCTTGGTGGGCATATACAGTAAACAATTGTAGTTATAATAAAAGTGTACATGCAGGGTTTTTTTTAATTATTTGCAAGAATTGCGTATTATACATTTTATCTTTCAAATAATTTTTGAACAGAGATTTTAAAAAGTATACATGCTGCAGTTTTATACTTTCTAATTAAGGAGTCAAACAAGCTTAAATTTTACTGGACTGTTGAAGAGGGCAGTTTATTTGTCTTATTCATAACCTGTTGTGAAAACCTACCCAATATGAAGCTTTTCTGGAAGTAAAGCTGCAATGCTAATTCCACATACCTGGGAGTTAACCCCACTGAATTCAGTAGGACTTACTTTTGAGTAGACATGGTTAGGATTGTGCTGAAAATCAATGGGACTTTTGAGTAAACATAGAAAAGGGTTGTGTCTAAGCAAGCAAGAAGGAATGATCCCGTCACTTCAACCGGACCTGGAAACACCCTCATTTAGCTAAGACTTCTATCTTAATTTCCAATCAGAGATTTTTATTTGAGTGGTATGCTCCAAGCAACTGTGGTTGATGCTTAATGTATCATGCTTAATGACATCACCAGGGCCCACCACTGAAATGTCAGGGTTTGGGATGCTTCTGACCTAGCAAACTACACTATATCCATAATCATAGTGGCTATTTTTTCTTGATTACTTGATGGCAAAGTATGAAAACAGCCCTACAGGAATAGAAATATTACTGTGTGCACTACAGTTAGCTCACTGGCTGGCTGTATACCTAAGCTGTAACTCAAGCCTAATTTTTGATTTTTCCAATATGTGCAGTGCAGCATGAGGCCTTTTCAGAGTTTCTGGACAGAAAAATCAACTAGCAACCAGTAAAAAATTCCAGTTCCATTCTACAATTAGTTTTCAATTGCTTCATTCGTCCTTTATGTAGCAGCCAGTTAAAAAGTTTTTCTTGATTGTCCAACAGGAAGGAACATCTAAAGGCCAGAAGAAGAATAGAAGGAGGAACTGTCAAGGAGAAGTTAACAAACACACCTTATCGTGTTTATTTTCTTTCTGCCTTTCCCTAAACTTGTAGTATGCACAAGTTTGTTTCTCCGGCGGAATCTAAAACTGAAATACCTAATGCAGCATCAAAGCCAAGCTCAGGAGCTCACTGTCTTTACCAAAGTATTTAGGTTCATGAACAATCAGAACACAGGCACAGACTATAGGTGAAAGGGACTGTAGCTATAGGCAAAGTCAAGTTTTTGAGTCTAGTATTCCTAGGGATCACTCAAAAAGGGGGTGAGACAATTAAACAGATTAAACTTCATTCATGTAAGTTAACACATTCTCTGGATGGAGAGTGATGGAGAAGGTCACTGCCTTCCCCTTCCCCTGGCCTGGCCCTCACAATCTCTCCACCAGTGGGGGGGGAATTGGCTGGTGATATGTGCCTCTTCTCCCCAATGCCTCACCTAGAAATGTGGCTGCCCCACCCAGAGCTTGGAAAAGTTACTTTTTTGAACTACAACTCCCATCAGCCCCAGACAGCATGGCCACTGGATTGGGCTGATGGGAGTTGTAGTTCAAAAAAGTAACTTTTCCAAGCTCTGGCCCCACCCAACAAGGAAGGCTGGTTACAGGGCTAGGCGAAAGGCAGGAAGCCAACAGTAGGGGGAACTCTGCTGAGTTCTTCAAGGGCAACACTGAGACTGAAGAGGAAGGTGGCAGGAAGTGTCACTCTCTGGACTGGGTATAAGTAAGAAGGCCGACGGTTGCGGGCTGGTTGAGGACAGACTAAGGTTGATGTGGCAGTTCCCCAACAGACCAACCTTCATGGCCTTTTAACCTTGTACCACAATGGCAACAACTTCTGGCAAAATAGCATGGAAGTGCTGTAGGGTTCAAGGGAATGTAGACTCTTATCTGCAGAGAACATGCCAAATAATTGTTGGTGGACTTAGATTGAGGTTGTCTTGCTGTCAAGTGTGCTGCCAAAGGTTTCTGTTGCTGTTATTTGGGGGGAGGGTGTTAATGAAGTGCATGTGTTTTTGTGTGGATGTATTTGTATTGTTATACTGTATTTTTACCTCTATGTTTTTAAATATGATGTCAGTTGCTGGGAGACCTTTTTCAGTAACAAACTAACAAACTTAATAAATCATAATCTAGAGGTGAACTGTGTGACTGCAAAATTTACTATTTTTTGCTGGCATTTCCTTTCAAAGAAAGAGAAAAATCCATCCATAACAAGTTCCAATGTTACTTATTATGAAAGAGTTCCTGAGGGTCCTACTGTTAGGCTGACCAAGGCAGCCACAGGTTTTTGAATGTCAAGCTGTTAGTTGTTACTGTATTTTTAGTGATTGGGGATGGGGGGGGCAGAGTCTCCTGTAGGATTATCTGCCTGGCATGCTAAAATAACTAGACTGGCTACTATGTGCCTTGACTTTGAGGGTGTGGGGAATTTGCTGCTTAGGCACCAAAATGTCTTAGCCCAGCTTAAAAAATTGTTGACAGAGCCAGATCAACATTCCTTATAGCAGTCAACTTCTTAAAAGAGAGAAGGAGGATGCTCCTTGAGGCAAGGTTCTGCTTAGCTCAGAATTCCTTATCATTATCAACTAGATGTGGCTCTTCTGGTACATGTGAAATCTATTATTTAATTTCCTTAAAATATATACCACACCTTTCTTCCATCTTGGATCCCAAGATTGCATTGATGTGGTTCCACATCCAGCCTCTGACAGTTTCAGCTAGACAGTGGCTTTATAGGCCTCCAGTTCAGATAATACCCTAGGATCACAATAATTAAAAAAAGAAAAGAGTGTTTCTAAACATGTGCAGAGTTAACATCCCCCTCAAATACTAAGTGACTATAAACAGATCGCACACTTAGGCTATAAGGAAAAAAAATATTGCCATTCCTTCATTTTGGAGCACATGTTGTGTGCACTTATTTTTTAAAAAAGAGGCATTCACCATTATTGCACAAGCCTATCTCAAGGCCATATCCATATCAAACTACATCCCTGAAGTTTTTTATTTTACGAAAAGGCAGCTGAGTGTGGGGTTTGGATGAGGGCATAACCCTTACCTCTGCACTTTTCTGACTGAAAATCACTCTCCTTTCTCTAAGTCAGTGGTTCCCAACTCAGGGGCTGCAAAGTAATCCAGAGGGGAGCCACAAAGAGTGAAGAAATGAATTATTATTTTTTAAGTCTTCACTCCCTGGATGCTGACTGCTCCCCATGGCCACTGCAGATGACACCTCCCCCTTCTTCAAACGAGAGGGGAGGACTTTTGCTGAAGTGCCAGAGTGTCTTTCAGGGACACCAAGGGCAGGCATCTGCCTATAAAATGTGGCAGACGCCAAAGGAGGCTGAGGGCGGAGCTTCCATGAAGAAGAGGGGGTTACTCTTCTTCCCATTTCCTTGCACTGACGCTGCTGACAACACCCTTAGAACGAGAGGAGAGGGCTTTTCATGAAGCAAAAAGAAGAAAGGCTGCTTTCTCCCTTCCTTCCTGGCAGCCAACCTGCCTGCCTTTCTTGCCACCTCCTTTAAAAAATTATTCTTATTTGCGAGACCACCCAGATCTCGCCTTCAGCCCAGATGGATCAAGGAGCAGTGAGGAAGCTCAGGACTTTCTCATCCCCCATCTCTGAGGCTAAGTGTGTGTGCCAGCATCCCCCCTTTCTTCCACCTATACTCTGCTCCCCCCCAAATCTCTCTCCAAGATGCTGTAGAAGTTAAGGCAACCTTTCCCAACCAGTATGCCTCCAGATGTTATTGGACCACAACTCCCATCAGCCTCAGCCAGCATTGCCAATGGTCAGGAACGATGGGAGTTGTGGTCCAACAACATCTGGAGGCACACTGGTTGGGAAAGGCTGAGTTAAGGGCTTCCTCATGTGCCCAAATGCATGCACATCTGCAGATACTTGCAAGAGGGACAAGTGTGTTTGTGTGTGCTGATCTGTCTTCTGTTCCACTCCCATTCCCCAAGTACACACTAACCAAGTCATCAGTTCTGATTATCATCCCAAGGCCTAAAAGTACTAACCCCCCTCCTCAATCTATCCACCTTTATGTCTTCACAATCTAGCATCCCTACCACTACCACATTGCTGCTTCTTGATTATTATTAGTAGTAGCATTCTAAAAATGTCAGCAGGTTGGCTGAGGTCCACATACTGCAGCTGAAATGTATTTAATTATTATTGCATTTATATCCCACTTTTCCTCCAAGTTGCTCAAGGTAGTGCACATAGTTCCCCCCCCCTCCATTTTATCTTTACACCAACCCTGTGAGAAGGGTCAGGCTGAGATACTGTGTCTGGTCCAAGTTCACCCAGTGGGCTTTGTGGGTGGGTGGGGATTTGAACCTGGATCTTAGTCCAACACTGTAACCCACTGGGGTTGGGAGACAGGACTGTACATCTTCAGACTGTGTGTGGGGAGGGAGGGGGATACCAATTTGATCGGGCCTTTGCATTAAGAAAAGAAAGTAACACTCGCTGGAAAGGGATATTTGGAGATGTGATTTTGCCATGGACCATTTTTTCAAGTTAAAATCTACCTCAATGTAAGTAAATGTCTTTAGAATTGAGAGACAGGCGGAAAGGAATCATTGATTTAACATACAATCCACATATCAGTCCATTTCTCATCATACAAAATATAAAATGTATATCCATTCTCAAGACCACTGAAGACTTCTTATCAAAACACGTTTGGCTTTGTTACACATTTTGTATTTTCATGGGCATTAGGTTATGCATATTGGCTTTTGTTTATAAGTTGCCCTTCATGTTGATATTGACATTGTTTTGACCATATTATATATTTTGGTTTCTTACTATGTATGGGCATTGAGTTATTTTCAAAAGTTTTCTGGCCTATTTTGCATTATTACATGAGAACACCTACAAGGATTTCATACTGTTTGTATACATTAAATTTTTGATATTTTTTATGACATTGTATTCATGTCTGTACCTTAACTTTTTCTGGAGGACCATTTTTTCAAGTAACAGAGACTAAAATTACAGTTAGCATGGGGAGAGGGGTCACAAAAAATTTTGAGCTTACAAAGGTGGTCCCATACTCATAAAGGTTGGGAACCACTGCTCTAAGTTGCAGCTGGGGGGACTCACATGGCAAATGGTTTGGATATATGCCACCTCCTCCACACTACCTCCCATGGGTCCCCAGTCAGAAAACCCCCAAGTCACATTTTCTTTGTCCCTAAGGCCCCAATCCTATACTCACTTACCTGGAGTTAAGTCTTAACAAATCCTATGGGACTTAACATCCAGTAAACATATCTATCACTGTGCTGTAAGTCTGTGCTTAATAGGCTTGCAACGTTTTAACTGGAAAATTATGGGTATTCCAGCCAAAGACACTGCCTTCTTAAGGCAAAACAAGTAGGAAAGTGGGATTTCCTGGACCAAAAGTATTATCAGCGATTCCTTTTGTAGCAAGTGGTTTGCAATCCTTTTCTCATCCATTTTCACAAGTTCCAGTAAGTAGTGTTTGTTGAAGAGGGACCATATCTCAGTGGGAGAGCACATATTTTGCATGTAGAAAATCCCAACTTCTGTTTCTAACATCTTAAAAAGTATCCACAGGACCAGAGCTGAGCTTTAACATCAGTGGGCTGGAAAGATCAATAGTCTGACTTAGTATATGCCAGCATCAAATCACATAGTAGCCATCATCACCCCAGAACTGTGGCAGTTGCTCTAAATCCAGCAACCTACCCATTTAATTTCTTCAAGCAAGGTTAGGATGATCCAAATTTATCTATGCACAAAATCTGTATGTGGAATTGCAGAGAGAGCATGAAAAATTACACAACACTGCAAATTCAAAGCAGCCAGGGCTTATGTGAAACAACCCCGAGAAAGTACATGTCTGTATGGGCTCTGATTAACTATATAAAATAAATTAGCACTTCTAATATCTATGCACAGCTCACTCAACTCCCACACCGGTAGTCACAATAGTACAGGGGTGCACAAGAAGATGACTGTGTAATTGGCATGATGGTTACTAGGCCATTTACCGGCTTCCACCTGCATCTTACCTTACAGCATCATTGCCTAGCTTTAGTTCATGCTACTGAGATTTGCTAAGGAAATGTTAATAGTTGACTGTGCTAATCGCATGGATGTTTTGTTGCATGAAACAATGCAAATTATTTGCCATGAAGCAATAATAAAAAAATAATCAGTTTCACAGTTTATTCTTGTATTTCAGGGGGACAGAAGAAGCTCATCGGTGATTCTAACTTTTTTTTTCCAGAAGCAGGATGCACATTCATATCTTAGCTTGCAGAGTTTCCTGTAAGAATCATGGATGATAAAATGTGCTGGTTTTTGTCAAGATATTAAGTAAACCACATGATTACTTGTTTCAGGGAACGTTCCTGGATATAATTGCATCCCAGCAGAATTCTAGAGTTCACTTACTTAAAAAGAATTTTATCAAATGAATACAACTATTTGCAAAAATGACATTGCTGAAAATGGTTCAGAACATTGGCCTAATTTTTAAAACGCATTACAGTCTTACTGCTACATTTCTTTACCAAAAGCAGATGTTTAAGAAATTCTGCCACACCTTTAAATACTACTGTACCAATAATCATGTGTGTAGAAGATTTGCTGGGCTTTGTTACACAACAAACCAAGTATGAAGAAAATATTTCATAAAATTTGCTAAGACCTAAAAAGGAACATACTTGCTGCAAAGTTATTTATTGGGCGATTAAAAACATTTTTACCAAGAAAAGTATAAGACCCAAATTTATTTACCATGTTTGAATTCTAACTTTCCTCCAAGGTGCTCAGGGCAGCATAAATAGGATTATCTTATCCTGGACTAACAACCACCTTATTTTGGCCTAACAACCATAAATAGGATTATTTTATTTTGCCTAACAACTAACATAAAGGAACTTGTCAAAGCTCCCCTTTCTCAGCATTGTAACTGAGTGGGGATGGAAAGCCGAGTTCCCAGATCCAAAGCCCAGCTCTGAACAAGGTATAAAACATTCCCTATTCCTCTCAGCACAGCTCTTCCAGGATTAGTTCTTGCATCTTTCTCATCCAACAGCAGGGCCTCAGAGAAGTATTCTGGGGCCCACGGCAAAACATAGCATTGGTGCCCTCGTCCTGCACACACAAACCCCAATACTGTCAGTAGGTAACAGTGTATTTAAGTACTTAGAATATTGAAATAAATGAATTATATAGTGCAGTGGTTCCCAAACTCCCCCCTTCCCCTTGGACCACAGGGAAACTGCTGAAGATCCTGGAGGACCACTTAATGTTTTTTCTGCTTATTGTAGCAATTGTAATGCACTGTGCTAGATGCCATATCATGTTACATTGTATTTTATTGTTACTTTTATTTCTTATATTGCATTTTATATTATAACAAAACACAAAATGAGAAATATAAGTAGCATTTAAATATTGATATGAATATCTAATACGATGGATTTGCTGCTTCCTGTCTTCAACCACAAATTTCGGTTATTAAATCAATTATTATTAGTATGTATTGTGGTAGGCCTCTATAAATACTGTATTATATAAGTCTATATAATTATATGTTAGAGTATGCTAGAGTGTGTTGTTGAAGTTGTCCCCCCTCAGAATGTAATGAAATGTATTGTGTTTTAAAAGGAAAGTGGCCTGTCTGCTCATTTCTTGGTGTAGTGGTTAAGGTGTTGGACTACGACCTGGGAGACCAGGGTTCGAATCCCTGCATAGCCATAAAGCTCACTGGGTGACCTTGGGCCCGTCACTGCCTGTCAGCCTCATGAAAACCCTAAGTCAGAATAGACTTTAAGGCAGTACATTTACATTTAGGAAGACTGGGCTTACAGCCAACTTGTAGTATTCATGTCAGCAAGTCCAAGCTATCCTCTCCAATAGGCATCAACAGGTAGCATTGGGGGAAGAGGTTTCAGACCCTTGGCCTCTCAATTGTGGTGTGCCACAGGGCTCTATCCTCTCCCCCATGCTATTTAATATCTATATGAAGCCGCTGGGGACAATCATTAGGAGATTTGGGCTGCAGTGTCACCAATATGCGGATGATACTCAGCTCTATTCTCTCGTTTAAATCTTCACCAGAGTTGGCTGTGGAGGCCATGTCCAAGTGCCTGGAATCCGTGAGTGGATGGATGGGAAGGAACAGGTTGAAGCTGAATCCCGATAAGACCGAGGTGCTACTCATGGGAGACAGAGGAAGGTTGGGAGATATTGACTTGATGTTCGATGGGGTGAGATTGCCCCTAAAGGACCAGGTCCGCAGCCTCGGGGTTGTTCTTGATTCCAAGCTGTCCATGGAGGCTCAGATCTTGGCAGTGAGTCGGGCAGCTTGGTATCAATTACACCTCATACGTAGACTGCAACCATACCTTCCTGTTCATCAGCTCCCATTGGTGGTACATGCCCTGGTCACCTCTCGTTTGGATTACTGTAATGCGCTCTACGTGGGGCTACCCTTGAAAACGGTCCGGAAATTACAACTTATACAAAATGCGGTGGCTCGACTACTCACAAACTGTCGCCGCCAGGAGCATATTACTCCAGTGCTGCTCGATCTGCACTGGCTTCCAGTTGTTTTCCAGGCCCAATTCAAGGTGTTGGTATTAACATTCAAATCCCTACACGGTCTCGGCCCAGTTTATCTGATGGAGCGCCTCCAACGCCACCAATTATGCCGCCCCACAAGATCAGCCACACAGGGCCTTCTCTCAGTCCCACCAACTAAAACAGCTAGGTTGGTGGGGATGAGAGAGAGGGCATTCTCAGTGGTGGCCCCCACTCTCTGGAACTCCGTCCCGTGTGATCTTCGGCATGCCCCTTCCCTGAATGTATTCCGCCAGGCCTTGAAGACCTGGCTTTTCAGACAGGCCTTCGGGACTCCCAGGGAGGGTTAATCTCTATGACAAATTGCCTGTTACTCTGAACTGTCATTGTTTATAGTTTTATCGTTGTATTGTATTATTATGATGTATTTTATTGTAACAGAGATGTACGTCGCCTAGAGTGGCCATTGGCCAGATAGGCGACACATAAATTAAATTATTATTATTATTATTATTATTAAAACGGAACCAGTTGGAGAAATAATGGAACAGATGGGAAATACCTTATTTGGATCCGGATAGGACTTTCTAGATGGCCAGACTTAAATCACCCGAAAAGGAGATAATGATCTCCGAGAAGGTCCTATGTCTGAGGGGAAGTTTATGATATTTAATGTCTGGGGAAAGTCTGGGGAAAAATGAGTGTGAGAACGGAAAATGCATATTCAGATCAGATGAGAGGCTATAAAAGAAAAAATATCTATATGGGGTATCAATCCTTATATCTGTATGAGGTATCAATCCTGCTGCCAAGTTTGTCAAGTTAGCCTAATTGCTGAAGTCCTATGCAGAGCCTTGTTCGAGCCTTGTGGGTGAGATTTCTATTCATTCTTTTTTATGTGTTAAAATATCTAGACTGCATAAGTGTGCAAATATTAAAGAACCTTTTGTTTTCCTTAATGTTCTTTAATAATCTTTAGTTGTGTGATGTATTATTCTGATTTATTCATGTATTGATGTATGCTCATATATACTCATAGAAATGTGTAGTTAATAAAAAGCATAAACTCTTCTGCTGTAGAACTCCACCCTTTTTTTCCTGATTTTCCCCCAAGTCCTGAGAGAAATCCTGGGTGGGAATTTCCTCCCAAGCCTGCTAGTTTAAAATTTACTTCTGTGGCAAATCAGCAAGTCTAGGCAAGTTCATTTGTTTACATACAAGGACTCTGAATGGCTTTGGCTTAAGGGAAAAGTAAAGAACCCTTGAATCTGTGCATAGGCAAGTCAAAAGTTGTTCAGACATTTCAGTATTATATATAATTCCACCATTATTAATAAATTATGACAAATCCACAGACACACAGCTGACCATCTAAAATTCTAAATGAAGCTCATGGACCACAGTTTGGGAACCCTTGATATGTAGTATTTAAAGGTGATAAATTCTTTAATAATAAAAAATACCAATTCACTAGATAAGCAAAGGGTTTGCTTATCTAGTGAATCAGCATTCATAGTTATTAATTTATGCATTTTACCTAGCATAATTTACTGGAGTATAAAAAGAATATCTTACAATCTCAAATAATGAATCACAGTATCTACAAACATTGTTTATGGTTACTAAAATTAAAAATGGAATTTTTTGAACATTTGCATAAAACAAACCAAAAGTCATTCATTACAATAATTAAACTTCTAATACTTAGGCAGGTATCCTATTGAATGACTTCCCCCTCGCCAATCTTTATAGAGGGGGGATCCTAGAAATTACAGGCCAGTTAGTTTAATGTCTATCCCAAGAAAACTGGTAGAAAGTCTAAAAGACAATTTAACCAAGCATATATAAGAACAAGTCCTGCTGAAGCAGAGCCACATAGTTTCTGTAAGACAAAGTCCTGTCTCGCTAACCTATTAGAATTCTTGGAGAGTGTCAACAAGCATATATAGAGGTGATCCAGTGGACATAATGTACTTAGACTTTCAAAAAGCTTTAGACAAGGTACCTCACCAAAAACCCGAGTAAGCTTAGCAGTCACGGAATAAGAGGAGAGGTCCTGTTGTGGATCAGGAATTGCTTAGGTAGCAAGAAGCAGGGAGTAGGAATAAATGGACAATTTCCCCAGTGGAGGGCTGTAGAAAGTGGAGTCCCCCAAAAGATTGGTATTGGGATCTGTACTTTTTAACTTGTTCATAAACTATCTAGAATTAGGGGTGACTGAGTAGTGAGATGGCCAAGTTTGCTGATGATGCTAAATTGTTCATAGCTGTTAAAAAGGGATTGTGAAGAGCTTTAAAAGGATCTCTCCAAACTGAATGGGTGGTAAAGTGGCAAATGAAATTCAGTGTAAAGCTTAAAGTTATGCATATTAGAGCAAAAACCCAGGAATTTGTCTTACTGTGAATTTCTGTTCAGATGATGGATGACATTCCTGATTTGGATGATGCCTCCTACTGGAAGAAACAGGCAGGGTGCACTAAAGCCTTTTGCTTCCAGAGGGAGAAGTCATTCCTCTCACCAGACCAACTGGCCGAGAAGACAACTCCTTGACCCCACACCAACATTCCAACTTCAACTCTATTGATCCCTAAAACCTAACTTTCAGAAACTGTATGGATCAGAAAAAGAGAAACGAACAGGGAACAGAGAAGCACAGCAAATAAAGGGCTTAACCACACCAAAGTAGAACAGCCACCCCAAAAACTCAATGGAGCACACATGTGAAAAGGACAGAAAAATACCTAACCATACATATGGCAGCAGCAGAAGCCATAAACCACACCCCTCAGATTGCCAGCAGAGGAAAGAGAGGTGGGCAGAATGTCATCCATCATCCCCAGGAAACAGAAATGTAAGGTAATTCCATTTTTACCTGAGAATGATGGATAACATTCCTGATAATCTCAAAGTCCTGGGTGGGCTTCCTCTGCCCCACTTCTCAGTGCTTTACAGCCTTCTGAAGGACCTTCCTATCAAAGGCTACAGCTATAGCATCTCAACAAAGTGTGAGGGGAAACCCATATTGCTACTCCAGAAATTTCCAGCACAGGAAATCTACCCTTAAACATAAGAACATAAGAACATAAGAACATAAGAACATAAGAACATAAGAACATAAGAACATAAGAACATAAGAACATAAGAACATAAGAACATAAGAACATAAGAAGAGCCTGCTGGATCAGGCCAGTGGCCCATCTAGTCCAGCATCCTGTTCTCACAGTGGGCAATCAGTTGCCTGGGGGAAGCCCGCAAGCAGGACCCAAGTGCAAGAACACTCTCCCCTCCTGAGGCTTCCGGCAACTGGTTTTCAGAAGCATGCTGCCTCTGACTAGGGTGGCACAGCACAGCCATCATGGCTAGTAGCCATTGATAGCCCTGTCCTCCATGAATTTGTCTAATCTTCTTTTAAAGCCGTCCAAGCTGGTGGCCATTACTGCATCTTGTGGGAGCAAATTCCATAGTTTAACTATGCGCTGAGTAAAGAAGTACTTCCTTTTGTCTGTCCTGAATCTTCCAACATTCAGCTTCTTTGAATGTCCACGAGTTCTTGTATTATGAGGGAGAAAAACTTTTCTCTATCCACTTTCTCAATGCCATGCATAATTTTATACACTTCTATCATGTCTCCTCTGACCCGCCTTTTCTCTAAACTAAAAAGCCCCAAATGCTGCAACCTTTCCTCGTAAGGGAGTCGCTCCATCCCCTTGATCATTCTGGTTGCCCTCTTCTGAACCTTTTCCAACTCTATAATATCCTTTTTGAGATGAGGTGACCAGAACTGTACACAGTATTCCAAATGCGGCCGCACCATAGATTTATACAACGGCATTATGATATCGGCCGTTTTATTTTCAATACCTTTCCTAATTATCCCTAGCATGGAATTTGCCTTTTTCACAGCTGCCGCACACTGGGTCGACATTTTCATCATGCTGTCCACTACAACCCCGAGGTCTCTCTCCTGGTCGGTCACCGCCAGTTCAGACCCCATGAGCGTATATGTGAAATTCAGATTTTTTGCTCCAATATGCATAATTTTACACTTGTTTATATTGAATTGCATTTGCCATTTTTCTGCCCATTCACTCAGTTTGGAGAGGTCTTTTTGGAGCTCTTCGCAATCCCTTTTTGTTTTAACAACCCTGAACAATTTAGTGTCATCAGCAAACTTGGCCACTTCACTGCTCACTCCTAATTCTAGGTCATTAATGAATAAGTTGAAAAGTACAGGTCCCAATACCGATCCTTGAGGGACTCCACTTTCTACAGCCCTCCATTGGGAGAACTGTCCGTTTATTCCTACTCTCTGCTTTCTGCTTCTTAACCAATTTCTTATCCACAAGAGGACCTCTCCTCTGATTCCATGACTGCTAAGCTTCCTCAGAAGCCTTTGGTGAGGTACCTTGTCAAACGCTTTTTGAAAGTCTAAGTACACTATGTCCACTGGATCACCTCTATCTATATGCTTGTTGACACTCTCAAAGAATTCTAATAGGTTACTGAGACAGGACTTTCCCTTGCAGAAGCCATGCTGGCTCTGCTTCAGCAAGGCTTGTTCTTCTATGTGCTTAGTTAATCTAGCTTTAATAATACTTTCTACCAGTTTTCCAGGGACAGAAGCTAAGCTAACTGGCCTGTAATTTCCAGGATCCCTTCTGGATCCGTTTTTGAAGATTGGCGTTACATTTGCCACTTTCCAGTCCTCAGGCACGGAGGAGGACCCAAGGGACAAGTTACATATTTTAGTTAGCAGATCAGCAATTTCACATTTGAGTTCTTTGAGAACTCTCGGGTGGATGCCATCCGGGCCCGGTGATTTGTCAGTTTTTATATTGTCCATTAAGCTTAGAACTTCCTCTCTCGTTACCACTATTGGTCTCAGTTCCTCAGAATCCCTTCCTGCAAATGTTAGTTCAGGTTCAGGGATCTGCCCTATATCTTCCACTGTGAAGACAGATGCAAAGAATTCATTTAGCTTCTCTGCAATCTCCTTATCGCTCTTTAGTACACCTTTGACTCCCTTATCATCCAAGGGTCCAATTGTCTCCCTAGATGGTCTCCTGCTTTGAATGTATTGATAGAATTTTTTGTTGTTGGTTTTTATGTTCTTAGCAATGTGCTCCTCAAATTCTTTTTAGCATCCCTTATTGTCTTCTTGCATTTCTTTTGCCAGAGTTTGTGTTCTTTTTTATTTTCTTCATTTGGACAAGACTTCCATTTTTTGAAGGAAGACTTTTTGCCTCTAAGAGCTTCCTTGACTTTGCTCGTTAACCATGCTGGCATCTTCTTGGCCCTGGCGGTACCTTTTCTGATCTGCGGTATGCACTCCAGTTGAGCTTCTAATATAGTGTTTTAAACAACTTCCAAGCATTTTCGAGTGATGTGACCCTCTGGACTTTGTTTTTCAGCTTTCTTTTTACCAATCCCCTCATTTTTGTGAAGTTTCCTCTTTTGAAGTCAAATGTGACCGTGTTGGATTTTCTTGGCAATTGGCCAGTTACATGTATGTTTAATTTAATAGCACTGTGGTCACTGCTCCCAATCGGTTCAACAACACTTACATCTTGCACCAGGTCCCGGTCCCCACTGAGGATTAAGTCCAGGGTTGCCGTCCCTCTGGTCGGTTCCATGACCAACTGGTCTAGGGAATATTCATTTAGAATATCTAGAAACTTTGCTTCTTTGTCATGACTGGAACACATATGCAGCCAGTCTATGTCCGGGTAGTTGAAGTCACCCATTACTACCACATTTCCTAGTTTGGATGCTTCCTCAATTTCATATCTCATCTCAAGGTCTCCCTGAGCATTTTGATCAGGGGGACGATAGATCGTTCCCAGTATTAAGTCCCTCCTGGGGCATGGTATCACCACCCACAATGATGCTGATGCTGCTGCATCTCTAAGGAAATGGGCCATGATGCCACCTGGCAGTTGCATGTGCAATGCCACACAGCCTGGGCTATGCATTCCTGAATCAACTAGAAACAGAAGAGGAAGGGACCTTCCAGCAAAAGGGTCAGTGAAAGCCACAAACCAAGACTCAGAATTCCCCAAGTCCTGGATCTCTCTAGATAGTATCCTCCTGATATCTAAGGTGTGCCACCTGCACTCATGTGAGCATGAAGGTTATTACACAATAAGGTAGTCCCACCTCCTGGGACCGATGGAACACTATTGACCTCAGGCATGAAAGGTGCATCAGATTGCAATACCACCTTAGCAGAATGGAAAAACAAAACACAAGCTACGGATACGACGTCATGGGCTTTAACACTGACACCTTTTTGTCTGATGTTATTGACACCAGAAATACCATCTTAAGAGACAAAATTCTATGGAACAAGTGACCACCAGTACAGTGAGGACACAATTCAAACTCCAAGTGAGAATTGGTGCACCCCTGGAGAGAAACTAGGGCCAAATATGTCATAAGATGTTTGTGGATGAGAGCAGAGGACAAGGTTGGATCACCCAAACTGGCTAGAACACTGCTTAAAATGGCAGCCTATGTTTTAATGGTGCTGTAGCCCAGACCCTTATTCACCCCCTCCTGGAGAAAACCCCCAGCATATCCTAACCAGAAGAGAAAATATCTCCAGGTGGAGCTGGATACCCTACTGTTTGAGGCCCACTTTGAGGCAAGTAGAGTGTCTAAAACCTTTAACAGATGGGCACCTTGAACATCCGAAGCCAAGGACTTCAGGTCCAGACAAATGACCTGAAACCCTAGGCTGCTGTCCTCAGAGTGACTACCTGGATGGGAAGAATACCCTCACTGGAATGGCTATCATCTGTGGTCAGGATCAGTCTCTGCTGCTCCTCCCATTCACTCACTCAATTGAACTACCACCATTGCAGCTCCCTCTCTACGCCAGGTCTGGAAAGGACACCTCAATTCTCACCTTTACTGGAATGTGAACATGGAATAGAAACAGAAGCTGCTGAAGACTGGGAGAGAAACCACAACTATCAGATGAGTTAATATCCCAACACCATCATGCTGATGTCACCTGAGTGAGACACCAGGTCACATTCTGTGATCAGATAAGAAAGAACATGCCAAACTGACACCAAACAGTCACTATACGCCAGAATGATTTAACATTAGCCAAAACTCTCGAGAAAGAAGCTTCTCCAGCTAAATGAAACATCTCCAACTTATGCATGCTGGCAGAAACTTGCCATGCTGTGGGAATCTGTGCCGTGCCAGCCATCCCTATAATAAAACTTTTGTTTAAAGGGTCATAAAGAACTAGAAGGGTTGGGGCTGCTTTTCCTTTTAATTAGACATTAAAGAAACAAGCATTTTCTCCACACAGAGGGAACACACTGGGTCTTCAAATAACCACAGTCTGAAATATATAACCCTTCTTCAGTGGGTACACTACATGTATCCGCAGCCCTACACCTTGACTAAACCCAGGGCGTGAACACAAGGAAGAGGTGTTCCTTGTTGCCACCTGTAGTGGGTTCTAAATTTAGGCATCACAAACTTGAGTGATTAACACAATCTCCCAAAATCTTGATTAGCACCCTTTGCTTCAGCTGACAAACTCTGGGTAAAGAGACCCCCACATCAGCCAACAAGACAGAAACAAGGAAATTCAAAAATGTCATGAAGAGAACCCATACAGCTCTCCAAACAGTATTGAAGGGTTGTAGGAAAATCAAAGAAACACTGTGGGCTGTTTGGCAGGAACAAAATGGAACATTAAATTTCATGTTAGCACAAATAGCCAGGAACTGGGATGAGGGCTCAGGTGCCACAGGCTGTTCTTTAATTTACAACAAAATCTACCTGGCCATAGCCAAGGCAGCAGGGGAAAATTTTCAGGCACAGATTCCAATTCCTTCACTGAAAACTCAAAGCAGAAGCCACCTCAGGCTTCTTACTAACTAGTTCCACATAAACTGGAGAAAAACTGCTGAAGGCGCTCAAAGGAGGAGATCCCACAGAATGTCCACTTGAAGATCTGTGTGGTCTCCTCCAAATGTGACTTGTAGATCCAAGTACCTATTGCCCTTATGTCCCCTGCACATAATATATCTCCCCCAAGGGGAAGCCCTTTCATCTCCTGGGAATATATATAACCTCTAACCAGGAAATAGCCTTAGGAAAACACCTTCTGCACTGGCACATCAGAAAGGGTCACTCCTTCATGCTGATAATAGCACAACTGATTCGTGAACAGGCAGAAAAATTACATGCTTTGTAGCTACCTTAGAAACTATTTAGCCTTATTAGGGTTAGCCCATTGAGCTTTCCTGATGGCACCAAAAGCCAGAGGAAAAGTAACTGTGATAGATTTACGAGATGTGGAAGGGGAAACTTCTCTGCACCCATAATTGATGAATGAGAAGAAGCATCCTTGAACCTCAGCAAGCTGTGAGGCCTCCATGCTTTTGCCAGTAAGGGTTGAAGCAAACCAGCTTGGTTGAGGCTGAACCACCTGCACGTCTTCCTCAGAAAGTCCACCCTCCTACCCAGTAGGTTCAGAGGATTAATTTATTTATTTCATTTAATTTATTTCTTTAATGATAAGAGTGAGGCAGTGCAGTCTCTTCCCTTTAGGGAACTTTTGAAGGTAAAACATGATCAGCACCATCCACCCTCTCAGCACGTTTCTTAGCCGGCTCCACCATGACAGGACCTTACAATAGGGGGAGGAGAACCCACAGAACTGCTACTTGTGAGATCTCTTTCTCTTATGCTTCCTGGGATGGTGCCTTATTCACCCCTCACACCCATATTCTTTCCTTTATGGGTTTTTGTGAAGAGGACCTCCCCTTCATCTGTTTCTATGAGGGAGGGAGTCCTTAATCACTTGGAAAAGCAGGGGCATACCCATGAGGGAAACACTTGGAGAAAAACCCATGACTGACATAGAAAGCAGTTTGATCTACAGAAGCACCTGCCTCAGAGTGCTGGGTACTGTGAGAGGAGGCATTTAAGTCTGACCAGTCCCGTCACCAACTACCATTGCAGCCAGAGGCAGCAAAAGCAACAGGCAAAGGCATCGAGGCTATGGCATGGCTCTCCCTGCACTGCCAGGAGTGGGAATCAGCCAGCCACATGCAGACACTGTGCACACTGCTCAACCCCCAAGCAATTCTCAAGCCTGAGGATCTTGAAAGGGCAGGAGAATGCAGAAATACAAAGCCTCACTGACTGATGACGCAGAGAGGGGGAGCAATAAAGTGATCTCACAGGTATCTGGTATGTTCAAATGCTTGATTAATGGAGCATTGGGGCAACATGATGGATCACATAAAAATTATACTGTTTAGCTAGGGTTTTTTTTGCGGGATCCGCCAAGCTCCATGCTCTTCAGGAACTGACATCAAGTGATCTTGCAGGCATTTGGTGTGCTCAAACACTTAACAGAGCAGTTGGGGCAGGCAAGGTCAGCTCAAACAAAATGGCAGTCCCACTTGGAAGACCCGCCAAGCTTCATGCCCTTCAAGAACCTCAAGAAGACCTCCCTCCAAGGAACTCCGATGAAGGCAAAATGCCCCTTGCGATGACCTGACACTCTCCCCACTGGACTACAAGGGGAAAGGGAATAGACAAGAGACACGCACGAAAACTCACACAGGGTAAAAGAATTATGTACAGTATGGCCCCGCTTTACAGCGCTTCGCTTTACAGCGTTCCGCTAATACAGTGGTTGTGAATTGTAAATAGGCCCCGCTTTACAGCGCTTGTTCTGCTTTTATGGCAGTTTTTTGCTGCCTGGCGCCATTTTGGTCAATGTAAGTCAATGGGATCTGCTTTACAGCAGTTTTCACTTTACAGCGGGGGTCTGGAACGTAACCCGCTGTATAAGCGAGGCCCTACTGTACCGAGGTAAAAAAATACACCCAGTACAACTACAAAATTGTAGTAACATCAAAGGGGGAGAGGAGGAAGCATAGTAAAAAATAGATTCAGAAAATAGAAGATAGGAAAGGCACAAAATCAAGAAAAAGCAAATACTCAAGAGAGAACAAGAGGACCTAGTCATCACCAACCGCAGGCCGAATTGGTCCAGTGAGAGGGATGACTCCTCCCTCTTTAGTGGACTCTGCCTGTTCCTTCCAGTAAGAGACATCAGGAATGTCATCCATCGTCCTCAGGTAAATCTTATATTTCACTTAATACTGTGCACTCATGGGGTCTGAACCGGCTGTGACTGATCAGGAACGAGACCTTGGGGTGGTAGTGGATAAAGATTTCGATCCAGTGTGCAGCAGCTGTGAGAAAGGCAAATTCCATGCTAGGGATCATTACGAAAGGTATTGAAAATAAAGCTGCTGCTACCATAATGCTGTTTAGAATACTGTGTACAGTCCTTGTTGCCTCACCTCAAAAAGGATATTGTAGAGTTGGAAAAGGTACAGAAAATGGCCACAGATATTTCTATCAAACTTTCAAAAGCAGGGAAATTGGGCAACTATAGTGATGCACCTTGCTAAAACAAGATCAGCACAGCACATGTCTTGTTTCTATTATTTGGGCTGATTGCAGGTGTTGCCACCACTCACCATATGCTCAGAGGCACGTTACCAAATTCTTCCAAGCTACACAGGAAGTGGATTGGACTATGAAAGACCAACCCAAATTGTGTTTGCATTTTTACAAATTTGTAGGGCAGTACAATATCTCAAGAGAGGAGGTCAGATCTCCTGCTCCCCTGGTGCTCCCCAATCTCCCTACTTTTTAACGTTTGATATCTATGGGCTATAGGTACATTCTTAAACCGCAAGGTTTTTTGCCTTTTAGTGAATTAGAACTACATTAGTACACCACCACTAACTTCCACCTGCTCCTTTATGTTTTTGTTCTTGCTTAGCATAATATCAGACTGTAAATGTCAGTTTATAGGCACCAAACACAAAATTATTGATTTGGTTATGGATATTTTCTCCCATCTTTATACAGGCATAGTTGACTTTTCTTCAACTGCTGCAAGCTGGCTAGTGTCCCATGGTCTGCATGGGCTCCGTGCTTTAGCACGTGCCACTTAGATGATTTTAAGATTCTGATGTATCTCAATAGGGATTTCATGAAAAATAATGATGGATACAGAAATATGGTTGCTCTCACTATGTGCTGACAAGAACTGCAGTTATTTGTTGTTTCTAGCAAAAGGAAAACATTACAAGGTTTAAAAAGTAAAGGTCTTTATTCAATAGGATTCCACTTTAATTTGCTGTACAACATTTGGAAGGATTTATTAGGGCATTGAAAGGGAATTTAAACGGACTCCAAATCTCTCAGGGAGATATGGGGTCTTTGATAAATGGGTGTGAACAACCAGATATGCATTTCTATTAACTGGCCTTCCATGTAAAAATGAACACTTACATCCATTTACACTGTTTTTACCACCTGTTCCATTATCCTAATCACAATGTAGAACTCCCTTTGCCGAAGCTTTAAAAGCATGCTCTAAATAAGAACAACTATTTGGAGACATTTAATTCAGAGTACACTATGTATGCATGAGCATAATGCAACACACTGACAAATGCAAAGGCGAATAATAAATACCTGCTAAAAACTGCAGGTTAAAGCATCCCATTCCATGGTCTCAGCCTCCCACATCAGCTATTTTTTAAAAAATAACCAAACTACACTATAACAATCAGGTCCTGTTTGGGCCTCTGTGCAAACTGTATTCCTATTTAGAATCTGCCTCCCTGTTGTAGAGCAGAAAAATATGCAATACTTCCTTCCTGTTACACCTTCTTTTAAATACTGCAACAACATAGCAAAATTAACAGAGAAGCAATTTAAAGGCTTCGGTACAAGAGAAGCATCACCCAAGCTGTGAATCCCCCATACTTTTTAACTGTTACATGAAACCAATGGGAAATATCTGTGGATTTGAAGTGAGATGCCATTAAAACGCTGACAACACCCAGTTCTCTGTCTGTTTCATTATCAAGCTAAACAAAATAACAATAATACAAAAACATCTAAAACAACATAAAACATCTAGGCAACCTGGAAAGCTGGAACTGAAGTTTGCAAATGTTTTAACAACCTTACCAAATGGTGTTTTGACAGATGAGGTACCCCCCTTTAGTTACTGAAAGCAGAGATTAAAAACTGAAATACGACTGGCTTAGAGAAGGGAAAATTGCTTGGGATTAGGAAAGTTTCATTTTGACCATCTTGTTTGGGGGCTGATGGACAAAGGATGAAGGAACCTGTCCCTCCAGATGAGTGGCATCTGCCTCTAGCCTAGAGTCCAGATAGGAAATCTGTGGCCTTCCTATTAACCCCAGCAAGCATGACTAAGGGTCAGGGATGATGGGAGTTGCAGTTCAACATCTGGAGGCCCACACATTCCCCATCTCCGGGCTAGAGCAGGATACGGAACCTGTGGTCCTCCAGATGTTGGTTTTTTTGTGTTGCTGCAAATGATGCCTTATTTTTCTTTTTCCCCTTATGAGCAAAAGCATAACACTGCTCAAACGAAGATGTGTATTTATGCTGTACTGTACCAGTGAAAATACAAATAATAGCACTTCCGGGTTGTTATTTTTTAATGAAACTTACTGGTACCATGAAGCACACTGGGTGACCTTGGGCCAATCACTGCCTCTCAGCCTCCGAGAGAGGCAATGGTAAACCACCTCTAAATACCGCTTACCATGAAAACCCTATTCATAGGGTCGCCATAAGTCGGAATCGACTTGCAAGGCAGTACATTTACATTTACTGGTAGAACAAAACTGAGTATCCTTGATTGCCAGGTAACCCCTTACTGTGGACAGTGCAAATAGAAAACGGAGGTAAAAACAGTGACTTATATGAATAAATTCTCTCATGTGCATAAGCCCTATGGTTCTATCCACCCTAGTATGGGACAAACAGCACCTTAGGGGATATTTCCCCCTCCCAAAGCTACAAGAGATTGGAAGCATCCACTTTCATTTTCTGTAAACCAAAACTTGCATTTTTGTCTCAACTGGGAATTGCAATTAATTTTAAACAACTACCCAATCATGTCAGAATCATACACCATGGATTAAAGATGGCTTGTTCAGATAATAAACCATAGTTAAAAACCTGGTTTGAGTGAAACTACAAGCTGCAGTTAGCTGAAATGGAAATGGACATTTTTTTATCTTCTTGCTACCTCAGAGGAAGAGAATGATCATGATTATTCACAAAGGATTAAAGGATTTTGTGTTGCATCCAAATTTCAGGTTAGTGATTACTAGAAAAGGGGTTGAAAATAAAACAGCAAGTATCATATAATGCTTTTAAATAAAGTTAGCGTGATCCAGTAGCTGCATCTCCAAAAGGACACAATAGAAGTAAAAATGTTTCAGAGAAGAGCACCCAAAATAACTAAGAGGTTAGAGTATTATACAGCCAGAGAAGTGGCTGTATACTATAGCCAGCATGGATTTTTCACATTCTGAAATGTTAAATTGAAAATACCCCCATGTCATTCTGCTGCTTCTCATAAACTCATTTAAAAACAAAATCTTACAAAACATATAGGTCCTGAACTCAAAACGCTTGCTTAACATTCTTCTAAATTTTCATGGCAATACACAAAACACCCAGCGAGAATCCAGAGTTCAATGTCTAAAACAAGAGTAAAATAATCCACACCCGTTTGATTTTTTTTCTCAGTGGTCTCATAATTTGTTGAAATTAATTAAAAATCAGCCATGTTCACAGAGTACCTGTAATCCTATTATTGACCTTGCACCATGCTCTGACCTTTATCTGCAGTTTAAAAGTTTTTTAAAAATAGCTGATTTTTGATTAATTTAAGAAAATTAACATTGGAGTCTATGATAACGCAGCCATGCTCAGTAAGAACAGTGTATTCTAAAAGCCAGACTAACAGCTGTTTGGTTTGGCTTGGTTAATCAGGGGGCCACACTCACAGCAGACATTTATTTTACTTTAAACAGTCATGGCTGGCCCAAAGAATCCTGGGAAGTATAGTTTGTGACAGGTGTTAGGAGACTCCTATTTCCCTGACAGAGCTCCAGTGGCCAGAGTGGTTTAATAATCAGCCCCTCTTCTCAGAGAATTCTGATAACTGTAGACCTGTGAGGGGGACAGAGCATCTCCTAACAACTATCAGCACCCTTCACAAGCTACACTTCCCAAGATTCTTTGGGGTAGCCATGACATGCTCAGAGGCACGTTACCACATTCTTCCAAGCTACACAGCAAGTGGATTGGACTGTGAAAGACCAACCCAAATTGTGTTTGCATTTTGACAAATGTGTAGGGCAGTACAATATCTCAGAGAGCAGGTCAGGTCTCCTGTTCCCCTGGTGCATTCATTATAGCTGCCCAATTTCCCTGCTACTTCAAGTTTGATAGATATACCTGCTGGCTACAAGTACATTCTTAAACTACAAGGGTTTTTTTGCCTATTAGTGAATATTTCTTAAGAAAAGCAAGCTCATTTTGATTTGTTAAAAAAATGAGGAATATGGAAGACGTTTCTAATTTTATTTACTTTATTTCTTAAATGTATATCCCGCCCTTCCCTCCAGAATGAACCGAGGCCAGCAAACAAATGACAAAACACTAACATCTTAAAAACAAAACATCTTAAAAACATTAAAAAAAATTAAAAACAACTTTATAATAATTTCAATGGGGATATAAACTGTGATAAGGTCTCTACTTAAGACTTGGTGAAAGAGGAAAGTCTTTAGGAGGTGCTGAAAAGACAACAAAGACAGCATCTGTCTAATCTTTAAGGACAGGCAATTCCAAAGGGTAGGTGCCACAACACTAAAGGTCTACTTCCTATGTTGTGTGGAATGACTCCTGATGAGATGAGATCTGCAGGAAGCTCTCATCTGCAGAGCGCAGTGATTATGAGGGGTAAGATATTTCAGGTATCCTGGTCCTGAGCTGTTCAAGGCTTTATGCACCAAAACCAACACCTTGCATTTAGCCTGGTAGCTAATGAGCGACCTGTGGAATTCTTTAAGCAGTGGGGTAATATGTTTACAATATCCTGCCCCAGTGGGCAATCGCACTCTGCATTTTGTTACAGCTTAAGAGTATTATACAGTAATCCAGTATGAAGGCTACCAGTGCATGGACAACAGTGATCAGGCTGTCCCAGAAATGGCCATAGCAGTCTTGCCAGCTAAAGCCAGTAAAAAGCACACCCAGCCACTTGTTGAAGCTTGGCGGTTCTTGTGTGAAACAACACGTTACGTTTGGATGTAAGATGGTAACGAAACATCAGAGGCTTGAGAAAGTTTAAGAGTCTTTACTTAGACATCAAGGCCAAAGGCTTAGAAAAAGATACATGTAGAGTTACTCCCCCCCCTCTAGGAGAAGTTCTCAGTTCAGAGACAAGACACAGACAGCACTCTCCAGTACAGATAGCTGTTAGAACTATTCCCAAGCTGTTATCACCCAGTGCCATGGCAACGTGTCTGTTTCCCAGCCCAGTCTTAGCTGATAACGCTGCTCCTTCAGACACATGCTTGTAACTCTTTCAGACCTGATGAAAACATCCTTAGGCAGTACGGCCTAATGCCAACATGAGGTCATCTGAGACTCTAGTGATAAAGACAGATTCAGGAGCACCCCCAGACTACAAACCTACTCTTTCAGAGTACAACCCCATCCAAAGCAGGGAATTGACCCATTATCCAGACTCAGGAAGCACCTACCCACCGTGCCTCTTGCTTGCTAGGATTCAGAGTCACTTTATCAGCCCTCATCCAGACGACCACCAAGTCCAGGCACTGGTCCAGGGATTGCACAGCCTCTCCCAATTCAAATTGTTATTAAGAAATGGAACTGGGTATCATCAGTGTACTGGTGACAGCTCACCCAAAATTTCCTGATAACCACTCCCAAAGGTTCATATAGATGTTAATAAGGAGACAAGATGGTACCCTATGGCACCCCACAGCACAATTGCCAGGGGGCTGAAAGACAATCACCCAATGCTATTCTCTGAAACCAGTCCTGGAGATAGGATTGAAACTACTGTAAAAGTGTCTCCAATACCCATCTCACCAACTTGGCTCAGGATACCATGGGCAGCTGTATCAAGAACTACTGAGAGATCGAGTAAAAACAGGGTTGCACTCCCCATCCCCCTAATAAAGGGTGATAAGGCCAATTCAGTCCCATAACCAGGCCTGAAGCCAGACTGGAATGCGTTAAAATAATCTGTTTCATCCAAGAGTACTTGCAATTGCTACACCACAATCCTCTTAATCACTTTCCCTAAAAAGTTATGGTCTGGAGAGCATGAACTGTAGTGTTTCACTCCCACCCCTCTCAAAACATAGGAAATCAGGATCAACCTATAAACTTCTTCATACAATACAATTAATGGAGTTCATGGTCACAATCTGATTATGGCAACTGGAAAAAGGTTTTAAATGGGGATTGCGCAAATTCATGGTGAATAGGTCTAACAACCCATGTTGACTAAATGGAACTTCTGGTCAGAAGCAATAATACCTATAAAGACCAGGCATTGGGGACCAACAATAGGGGAAACGCTGTTGCTCCCAGGCTGTTTGTAACCAGGGCTGTGGAGTCGGTACGCCAGACCTTCGACTCAAACTCCTCTATTTTTCTACTGTCCGACTCCAACTCCTTCATAAATGGCAAATGTATATTAACTAGTAATAACAAATTTACTGTAGTAAAATGGTAGCACAAGGCATTTCATCACCACGTGAATCCAGAGCTTGGAAAAGTTACTTTTTTAAACTACAACTCCCATCAGCCCCACGGATTGGGCTCGTGGGAGTTGTAGTTTAAAAAAGTAACTTTTCCAAGCTCTGGATTCACGTGGTGGTGATGAAATGCCTTGTGCTACCATTTTACTACAGTAAATTTGTTATTACTAGTTAATATACATTTGCCATTTATGAAGGAGTCGAAGTAGGAGTCTGTACATTTCTACCGACTCCGACTCCACCCAAAATTGCTCCCAACTCAGACTCCACAGTCCTGTTTGTAACATTTGCAGGCATCTGGTGCTTACTGTTGGGACCCAGAGCTGAACTAGATCGACTGCTAGCCTGATGAGTGACAGGGCATGGCAGGGAACCTGTGGCCCTCAACAGTTGTATACTCCAAATTACATCAATCCCTGCCAAATGAAAGGGTTTTTCTGGGAGTGCTTTACAAGTAGTGAGATTAAATGGGGGAGGCATTAGGGCTAGGAATAGAACTAACACATTGGTCTGAGTACTGGAAAGGCCCAGTAAACGGGTCAGGAATTGTCACATTAGCACAGCGTTACCCAACCTTTTCCGACCCAATGCCCCTTTGCAAAATCTTTTGTGCCCAACGCCCCCTCAGATTAAGTATATGCCAATGCTTCCTATTCTTCCCTTAAAATATGAGTAATGCAGATATAGTTGTTTCTTATTTCACAAATCCTAAAAACATAAGCAAAAACTAAGTCCACACAGTATAAACCAATAGAATACACTGTGTTACTTAACAACAAACTCATTCAGTTTACCGGCATTGTTTCTTTAAACAAGTTCATTTAAACATCACAGAAACAAGGGGTAGCGAGTGTGTCCCATTCATGAAGAAAACCAGCGAATAACTGTCTGCGTCACCAGTTTGCACATGACACTCATCCATTGGAAGAATGCGCCCTCCACCAATACACCCAGCTTATCACTCTCTCGTGATTGGTTCTAACATCCCTCAAGACAGCATCGGAACATTACCTAGTCCCGGGCATGGCTAATATCCCCATTCCTTGATATGACACTGGCTGCTATTCAGAATTTCTTTACTAAAGAGCACACACTATTTATAGTGTTATTTCCATGAATTGAGACTAATACATTCTAACTGGGGACAAAACAGTTTAAAAATTAATGATTTGTGTATGAAATAAAATTAAACTTAAATGCTTCAACTGTCGCATCGGACCGCCAAATGTCAGCACCCCCCTAATGAACCCAAATCCCCCCCTAAAGTTTGTAGTCATGCCAATGCCCCCGAAAGGCTGTAATGCTCCCCAGGGGGGCGCTACCACCCACATTGGGAATCGCTGCACTAGCAGAACAGGCATGAGGCTCATAGATAAGACACAGCACAGCAAAACATAGCTTTTTGTTACAGAAGTGAGCATTTTTGTTTTATAAAGATATAAATATTTGCTTAAAAAAACAGAATAAGCCACATTTTCATTCAAGGCCAGAATTGTTGGTTACTGTGTTACATTTCTACTTCCAAGCTTTACGACATACTTGTATCAAGAATTTACATATTTACGAGCTCCGTCTTGGATGAAACTTATCCAGTTTTAAATTCAGTCAGAAGGGACTTTTCTGACTGGAGATGATTTCTTCCGGATAAGGAAGAAGCGTGAGATCTGCCACATAGTTTTGTTTTGATTGTTGGAGTCTGGAATTCGTCAGAATTGTCTGTCTTCCAGCAGTTCAGACAGAGCGAGGATTTTTATGCTAGCTCAGCTGGATAAGTGACCCGTTTTTTTTTTAACGGACTAGCAGGCAAATATTCTCCTGTCTACATTTATCATTTTCTTATCTATACAGCTAAAGAGATTTGTCAAAGTAACAGCAATTAGGTTAACCTAGATGAGGTAAGACTTTCCTTCTTTATTTACGGAACTAAGGGGGAAGAAAATATAAATAGCTTATCTTTTTTTTATTGCAAAAAGCTGACATGGAAAATTGCGTTTTAAAGTTTACAACGGATGAGAGATTTCTGCTTGGGAGAGATAAGAAATCTTTTTGATTTATAAGGCTTTTGTGTAATATATGTAAGGGACTATTTTTTCTGATCTACTTTTTTTTTTGACAAATCTGCTCATTCTCTCTGCTACTAGTTGTTTGGACGCTGTGAACTAAAAGCTGTTTTTGCACTTCTGGGCTTTTAAGAGATAAGGACTGTCTAGCGTGTGACGTTAGTTGGTTGGAAAGATTAACTCCTTTGTAACTGGATAAAGAAATAAACTGCTCTTTGCTTGGGACATTGAAAATTGAAGGAGTTTTGTTCTTTTGGTTTTAAGAATGACAATTAAGAAGATCATGGATATACAAGAAGGGACTTTATTTCTAGACATGCTTTAGAAAATAATGAATGGGATCAACTCAATAAAACAAGAACTGAGAAATAATAGACAAGTGTGGAGAACTGAATTTCATGAAATGAGACAGGAGCTGAAAGAAACTCAGGATTCTATGAGAAAGGAGAATAAAGATAGATCTGGAAAACAAAAAAAGGATGAAAGAGAAATTAAAGGCAAGGTTCAATCTATGGAGATTGGCTTAAACATGGACATGAAAAAAGATTTGGATTTCCTGGTTGTGACGGATCCTGGAGATAAATATTACAGTTTGGAATACAGCGCTGTCTCTGAAGGAATTGAAGAGACTGGAGATAAAGATATTATCGGTTCAAAAAAATTCCTGGACTGGAAGGATTTGATTGAACTCGAAATGGAGAAAGTTAACAGAATTAATCCCTGTTTTGTGACAATGGAAAAACCTTCAAGAGATGTACTAGTGTATCATGTGGAAAAGAGGAGCAGAGATGCGGCTTTGAAACAATACTTCAGTGTTACGTTTGGATTTGATGGTGAGAAAATATCTATGATGGAGGAAATTCCTATTAGACTTTTATTGTATGACTATGACAGCAAGATTTTTGGGTGCGTAGAGATGGAAGATGGAAGACGGACCCAATATGGATAATGACAGAAGAGCGATTTGAAATTACTGGACTCAGTAGATTTGATGAGTTGAATTAATTGACATGTTTATTTAGAAAAAAAAATTGATTGACATATATCTCAAGGATTGGAAACTTCTCTTTGACTTTTTGTGGAAGATTAAAATGATAGGATGTTAATGAGATTTGAAACCAACTAAGATAACTGTTGGAGGAAGGTGATTTTATAATCTATTAAGAGATAGGTCTGTTATACATTATAGATTTATAGTTGAATTATAGTGTTTTGAAATTACTGGATTTAGTAGATTTGATGAGTTGGATTAATTGGCATGTTTGTTTAGAAAAAAAATTGATTGACATATATCTCAAGGATTGGAAACTTCTCTTTGACTTTTTGTGGAATATTAAAATATGATGTTAATGAGATTTGAAACCAACTAAGATAACCGCTGGAGGAAGGTGATTTTATAATCTATTAAGAGATAGGTTTGTTATATATTATAGATTTATAGCTGAACTATGACAAATCGGAAGTCAATATTATTTTTTTATATATATATTTTTTTGTATTGTATTAGTTATTGATTTGTGTTGTTTTCTTTTTGTATCATTTTGGTTTTGAAAATTAGAATAAAAATTAATTGAAAAAAAAAAGAATTTACATATTTACCGTGTGTTCTGGTAAAACTGCAATCAAGAAGGCTTCTGCAATAAATCAACACTTCCAGAATAAATAGGAAATAGTTATTCTTCAAGGGTTTTAAAAAAACTTTTATTCCCACTTTTCTGACCAGCAAGGTCGGTCAAGATACAAAGTAAACGACAGCATAACACCAATGAATGGATCGACTGAGCTAGTCAGTCCTATCGTACAGCAATACTTTAATATTTGAAAAGCATATAAGCCAATTCTTGCTAATTTTTCCCCTCCCCAACAACTCAAGTCCATCTTCCGCCACCTTTATGGTATGTGCCTTCAAGTCGATCACAACTTATGGCGACCCTATGAATCAGCTACCTCCAATAGCATGTCGTGAACCACCCTCTTCAGATCTTGCAAGTGCCACCTTACTTGATTCATACTGGTCACCAAATTTAAGACAAATTCTGTACTTTTATCCTCCCTTAGGTGGACTGCATGCATGTACATATATGTATGTGCTTCACGTTTTCAGATATTCAGCTAAGTATGTATTTGGTGCACACAGAAGCCCTTAAATGATGAATCAGTAAAGTTATGCATGTCAGGCAGCAGATATCAGAAGGGCCAGACTTTTCCTCAGTGTATCACTATATAAAATGTAGTCCAATTCAGAGTATGAGATGTATACCTGAGACACTGTGGAAGCAAAGATGGATACTAGAACAGGGATTCTGCATTTTCTTACTGCACAATCCCATCCTAGCTCAACGGGATTTGTTGATTGGTCTGCATAACTTGAACGTTTGCCGGAACGAGTACTTTATGAGAATAGCTGCATTCAGTTTCACAGACAAAGCTAAGCTAAAAATATATACTGGCTTAGAAAGAATGCAAAAATAGAATGGATGTGCACACATACACAGCTCATTTGCTGCCATTGCACTCCTCTTGACACAAACAGCAAAACAAGCCAGCATTCAGCAGTTAACCATAGCTTCCTATTACATGTATAGTGTGGGGGTGTTCTGAATACACTCTAGTGGCTACCATCGAGTTTGGTTGAGGCTGCAGCTAGTACAGAATACAGTAGTAAGGATGCTTATGAACACAAATTACCACCAGCATAGAACAGCTTGTCTGTGGGATCTGCACTGGCTTCCAATCTGTGACCAGATAAAGTTCAATGTTTTGATAGTAACATATAAGGCCCTATACAGCTTGGGACCAGGGTACTTGGAAGACCACCTTACTCCATACCTAGTAGATTACTGCATTCTTCAGGAGTTTCTATGAAAGCCTGCTCCACAGCAACTTGTCGAACATCACTGTTGAGATACAACAGATTGCATTTGTACTTTCTGGAAACAATTGAAGACATGTTTAGCAAGCTGTGCAACATAACAGAAAAAATACTGCCTAAAGACGTATGTTGCTCATGCATATTACATGCTTAGTCTGAATTTTGGGCTCAGTGTTATATGCTAATCTGGCCCCAGTTGAACTTTCAGAGTATCATTCCAATCTATCTTTTCTTGAAAATGGATTTTGGCTCAGAATAGGTCACTACAATTTTAATAAATCACAGGTCTCATTTCAAAAATACTTTTCTTGAACTTTACAACACTTGGAGGAAGATTGTAAGAAAAAATGCTGACGTGTCTACCAATCTACTCATGGATTCCAGTAAGATAATGGAAGTGCTGGACCAGTGCCTTGGACCAAAAATGGGCTGGATGAGGACCAATTAACTGACACTGAATTCCAAAATGAAGCTTCTGTGGGTAGATGGCTTGCCTGTTCATGGAGGATTCAACTCATTGTTTTTTCTCTGAGCCTCTCAATGTCTTTACAACCCCTCTTATTGTCTGTCTTCGCTAGATGTGAAGGGCTTAACTTACTATTGCAATGCTCTAAGTTCTAATGTATTGCTTTTTGTCTCACGTTTTGATTTTTTGTATGAAATTAAGGGACTGTTCCAGCTTTTTCACATTGTTCAGTATGTGAGTGAAAAAGAAATAGGGACTATCTGCCTCTTATAGATAAAACAGAAAATCAAACAGGTGATGGCAAAGACAGCATTTGCTATAATGGTTCTGAAATACAAAGAACAGATGTATTGGCAACTGGCACACTTCCCTTCCAGTTATGACAGGTTGCTTATCTGACTGTGGTTCTTAAGTCACCTGTGCAGACACAGATGTGTGGATGCAGAGACAATGAAGAACTTCTGCCACAAGGAGACAGTGATTACAGGAAGACGGGGCAATATGAGAGTAGAATGAATGGCACACAATACTGGAATAGCAAGTTTCCCCAACACCATTGCTCTCAATTTGAGAAGAGTATGAATGTCAGACTTCCTTGATGACACTGTACTTGTAAATATTGAAAAAAACAAGTGTTCAAGTTGAACTTCATCCAACCCAGTCAGCATAATGTAGCAGCAGTTGGAAATATATTAGCAACCCATGAAAATTGGGTCATTCAGCTATGTTTGTATAGCTGGCTTTTATGAACATTGAAGAAAATGGGTGAGCACTGAGCTGCAGTTAACTTCAGCCTATAGCTACTTTGATGTTTGTTTATCTTGCCAAATTTCAAGCAGGTTTCCTTTTCATACTCAATTTGTAGAGGATATGCAGAATCCACCAACCACAGCCAAGGAGTGCTTGCTGCTGGAGACACAACAAATGCACTTTCAGGCTGTATTTACTTATCTATGATAGAATACACTGTGGAATTAGTGAAGCTACTAAAAGCTTAGATAAATGCCAAGCTCACCTTTATGTTCTCACAATCCAACTATGACAAAGATATGTGTGTTACTTTGTGAAAGATTTCTGTGCTCGGCACCAGATGAACCTGCTAACGAAAGTGGGTGACAAGTGCCTGCAATGTCACCAGAAAGCCCTGCACAGAAGCAGGCTGTAGTTGTGTAGGCGAGGATAGTCGTTTACATCAAAGCTTTAATTGGCATGTACTTTCAATTCAAATGCAAGAAGAACAAAACACCGGGGTAATGGAGAAAGAATAGAAAGCACAAGGTGTATGTCAGGGCTCAGGAAAACCCCACTTTGATCAAGATTATTCAACGTAATAATCGTATAACCATCATACAAGTTCTATTTTTGAAAAAGTTTTGGGGAAAAAGTTGGAAATGTAAAAGCTTTGTGCCTGCCTTTAACACCAGCATGTTAAAAAGCACAGGGCTATGTGGTGGGATTCTATGCTGTGTGTGTGTGTGCGCGTGCATGTGCAGGAGAGGGAGGGGGAATTATCTCTTTTGCAGCGGTATGTTAAGTAACCACACGAAAGGAAAGCCTGCATTATTTTGAGATTAAACGCTGCTGTATTCCTGTGCACACTTACTTGGTTTTAATCCCAAGGAAGTCAATGAGATTTATTTCAGAGTAGACTTTGTCAGGACTGGACTACGGTCTATAAAATCTATAGTACAGGACATGATCCTAAGTTTTTATTAAGTGTTTGTACAATAATTTACAACAGGTCTTTACAACAAATTGGTGTTATTTCACACAACTGTTAAATGCATCAGCCAAAAAAATCAGTTCAAAAACAAATTAAACTTCTGTATGTTTAGCCTACCTTTCCTGAACAAGAACAGGTGCTAACATTAACAGTTCCTTGAACATTTTAAGGTCACAATCCTAAACACATTTACTTGGAAGCAAGTCCCACTGAAATCACAGTGATTCAAGTAAGTGTGTTTAGTTTCTCATATAACTATTTCGTTTGGAAGATTTAGCATGGTTAATTAAGAACCGTGTTCCATGATAGAAGGTAGCCTTAATCCCATGACTCATCAGCTGCACTTATATTTGATGCTGCAAATCCTCCACCTCCACTGTGCTGATTCTCTTTGCCACGGTAAACCTACATAAACCAGAGTTGATCAGATTTTCAGTTACTACAGCAAAAGCTATGTACAACATTCAGAAGATGCACAACATTGATTACTTTTCCTCTTCGACATGTTAAGTAGTACCCGTCAGGTGCTGGCTATCCAGAGATGGTATAGCCATCAGTACTGAACACCAGATATTCTGAAATAGAAGGAGCTATATAATTCACTTCCACATTTGTGATGTTCACAATTACCCAGCCTGTAATTTGTATTAAGAGATGTACACTATACTATAACCTGATCTGGGACACAATAGCTCTGACAAAATAATGCCATTCAATATTAGAACAGTGACAGAAAACATTCTTTTGACACTTTCAATCAGTGACATAAGATTGTCTGACATAAGATTTACTATAGTCTCCAAATGCATGTTACCTTCTTGACATCGATTGTTGGAAGTGCAGCAATCCACATGCACAGAGAACCTTAACACATGGATTGCTGCCATCAGAGTTCTCCCACTTCACCAAAAGAATCCTGTAACCACATGAAGGCTTTTCATGTTCTACTTTAGACATTACATTATTGAGAGACAGACTGGCCACACAGAGGCTGTTTGTGGTAGCTGTCACAAAGCAAGGTTAACAAGCAGGGTAGTCCTTAACAGCAGGTACTAACACAAGGGTCTTTCAATTCCCCTTCCTACAGTTAGTTATAGCATCTCTGGGCAAACAAGTACCTTGCTTAAATTTACTTTGTTATATCAGAACAATGAAAGAACGGCATCTAAATCCAGAAAATTCCTGAGCTGCTCCCCAGATTATTTATTTATATATATATAATTGAGCAGTTCATAAACTATAGTGACTGACAAAGTAATTAAAAAGTCTTGCTCTCAGAACTACTACAGTTTTGACAAAATGTTTTTCAGTCAAAGTTTGGGGAGGAGATAGTGTCGACCACAAATTTTGTCAGGCTACTAAAGCCAGCCCAGATCTATGGATCCTGGTTTACAGGCACAATATGTTCTATTCTTTCATTTGTTAGATGCTTACTACAAATCTTGAGGCAACTTTCAAAAGATTAAACACAAATGCTATAATATACAAGTTGTAAAACCCCACCTCCCTCATGGTCACAATCATCAAGAAATTAGCCAGCAAACACACCTACAAAAATAACAAAGATATCAACAATCAAATGCCTAGGAAAAGTGGAGCGTGTCTGCCTGGCACAGAAAATATGTTAATGTAGGTGCCAGGCAAGTCTCCTTGGGAAGAACATACCACAAACTTGGAGGACACTTAACAGAATGGTGCCTGAGAAGAGGCAATAGTCAATTGCAAAGTGCGATTCTTGCATTTCTAGAGCAGAAGAATGAAATATTTTAACAATTTTTGTTTTTTTTAAGGTCCAAATGAATCTTTCACATTGGTGTCATAAAGACGAAGGACCTGGAAGATAATATAAAGGAGCAGAAAAGGTGTGAACTGGAAAAGCTCTTTTTGTAAACAAAGGATGAAAGAGGTGGTAAAAGGAGCTGCTAAATGGAGACAAAGACAGATCAAACAAGGATTCCTGAAAAAGACAACTAGAACACAGAAAAACAAAGCAAAAAGCTAGAGAAGCTGTGAAGGCAGGGCAAATGGGGGAGATGCCTCAGGAACTGCCTAATCTAATCAAATTTGGAATCGCATGTCCCTGCCTCCCCTATGCAGTGGGGGTACAGATTCTGGTTATCTATTGTATGCCAACTGGAGAAGGCATTTTTCCATATCCTCTAAGTGACAATTTCGTCATCTCTGAAAGCCAGTACCATTCAAATATTGCTTTTCCTATGCCAAGAAAGTGAAGACTGCCTCACAGTTCCTGTGCAACACTGTGTTAATAGTAGCGTACACTGAAACAAAAAAGTGATTTTCATTTAAGTTGCCTTAGTTGTGACATCATGCTATGTCTTGGACTTTAATTTCAGTAATACTATCTACTTCCCCTCAACCTCTACTGGTCCCAAGAACTTCAAGGTGTTCTTCAAGACCCTAAGATCTTTCAGAAATTAGCTCCTAGCTCCGTGGTGCAGAGTGATGAGCGGCAGTAACGCAGCCGAAGCTCTGCTCACGGCCGGAGTTTGATTCCAACGGAAAGAGGAAGTCGAATCTCCAGTAAAAGGGGTCGAGGTCCACTCAGCCTTCCATCCATCTGTGGTGGGTAAAATGAGTACCCGGCATATGCTGGGGGGGGTAAAGAAAGGCCAGGGAAGAAACTGGCAATCCCACCCCATATATATGGTCTGCCTAGTAAATGTCGCAAGACGTCACCCTAAGAGTCGGAAACGACTCGCACTATAAGTGCGGGGACACCTTTACCTTTACCCAAAGTTTACATATCAGTCACCACCACCATTTCAGATTTACCTTTCGGGAATCAACAGATGCAAACATGCTTCCTCTTGAGTTACTAAAACTCATTCCACCAGCACTACAAGCAATTTCTTCTAGCCATGCTGGGACTTCTTGCTGAGCCTCCAAAGAAAAACAAAGATTACAGTATGTCATTTGTTTTGCTACATTTAGTTTAATAAAAAAGATTCAAAGTACAAAAAAACTTACATCTGCAAGTATTTTGACTAGAGGCTGAGCAATAGCACTGTCTGAATGAGGATCAAAGAAGGAAGTTGCTTTGCCAATATTACCACAACGCCCAGTTCGTCCAATCCTGTGAACATATTCATCAATCATGGAAGGAAGATCAAAATTTATGACATGTTGAACATTTTCAATATCCAGACCTCTGGCTGCCACTGACGTAGCTACAAGAACAGGGCATTTTCCAGAACGAAAACAGTAAAGAGCTTCTTCTCGCTCTCTCTGCTCCCGGTCACTGTAAACAGACAAAGAATTATTCCTCTTTACAAACATCTGCTAAGAACAACAACTCCAATACATAAGCAATTAACACACATTTTGCAAGGTGGAAGGATTTTTCTTCAAATGCACATTTGCCAAGCGAATTTTTTTTTTACTAAAACCTATTATGTAAAAGTAGACAAGCCAGCTCTGCAGACATTTAAGCTCACTCAAAGTTTGCAGTATATATTGCAAAGCAAAAAAAAACCTCACTTCATTTATTATTATTATTACTTAAGACTTGTTTGTTGCTTGTTACCCAAAGGTCTCCAAGCAACTTACATTAAAAATGAATATAAATACATAATACCATAGAAATCGAACCCCCATAATAACCACAGAAAGCCTGGCAGCACACAAATAACAAAACATATCAGCATCAAATGCTTGGGGGAAAATGATAAATCTTTACCTAGTGCCAAAAAGATGTCAATCAAGACACCAGGAGGACCTCGCTGGTAAAGCATTCCAGATTGGGAGCCACAAATGAAAAGTCCCTTTCCCTTGTCACCACCAGAGCAATATCCACAGGAGATTGAAATAATTCCTCTAGCTGGTGTTGTTCTTGAGGCTGCACCTGCATCCTAGCCTCTGAGGAGTCTCCTCAGGAGGTAGGAGTGCTGACATAAGTGAGCCCTCCGTGAAGCTTTCTGTTTGGCTGAGAGGGCTGACTTTGTAGCGCACTTTGAATGCTTGGAAGTCTTGGGGACTTTATGCTTATGTGAGATGGGTGCAGCCAAAGAGGTTGATGAGCTGGATGGCTGCCTAAGTGGCTGCTGGTGCTTAAATGGCTGCTACTGCATATCAGAGTGCTATTCAGTTGACATGTTTGGAGGAACAGCCTGAGATGATTCATCCATAGATACACACACACTGTAGAGGGGAGCACTATCAGGCGTAGCCGGATAGAGTCCCAATTATTCAACACATGCAAAGTAGAGGGGTGGGGTGGATTGGCGAGGCCAAAAAAGAACCGCACAGTAGAGGAGAGCAGTCTGACCTCTAATTGCAGCCCAATGCAGACAAGTAAAATTAACCATCTCCATCAAAGAGGGAAGTGGTTGTGCTCTGAAGCAGCCAAGAAACCAGAAAATAAAATACAGCATTCCCCTCCCCACCTTGTCAGAGGAGGAGAGGCTGAAGGAAAAGGGGCACAGAAGACAAGTCCAAAGACAGGACAGTAGAGGACGGCTCATTATTATTATATAGCTAAAAAACACTGGAGAAAATTTGAGAGGAGTCTGCAATGGCAGGAAAAAAATTAAGATAAAATGGCAGTCAAAAGAAGGTGAGATGGTGGGGAAAAAACTGGCAAAATGGCGGTTGGGAGAAGACCAGCCAAGAGGCCAAAATGGCACCTGCAGAAGCCACCAGATGAAGGATCGCAGGGACCCCCAGCAACTAGCACCAGTAGCAGCTGGCAAACCCAAGAAGAGCAGCCACGATCCAGCGCAAGCTGTTATCAGGGGGGAGACGTGATCGCAGCCACAATCTGAAGAAAGAAAACTGGACCAGAGCCACCACTGCGCACTCTGAAAGAGGACTGCCTGGGTGAACAAAGGCTGCCCAGGTGGTGAACCAGCTGCCCATGGTAGCAACCAGCAACCTCTGGGCCCCAGCAATGATCAGTGGAGGGGGAAGCCGCGTTGGGCGGGGGGAGAACTGTGGTGGAGGTGAACAAAAGTCACGGCCTCCAAACAGGGTACGGAGAGAAAACAACCAGGAAGGAGAAGACCTCTCAACAGGGTCCCACTGAAATGAAAAAAGTTTAAAAAAAAAAACAAGAAAGAAGAAAGAGGACTAGAAGGAGAAAGAAAAAACTCAGAAGGAAACAATGCAAAAACCATACAAGGATAAACTCACACAGAGCTAAGGTAAGAGATCCAACCTAGGACAAGGAGGAATGGACTGGGGATCTCACCAGAAGGAGCACCAGAAGTCTTGACTCCCGTGTATTCCTGCCTTTGGACACTAAGTAGCAATATTACCCTCCTGATGGCATGGTACCTGGGGAAAATTTACTCTTCAGCTGTAGCTAGAAGCCATACATGCATTGGTTATTATTTATAATGTATACTTTTTATTCAATTTAATAAATGAATACACCACTTTTCAAAAGTAACTCTTCCCAAGGCGGTTTACAGACTACTGTGTACGAGAATACTATAATACAAATTGAAACCATTTAAATCATCTTAATCAATTCAACTGAGCGGCCAGCCAAGATTTATACTCTGTACATCCCTGCATATTCTCTGAGGCAGAGTGCTGTTCAATTACTATTGGAGGTGTTGGGATGTTGAGTACCTCGAGAACCAGCACAACTACAAGAGCAATTGTTTAGCTGCTTCCCTGACTTCAAACTGGGTGGGGAACACTTGTACTCATCTCTGTCATGCTGAGCAATTGAGATATCGAGAGCTGCAAGAACCTCACTACTTTTCAAGTTTCCCAGAAACTCAAACCGTCAGAGAGAGCCCTACCTTCTTCCAGGTTCAGAAGAATAGGTGGAAAAGTGGTAAATGCATATTAGTATACATGTAACCTCATCATGCTGGCAATTTTGCTTTATATGTTACTTTTCAATTAATTTTTATTTAACAAAATTTGATTGTAAAAAATCTCTAACTGTTGCAAGAAACGTTAAGACTATCAATAAATACTGTTCAAAACAATTTAAAAGACTTTTAAAAATATCTCCTCTGGGCATTTTTCACAAGGAGTAGGGGGAAAGAATTGTCCCTTCAACGTGGCATCCACTCCAATAATATTTGATTAAGTGAGGCACTCAATATGCGTGTCATGTGTACCATTCATTTTGGTTGTATTTGCAAGGATGCAACATCATGTTATGATTTAGTGCTACATCATGATCCTCAACTAGCTTGCCTTCAACACAACCAGGAAGTGGGATTCTGGTTAGCTTACTTTCACAATTCTTCCCTGCAGAAGTGGGGAACCAGTTAGGATCATCTGCCCCCAGAGACTGATACCATCTGATAGATTCCTGACCGCTCTGGGAGATTTTCCAGTGGATAAAGCAGGTGATCCTGTTGAGGCCCCTAGTCCTACTATAGAATGGTGAGACTTGTAGGCCATTGACGTGATTATTCCCGAGGGCCCTCTCTGTTGCCATGGAGCACGTTATGCTCATTGGAATACGGAGGAGCTGCAGTTGATGGAACAGACCAGGAGAGAACTGGAGCGTAAGTGGTGTTAATTTCGCACTGTAGCCAACTGAGCAGATGTTCAAGCTCCTAATAGAGTCTACCACGTGATTGTGGGGGCAGCAAAGAAATCCTAATTTGCTGCCCCCATTGTTTCCTTGAGAGGCCATCCAGCTGAGTTGTTCCATGTGGTCCGGATCGCTCCTGACTTGGGGGGACCTCTGGAGGACATGGTGTCCAACTGTAACCAGCTCACTAAACACTTTGATGATAAAGTTACTTGGCTCCACAATTATTTAGATGCTGCTATTGCAGTAGTTCCAGCTGCGGTTTCCAATGCAATGTTGAACCCAGTGTTGTGGGATCAATTCCAGTTAATGTGGCCTGATGATGAAGGCAGGATGGTTGCAGTGATGTGCCCAACCACCTCCTCATTAAATCCTTGTCCATCCTGGCTTATTAAAGCTGTCGGAGTGGGGTGACTGAATGGGTCACAGGTACAATAAATGCATCTTTGCCTAATGCCCACTGCCTTTAAAGAGGCAACAAGAGTGTAACAACTATAGACCAACTGCAGGCGTTCCTGGATAAGACTGGATTATCTAGATCCATTACAATCTGTATTCAGACCTGGTTTCGAATAGAATCAGCCTTCGTTGCCCTGATAGATGAACTTTATTGTGAGAGAGACAGGGGGAGTGCAATCCTGTTACTTCAGATAAATCTCTCAGTGGCCTTTGAAACCACTGACCATGGTATCCTCCTGGAGTGACTCAAGTGGGATGGGCATTAGAGGCACTGTATTGCAGTGCTTCTGCTCTTACTTTCAGGGCCATGTCCAGAGAGTAGTACTTGGGTGAGCTTTCCTCAGTCTCCTATTTTCTCTCCAGTGGTATCTATATGAAGCTGTTGTATGTCGTCATTTGGAATTTTAGAGCAAGATGTCATCCGTATGCTGATGACATGCAGCTCTATTTCTCTGTAACATCTGAATCAGGAAAGGCTGTGAACACTCTTGATCAGTATCTGAATGCGGTAGTGGACGGATGAGGACCAATAAAATGTGCTTGAATCCTGAGTAGACCCTTTGGGTAGATGGTTCCCATGTCCAGGAGACAGGCAAGTTACTTGTTCTGGATGGGGTCACACTCCCTCTGAAGGACCAGCTCCATAACCTAGAGGTACTCCTGGATTCATCTTGGTCACTAGAGGCCCAAGTATCCTCTGAGGCTAGGAATGCCTTTTACCAGTTTCGTCTGGTTCATCAGTTACGGCAATTCTTGGAGAAGAATAGCCTGACCACTAGTCCATCCATTGGTAACCTCGAGGCTGGCTTACTGCAATGCACTCTATATAGGGCTGCCCTTGGGCCTGGTTCAGAAGCTTCAGCTGGTGCAACACTGTTATCTTTTTGGCGCCAGGTCTTCCTCTTCTCCCAGGCATTTTAGCATGTGTTTTTAAATTGTTTTAAGTGTTTTTAAATTTGTATATTTGTTTTTAATTGTTGTAAACCACCCAGAGAGCTTTGGCTATGGGGTGGTATACAAATTTATAATGATAATAATAAGCGGTGGCCATACTGCTGATGGGGGCACATGGCCGACAACACAAGTCACCACTCTTAAAACAGCTGCCCATCTACTACTGATTCAGGTTCAAGGTCCTTGTATTACAAAGCCATGAACAACTTAGGTCCAGGGTTTCTTAGGGACTGCCTGAATGTTTATATTCAAGCTCGATCACTGAGATCATATGCAGGAGTAGCACTGGTTATCCCCCAAGTTAGAGAGGCTCATTTAACATCCACATGAAACTGGGCCTTCAGTGTTACCATCCCAGTTCTCTGGAATGCTCTGCCAAGAAATTCAGCAGGCACCTTCTGTTGTAACCTTTAAATGCCTGATGAAAACCTTTCTGTTCTGCCAGGCTTATGCAGGCAGTAGTTGGCCTTTGTTTTTACTGTAATTTTTAAATAGTTTTTACTGTATGATTTTTATTCATTGTAAGCTGCTTTGGTGTTTTTTAAATGAAATAGTGGTACAAAAATATTTTTAGATATATTCAGGATACTTCTTTATTGTACAGAATAGCCTTTAGAAGTACTGATAAACATACTGCCATCTTTCTCCTAAAGGTGAGAACCAATACAATTCCAAATATGCTGAAGCCACAGTCTTGTACATTTCAAAGCCCTTCCTGAACATAAAGATGCTATCTCAGGTGCAGTAGGGAGATCCTGATGCTTTATTACCAGATAGCATACTTCTGAATCAGTTACTTTTATACAGTGACCTGAGGCAATAGTGAATCGACATCTTGTTAATGAACAAAGGGCAAACACACATAGGCAAAAGCTCCTACCCTCCAATTAGATCTGAAATGGCTGTGGCAACCCAAGATAGGAGCTATGGTGGAAAGCTTACTGAAAGAATCAACTCTGTGGTGCTGTGCAATGAAAAAGGCAAACTATACATTTGGAGAAATTTTAAAAACAGTAAGTATTCTGCCATTAAGACATACTATATAATGGAGCCACTGAAGAACCAACTTGTCCCAATGAAGAGAAAGAATTGCTTCCTTTTTTTGTTAATGCAATAGATTATATGAATATTACTATATAGACTAGTTTAAGATTTACTGTAATTATAGACACTTACCCATGAATACTTGTTGTTGCTATGTTTTCTTGGCAAAGAAAGGTTGCAATGAAGTCTGCTTTTTTCTTAGTTTCCACAAACACCATGGTTCGCTTATCACCTTTAAAAAGGCAGACATTGGTAAGTTAGCTAGCTATATTACAATGTTTAGACAATTATTCATATAAACAGCAAGTTTTCAAGTACAATGCCCATATTAGTACAATTTAGTAAACATTGCATTCCTTGGCTTTCAAGTTTTTTGTGTGAAGCTACTAGACACACTCTATGGCCATACTACCCTGAACACGCCCGATCTCGGAAGCTGAGCAGGGTCAGGCCTGGTTAGTACTTGGATGGGAGACCACCTGGGAATACCAGGTGCTGTAGGCTTAGAGGAAGGCAACAGTAAACCACCTCTGAATACCTCTTACCATGAAAACCCTATGAATATATCAAAAAGATTCATAGGGTCGCCATAAGTCGTAATTGACTTGAAAGCATATAACAACTAGACACACTCATCCCAGCTTTTCCCATCTAATCCACCTTAAAATCTCATCTTTACCTTTAGATTCAGAGGAGAAGTTTCCAAAATGTGGTCCATGGACCACCAGTGGTATGTAAGCTTCATTCAGGTGGTCCACAGTGTATTTGTGAAGAATACTTACAATTTGAGTTCTATGGAATTCAAATTGTAATACAATAAAATACAGTATAAGAAATAAATTATGCAATACAAATACAATTAAAGATATCCAGCACCACTTAGTACAATTGGTACAACAGGCAGAATGTAATTAAGTGGTCTGCCAAGACCCCTAGCAATTTTCAAGTGGTTCATGGGAAAAACACAGTTTGGGAACCACTGATTTAGAGGAGTTTTAGGTTTTTTGGACACTGTTTAGTAATTTTAGGCATTTTATAAGTAGTTATTACTAGTACTTCACAATATAGTTTTCTATCATTTAGCACAGAGTACAGCCATGTGTTTGGAATGAAGCCAGCACTTCCTAGTAACCTCCACCATAAAGTATTAAGAAAAGCTCTGCTGGATCAATCTAAGTGTGCATCTAGTCCAGATCACTTTAGGAAGACTTGAAGCAAAACGAAGAAGGCACATGATCTTTCTCTTGTTTTTGCTCCATAGCAACTGGTACCGAGAGACATGCATACTGTCTCTGAAATCTGAAGACTGTATCTCACTATGCCTAGTAGCTATTAAGCAAGCCTCATAACCTGCTTAGACTCCTTTTCACCCAGCAAGGCAACTGGTCATCTTAGCACCTACAGGTATTTTTTATTGTTTTTTTGTTACATGGTAATTTAATTTGTACAGTACATATACAAAGTTAAAATACTCAAAATATAGTGTGTGAACTTTTACAATAAATTCAAGCAATAATACAATTGGACAGTGTCTTTGTATTTATCATTCCAAACATAAAAAATATAGACCATCATTTCATAAACCCATTGGGTTGGTAAATGTGTGTTCTTCTATGTTAAGTTAGTAAATTAATTTAATCATTCTCTTGATAGATTAGTTTGGGGGAAAATAGTCTATTATTAGGGGAGGATGGCTTTTTCCCTTATTTTTTACTATAATTAATTTAGCTGATGTTAAGTCTCATTACTACTTCCACGTATACTTTTGAAACAGCATTTAAGATACTCCAGAAGTAGTGTCTTGGTATCCAGAGGGATTAGGTTCTCTAACACTTCTGTAACTGTGTTACAGACTGCACTCCAAAAAATCTGAATGACAGGATATTCCCAATAACATGTGCGTAAAATCTGCTCATGTTGTCCTGTATCTCCAACAATTGTCTTCTCCGGTTCTATATATCAGATTTAATATGTGCATCAATAAATACAATTGGTATTGATTTTAAAATAATTTAGGCAGAATACCAGTAGATAGCTATTTCCCCCCTCAATTCTTATTTCACGGCCAATACTTCTTTCTCATTTTCTCGTTAAGCTAAGTGTATGTTCCAGATCAAAAGAGCCCTTGCGTTAACAGACAAAGAATGCTTGATACAGCCCACAGTACTGGTACAATTATCATTTTCTTCTGTTCTTTATTTAATAATCTTGTCAACATTTTAGAGAACTTAATACCAAAATCAGTTTTTTCTAGCACCTATAGGTACTTTAAACTACTTTTCTATATTGTCATACAATTCACCAAAGTAAATGAGATACAACATCTCTTGATCGTAAGTTGTGATTAACTGTATTACGTTACAAACAAGCCACACTAGCATGAAAAAACCTTTAACAGTTTGTTCAATCCATTCAATTTTTTGCCACAGAAAAAAGCAAACGACTATAGAAGTTGCAATTAGCTTCCCCAAATGATTTTTGGAAGGCTATAGTTGACAGTATATGCATTTCAGTGTACTAAGTTTTGATATGCCTTGAACACCAACCTGTGCAGTATCTTCTTGGCTAGAATTGTAATTTGAAGAACTGTCTGAAGCCTATTTGAATACAAATACTATTCAAACTCTGTTTCCTATTGCTTGGCTCAAGAAAATTTCCCACGCCCACAAGGATGGGAATCAGCTGCCCCTATTTCCAGTATTTACTAATGAATAAGCAATGTATCTGGATAAAGGTTGTGCACAAAACACAAATGGTTTCTAACACGATAAACGGGTTTAAATTTTGTCACGCATTCCTGGAGAGACATCGGATCAGGACTCAGGCAATACACTCCCTACTACCAGATCTTTAAGATTGTTTAATGTTTCAGGTTTAGAGATGATTCCATATTTAAATAACCATGGACTCCCCCTGTTCAGTTACTATATCAAGGAGAGCTTAAAACAGGCTCTAGATCTCTCCCAGGGTATATTTTTAACCAGGGAGGGGAGAAAAGGAGGAAAAATGGGAACATCATCCAAATAGGTTTCAAAGTACACACAGCAACCATCTCAAACATCAGAATAAAGGCAAGTTGAATGAAAGTATATATAAAAACGCAAAATAATGCCAAATTGCATTTTCAATTAATTCTGATTTAGCTAGACAATGGATAGTTGAATGACTGATGACATTTCAGCTTTAGTCTACGATCAGGGTGTTATAAAACCCTGAAACACAAGACCAATCTGGATCTCCTTGATCTCTCAGCTGCTTTTGATACCATCGACCATGGTATCCTTCTGGGAAGACTCACGGAGTTGGGGGTACTGCTTGGCAGTGGCTCCGCTCCTACTTGGTGGGTCGCCACCAGAAGGTAGTGCTTGGGGAACATTGCTCGATGCCCTGGACTCTCCATTGTGGAGTCCCGCAGGGATCGGTACTGTCCCCCATGCTTTTCAACATCTACATGAAGCCGCTGGGTGCGGTCATCAGGAGTTTTGGGGTGCGTTGCCATCAGTACGCTGATGACACGCAGCTCTATTTCTCCTTTTCATCCTCTTCAGGTGAGGCTGTTAACATGCTAAACCGCTGCCTGGCCGCGATAATGGACTGGATGGGAGCTAACAGACTGAAGCTCAATCCAGACAAGACCGAGACGCTGTTGGTGAGTGCCTTCTCTGCCCAGATGGTGGATGTTCATCCTGTTCTTGATGGGGTTACACTCCCCTTGAAGGAACAGGTTCATAGCTTGGGGGTTCTTTTTGATCCTTCCTTGTCACTTGAGGCCCAGGTGGCCTCGGTGGCACGGAATGCTTTCTACCATCTTCACCTGGTAGCCCAGCTACGTCCCTATCTGGACAGTGACGACGTCGCCTCAGTTGTTCATGCTCTGGTAACTTCTAGACTGGACTACTGCAATGTGCTCTACGTTGGGCTGCCCTTGAAGACTGTTCGGAAACTACAACTAGTCCAGAATGCAGCGGCCAGATTGCTGACGCGGACCAGAAGGTCCGCTCATATAACACCTGTTCTGGCCCGTCTGCGCTGGCTTCCTGTTTGTTTCCGGGCTAGATTCAAAGTGCTGGTTTTGACCTATAAAGCCCTACACGGCATGGGACCGCAATACCTGGTGGATCGCCTCTCCCAATATGAACCTACCCAGACACTGCGCTCAACATCTAAGTCCCTCCTCCGAGTGCCATCCCATCGAGAAGCTCGGAGGGTGGTGACTAGAACTGTGGAACAGCCTCCCCGATGAGGTGCGCCTGACGCCAACGCTACTATCTTTTCGGCGCCAGGTGAAAACCTTTTTATACTCCCAGGCATTTTAAAGTGTGTTTTAATGGCATTTTCATCATTATTTGTATTTTTCGATGTTGTTTGGTTCTTTTATTGTTTGTTTTGTTTTCTTGATTTATTGTATTTATTGTATTTATATATTGATTGTTTTTTATCTTTTTGTACACCGCCCAGAGAGCCTTCGGGCTTAGGGTGGTATATAAATTAAATAAATAAATAAATAAATAAATAAATAAATAAAGCAAAAGCTCTCTAAATACAGCCATTAAGCAACTTTTTTTTTACTACAATCCATAAATAAGGGTCTATATTTCCTGAGGGCCAGCGTAGTGTAGTGGTTAACATGAGGGATTACGACCGGGGAGACCAGGGTTCAAAACCCTACTCAGCCATAAAGGTCCCAGTCACAGACTCTCAGCCCAACATATCTGACAGGGTTGCTGTGAGGATAAAATTAGGAGGGGTAGAACTCTTGTTTGTATATCACCTTGTGCTGCTTGGAGGAAATAAAAAGGTTTGTATCCATTGTTAGTTATAGTCTGAATAGACCCGCTGAAATTAGTGAACACAGCTAACTTATGCCAATTAATTTCAATGGGTCTACTCTGAGTAAAAATTAGTTGGCTATAACCCACAGTAATATACACAGAATTTCAGATTCCTAAGAATTTTATGGGGAATGATACCATCTGCATACATTTATTTCAAGTGAAAAATGAGTTTTTATTTGATAATAGGACAATTTATAGCCCTGATTTCACACTGGTCCAAAAAAGTTCAGTCTGATCAACAAGCAGGCTACTCTATACAGGCATACCCCGCTTTAACGTTCGCAATGGAACCGGAGAGTATACTTTAAGTGAAGCAATTGTCTTCACTTGTACTGCATGCAATCACCACTAGATGACAGTGGCGTCATGCCAATAAAGTGTACGTTATTGCAAAGCGCGCAAACGTTAAGCGGGGTATGGGGATGTATGGAGCATGTACGCTATAGCGAAGCGACGTTAAGTGAGGCAACGTTAAGCAGGGTATGCCTGTATCTCTAATGATCTCATCCGTAGAGTTTCCACATGGTATCCTTTCTTAAATCTCCACTATATTGCCCATTTCCAGGTCTTTTTTTGTTTCAAGTGACCCAAGAGCAGACAGAGAATAACAAAATCCTATACCAATTTGTTACATTTAGTTATCATTCTACAAGAAGAGTTTATTTCACAGTTACAAAGACATCATGGTTACCTGTGCCATTGAGAATCTCAACAAGTTTTTCTCTCTTGTCATATTGATTCACTTGAAGTATGGTCTGCTGAACATCACTGCAGGCTCCACCCACTTGTCCAACAACAACAAATAAATACTCTGCCTTCAAAAATTCTCCAGCTAGCCTTTAAATTGAACAAATAAAAATAAGGTAAAAATTAACTTGAGCTAGCAAGTTAAATTGAGGGGGTGAATCAGGGAAATAGCTTGGATGTTGGATGTTACTGTTCCAGTGTGTATGTAAGAAAGTAAAAGTTAACCATACCAGTAAGCTAGTTCTACAAAACACATTGATATTTTAATATTATACAATGGAAAGGAACAAGTTGTAGCTTATCAAGATGAATTTTCCAAGACTTGTATTCTGAAACATAAAACAACTTGCTCCACTGACAACGCTTCATACGAAGAACAGACCTGAGATAAAGAAATGGCACTAGTATAAAAAATGGAATTTTTACTCACCGTGAATTTCTATTTGTAGATAGTGCTGGAGGACATTCCTCAGTAGGGATGACTCCTCCTACTGGTCGTGACAGGCAGGGTCTCTAAGCTTCTTTGCAGCCTCTCCTGTGGGAGGAGTCGTCCCTCTCTCCAGACCGAACTGACAGAGCCAGGAACCCTCCTCAGGCCCCATATCCACATCTTCCCAGACATCCCTAGAGTGGAAGCCTATACCAGGAGAAGCTGAAGAAAAGCGACAAACCAACACGGAACCAACGTGCTGGAAGACAGGTCACACATGAAGGGAAACACACAATACTAAACAACGTGTGCAAATGTAAGGCGCTGGCAGAAGCCTCAACTCCCCCACTCCCCCTCCCGCTCCAGAAGGTTGAAGCAGAGGAATGAGAGGTGGGTGGAATGTCCTCCAGCACTATCTACAAATAGAAATTCACGGTGAGTAAAATTTCCATTTTTGCTAGATAGTGCTGGAGGACATTCCTCAGTAGGAATATGACAGAGCAGTGTACTAGGACTCCAGGTGGGATTCCTCTAGCTAGGAGGCAACACCTTCTGGAGCACCTTCCTGCCAAATGCAGCATCGGCTGATGAGAATGAGTCCATTTTATAGTGCCTGATAAAAGTGTGTGAAGCCCATGTAGCCGCGCTACAGATATCCATTATGGGGAACCCCCCCTAAATGCTGCTGAAGCCGCTGCCCCCCTAATTGAGTGTGCTGTGATACCCAATGGAGGTTCCCTACCCAGAGCTTCATATGCATGTGCTATAGCCGCTCTGAGCCAGCATGAGATAGAGTAGGTTGTTACCTTACACCCCTTTGATTTCCCAGAGAAGGCCACAAAGAGGGCCTCAGACCTCCTGAACTCTAAGGTGCGATCCAGGTAGAAACGAAGAGCCCTCCTCACATCAAGTGAGTGCCACCTACGTTCCTGGGCACAGGAGGGAGAGGGGCAGAATGGAGAACCACTTCCTGCGACCTATGGAAAACAGAATTGATTTTAGGTAGGAATGCCGGGTCTGGTCGGAGGACCACCTTGTCCTGGTGGAACACGTACAGTTGAGGGTCCAAAGATAATGCCCCCAACTCGGAAACTCTGCGTGCTGATGTAATGGAAACCAGAAAAACTGTTTTGAATGTCAAGAGGTTCAGAGAGCAGGTAGCCATCGGTTCAAATGGCGGTCCTGTCAATGCCGTCAGCACCCAGGTAAGGTTCCAGTTTGGAAACCTGTGAATCATTGATGGGGAAACCAGCGTCACCCCTCTTAAAAAAAAACATTTAGGGAATGGGTTGGAGGAAAGCGGGGGCCCCCCCAGGCATAACAAAATGCTACTGAGAGCTGCAGCTTGTCTCTTGATTGTGGCCGCGCTCAGACCCTTATCTAGGCCCGACTGGAGGAACCCTAGGGGACCCCTGATGTCTCGAGACCAAGGTTCCACTGTATTTGCAGAGCACCAGGACAAAAAAACCTTCCACGTGGACGAGTAAACCCGGTTCGTGGACTGTCTACGCAAGGCCAGTAGCGTATCGAGCACTTTCCCCTTAAAGCCCTTACCGCTCAACCACAACCGCTCAGTCTCCAAGCTGTTAGCCGGAACAGCTCTGGTCGAGGATGGAGGACTGGTCCCTGAATCAGAAGATCCGTTCGAGAGGGTACCTGCCAGGGTGTCTTGACTGACATGTTCACTAGGTCCAGAAACCAGGGACGTCGAGGCCAATGGGGTGTCACTATAATAAATTCCGCCTTCAATGTCCAAACCCGCTGGATCGTGCGTTGTATCAGCCCAAACGGAGGAAAGGCGTACAGGAGGCCTTGTGGCCACGGTGCGACTAGTGTGTTTGTGCCCTGAGCCTGGTGACACGGATTTCTTGTGAAGAACCTGTCTAGCTGTGTGTTTGTGGCAAAGAGATCCACTACTGGTTCTCCCCACCTGCGTACCACCTGTTGGAAAACTTCTGGGTTCAGTTGCCATTCTGCCTCCTTGATGGCTGTCCTGCTGAGCCAGTCGGCTACAAAGTTGTTTGTGCCCGTCAGGTGTTTGGCCTTCAGGGAGGCAAGATGCCTCTACGTCATTTGAACAGGCGCTCCGCCTCAAGCATTAGGCCCTTCGATCTCATGCCCCCTTGTCTGTGGACATAAGATTTCGCCAACGAGTTGTCGGTGCGTATGAGGAGATGCTTCCCCTTGATCTCTGGGGCGAAGACCTGTAGCCCCAGTCTGATGGTCCGTAACTCCAGTATATTTATATTGAGCTCCGCCTCCATTGCAGACCATGTCCCCAGGGCTACATTGTGGTCCAGGTGAGCCCCCCATCCGTACAAGCTCGCATCTGAGGTCATGATTATGTGTGGAGGATCTTCCAGGCTGACTCCGTGGGCCAACCTCTGAGGTTCCAGCCACCACCGGAGCTCTGTCCGTACTGTTGGAGGCACGGAGACCGAGCGTCTGTGTCATAGGAGAATTGCCTCCTGGTAGGGCAGAAGGATCTGTTGTAGAGCTCTTGAGTGAAACTGGGCCCACTGAACTAGGTCGTATGCCGACACCACGGACCCCAAAAGCCGAGCTAGCCTCATCAGGTCCAATGCTGGTGCAGCCACTGCTTCCTGAAGCAACAGCTGAAGTCTCAAAACCCTATCTTCGGTGAGCCTCATGCGGAAAAGTTGCATGTCCAGGATCACCCCCAAGAGCGGAATAGTTTGGGATGGGGTCAGCATGCTCTGCTCCAAGTTCACTATGAAGCCCAGCCCTTGGAGCCATGATACAGTGAGATGGGTACCTGTGTGTGACTGGTCCCAGGATGGTGCTCTCACCAAGATGTCGTCCAGATAGGGATGCACGCATATCCCCATTGTTCTGAGATGTGCCACCAGAACCCCCAGTACCTTGGTGAAAACCCTTGGTGCTGAGGAAAGGCCAAACGGCAAGGCCCTGTACTGGAAGTGTCTGTTGTCGTATGAAAAGCGGAGAAAGCGCCTGTGTTGTCTGCAGATTGGAATGTGTAGATACGCCTCGGAGAGGTCCACAGAGGTCACCAATCCCCTTTTCTTAGGGCTGCAGTCATGGAGCGAAGGGTTTCCATTTTGAATATACCCCTGATTTCCTCTCTGAGGGAATTACTGGCTCTATTGCCCGGATGTTCAGCAGGTGCTGAATAGCTTCCAGGTAGCACAGGTGCTTCTCCGGCCTTCGAGACCTTGGGGTGGGTCGAAACCGGTCGTGTGGAATGCGAAGAAACTCCATGGCATATCCCATGGACACCGTGTCCAGCACCCATTTGTCTGAGGTGATGACTCTCCAGCGGGGGGCAAACTCTAGAAGCCTTGCTCCCACTCCGCGAGAGGCCTCTGGCAACCCCCCGTCAGGAGGAGAAGCCCTTTTGGATTCCCTTCTGGTTCCTCCCTGAGGAGAATGGGGTGCCTCCCGGTTTAGTGGAGGAAGCGTGTCCACCCCCTTTGTTTTGTCTGCCCCAGCGAAGCCTGTTGGGAGGCTGACTGCGAAATCTAGAGAGCTGTTTTCAGGAACGAAAAAACTGGTTCTGCCTGCCCTTCCGTTCCTCTCTTCTGGCCACAGGGAGTGCTTTCTTTTTGTCCCTAGTTTCCACCAGGAGGGCCTCTAGAGACTCCCCAAACAGCTTAGAACCTGAAAAAGGTAGGGCAGTGAGGTGGGTCTGTGACTCTGAGTCCACGAGTCAAATGTTACGCCATGCCACAGTGGAGGCAGCCATAGAGCACGCTGCAAACTGTAGGGCATCCATGGATGCGTCGGCTGACAGGGCCGAGGCGTACGCCATTTTCTTTAACCCATCCTTTACAAATTTTGGGACATCGTCCCACGCCCCAAACTCTTCAGCCCACATAAAAACCGCTCTGGAGAAAACTGAGGCAGTGGCTGTGGCTCTGAAGCCGACTGCATCTGCCTCAAAGCGCCTGCGAAGAGCCCCTTCGACTCGCTTGTCGCACTGGTCCTTAGGCCCCCCCTCCCCTTCTGTTGGGATCACTGCAGAGCTAGCAAGAGCAGCAATAGGCGGGTCCACTGTGGGAAAACGCAGTCTTGCCATGATCCTGTCGGCAAAGACGTAATGTTTCTTTGCCCACTTGGCAGGTGGCTTTGGTTTGCATGGTGATGACCATTCAGCATCCCACACGTCATCAAACGCCTGGGGAAAGGGAACTGAAACCTGCTTAGTGTCCATGGAGGGGAAGGCCTTTTTTGCACCTGCCGAGGCTGACTGAGCGGGTGCATCGCCTCCCGCCTCAGCCTCTGGCAGTTGTAGCACTCTGCGGGCCTTGGAAAGGAGCGGCTGAAAAACCTCTGGAGCAAAGAGTCTGGGTTGCATCTGGGTGACTTCTATTTCCTCACCCGAAAGCTCCCCCTCTTCCCTGTCCTGCTCAAGTAGTTCTTCAGAATCTGATAGTACCACCTGTGGCACAGGAGCCTGCCTGGGCGACTGTGCCTGTGCCTGCCGATCCCGAACCATTGAGGATGAGGGACCTGCATGAGTCTGTGGGGAGGAACGCCTTGCTACCCCCCCCAACGCGCTATGACCCGGGTGCTCGTCACCCCTGGGTGCATCCTTAGCTGGCTCACTGTGTAAAATGTAGGAGGGTGGGGGCGAGCCCTCCCGCCTCATGTCTTGATTGGAAAGGGAAGAGGACCTGGAGTGGCTGTCTCTTAAAGATGAGCTGCCATGCCTGTCCTCCCTGCTGGAGCCTGTGGAGGAGGATAAGCGCCTCCGCTTTCCCCTGTGGGGACGCTTCCTCAAATGTTTGCGCTTCTTACTTTTACGTGCATGTGAGAGAGAGCCACTGACTTCAGAAGCAATGAGCTCTTTAACCCAGGTCATAAATTTGGGAAACAGAGTGGGGGGGAAAAACATCCATACCTTCATCTAGGAGATTCATCCCCCCGCTGTCTACGCTCTGGGACGGAGAGAAGACTGATTGCTGTGAGTCCTCTAGGTCCCTTGCCTCCCCCACGTGGCAGGGCTCTTGGCGGGAAGGCAGAGAGGAAGCGGGTGAGGCCATAATATGGCGGCCTTGACTCCCTAACGCTGAGGGAAAAGTGTGGGAATCACTTTACAGGCGAGCCGCGTTAGCGGGCGCCGCTCAACCCCCTGCTGAGACGTTCTCCCATGACGAGGCAAGCCTTTGGTGAAGTGGGGGGGGAGCCAGGAGCCGCGATCCCACTGAACGCGAGGGTTGCAGGAACGCGGCTCCGCGGAGCAAGGTGACACTCTTGTCTGGGCGGCTGCTGCTCTGCTGGTATGCTGCAGCTAGCCGCGCTCCACCCTTCTTCGGCCTCCTTTCCGACGCCTGTGAACCCAGCCGGGTTCAGCCTAGCCTCACAAACCCCAGCCCCACGGAGTGAAGGTACGGAAGGAGAAGGAAACAGGCAGGGAGGAATAAAACCAACGTAAGGAGAGGAGAAAATTAGCATAAGAAAAAACGCTAAGAGGAAGAATCTGAAAGCGAAAGAAAGAAGCTCTAATAGAGAGAAGAGATTAACTCTAGACCTTCACTGACCGCAGGCAGGGCCGGTCTGGAGAGAGGGACGACTCCTCCCACAGGAGAGGCTACAAAGAAGCTTAGAGACCCTGCCTGTCACGACCAGTAGGAGGAGTCATCCCTACTGAGGAATGTCCTCCAGCACTATCTAGCAAATGAGCATACGCTGATCTTTTACAAAGACTGAGACGTACTTAGAATGTCCTCACTCCAATCAGGTGGCCTAAAATTTAGGATTCGTGACTCTCAATTTTAAAATGAATTGCTCTAACATACCTCTGAATTTCTTCAGGAAAAGTGGCACTAAACATTAACGTTTGCCGTTTGTCATTTGGTGGCATGCCTGGAGATGAAATCAACTTCTTCATAGCAGGACCAAACCCCATATCCAGCATACGATCAGCTTCATCTAACACCAAATATTTTAGTTTGTTCAGCCCAATCTAAAGAAATGTAAAGTGAGCTCAAGAACAAAGGCAACGCTTCCATTGTGTAAGACAGCTCTACAAACTCAACATAGTAATGCATTCATAAAACTTATCTGCAACACTTCTCATCCCACCCCTTCGCTATAAAGCTCAGCAGAACTTAACTATACAAAAGTATAGATTAGCTGCAGCCGAGGATAGATAATTAACTCCTACAATTTGGTTGCTACCTAGCAGCAGCAGCAGATTCTAGAGGTATCAGCCCGCTACATTTGGTCAGTAACTGAGTTACTTTACTGAGCAGGCAGTGTTACCCTCAGAAAACATGGCTAAGTGTGATCTCCGCTAAAGATCTATGACAGCAGGGGCTTCTATAGCAGCATATTTATTCAGAAACTATAGCTAACACCTGTGCAATTTCAACAGAGGTACTGTGATAAGCATGTTACTTTGTCACCGGCAACCAAGTTGTAGACTACATCTGTTTGTACTCCCTCTGCCAACATACCACTTACTATATTATCTATATTACTAAATTATCTAAGCAAAAGACCTCTAGAGCCATTAGTGCAGCTATCTGTTTCCTCTGCCTAGGTGGGGACAGGGAACCTGTGGCCCTCCAGATGTTGACTACAGTTCTTATACACAACCATTAGTCATGCTGACTGGGGCTGATGGGAGCTGGAATCCAACATCTGGAGGGTCACAGGCTCCCCATCTCTGACCCAGGAAGAGCAAAGAGATAGCTGCATTGATAGCTCTTGGGGTCTTTTACCCTTTAAAGGCCACAAAATGGTAATGTTCAAGTGGTGGTCACCCAAGCATATTCCACACAGCAATTCAGATGCACCTCTTTCTCCCCACCCCCATTTTGTACTACAGTGCTGCATTTCCCATAGCTGTGGCAGAGCACATGCTATGTTTGTACAAGGTTCCAGATTCAGTATCTGGCATCTTCACTTAAGTATATTGGGTAGAATGGGGGAGGGGGAAATCAGAGACCATGGAAAGCCAATGCCACAGTCAACAATGGTAGCCTGGATGACTTCCTGGCTCAACTCCATACAAGGCATCATCACCTGTTCCCAACTAGAAGAGAAAATAGAACAGTATGCAACAGCAGCCAAGAATACCCCGCTCCCCTCCTGCTTTTTGGTCTTAATCCAAGGTCTACCCCAGTATTTTCTCCCTGGTTGATACTAAAACAACTCAATTTATTTGTGAGGCTGCTCATGCTGGATTAATTTACCCTTGTGCTAGAATTACAGGCCATGATCCACCCTTGCAAAACACATTTGTTTTGCACCTATATGTCTGACCTCTTATAGTAAAAGAGTGCCAAATAATTGAGAATGGAAAAGACTTCAATTAAAAAAAAAAAAATTACCACACAGATCTTACCTTTTCTCTGCCTATGAAATCCAAGAGCCTTCCTGGGGTAGCACACAGTATATTACAACCTTGCATTATTTGACGAATTGAATAACCCGTTTGTGTACCTCCATATGTCACAACTGACTTTATACAAGTTCTGGTCAACAAGAAAATATATTACAATTCTCATTTAGTGATAAACAGTGAGTGCTTTCCAATGTTAGCATCAATATGCACATATGTATTTACATAATATCATGGCCATAACAAAACTACATTAATAGACAATGAAAACAGGCCTAATAGAACCAATGCTGCATTGCCTTCCTTTTGTTTTACAGTAATTTTTAAGTAGAGTTTTCCAGCACTGCAAATTCAATTTAGTTATCCAAGATAAAATCCACCGAACCTTTCCGACTGTATTCCCTCTGTATGTTTTAACAGGGCTTGAATACCTGAGAAAGGCTAGGAAATGCATGGATACTATACAACAGGAATGTCTGATGACTTGCTCCCAAACACTCCTGTATTTGTAAAAAACATTTTACTAATCTGATATTGGAATCAAACAGATACACTCAGGATAAAATCTACAACCAATATTTGTCCATCATTCAATTTTAAAATAAAATCCATCAAGTCATTTTAAATATTGCTTATAGAACAGAGGTACAGTGATAAAGGAATCAAACCAGGGGTGTGTAGAGGCCTGCAATATTAATTCATATTGGGAACAAGAGACTATACTTCTCTCCAACTCAAATCTCCTGAAGGTATGAATTAAAAGAGTTCCTGAATGGTTATCACTTTTACACATCAACATGAAGTAGCTATTGTGAGGCCACATGTGGTTACTACTCATGGCTTGTTTAGGAGAAACAAACCACAAATGCAGGTTTGCATATTAATACTAAGTCAATACTCTGGTTCATTTCTTCTCCCACACAGCACAGGAAAGAGTGGTGAGCATGAATGAGCAGCATGCATCAGCACACATTTACAATAAAGCGATGGTTTAAAGCAGACCATGGCTTTGCATTACATGTGACCTGGGCCAGTATGAGTTTGTGGCAGTAAGCACCATTGGTTTTAGGTTAGACCCAGCATTCAGAGATTGTGTATGTTTTGAAGCCTCCCTTGTTGATATTCATCCCTCTGAAAATAGTTACTCCTTGTGCAACATCCCACAGATCAAGCCTCAATAATGCTTTTGTACTGCTTTTCAATTTTTATTTCTGATGAGAAGCTTCAAATGTTTAGATTGCCTTCCACAGACCAATGCAAACAGACCTAGTAAATTAGTTCTTATTGAGTCAGATCCAGAGCTTAACACACATAACAGAGCTTGTGGAAGTCATTGTGATCATGTTACATCTTCAAGCACAGGTTTGTCATCAAGTTTCTTTTTTCAGTATACATTTTTATGAATCATCAAGCATTTTGCCCACCCCAGAGTAATTCAAATCAGAATACATTTGACCGCATCTCACCATACCAACTTGACAGAGCTTGCGTAATTACACAAGCACTACAGCCCAACCCAAGTTTACTGAATAGCATACTACTGCAATCTATTTATTTGTCTGTGGGTATGCTCTACTTTTTAGACTCACTTTGTTCAAACACTTACCCATGTGCAAATTTTCTTGATTCCAGAAAGATCTGGTTTATCAGTTCTCTAGTAGGAGCTACAATTATACATTCTGGTAGTTGTTGTTGTTCAAACTGACTGGCAGCAGCTCCATCTTGCATCATATGAGCCAAAATTGGTATAAGAAAAGCTGCCTAAAGGACAAATATATTACAGTTGACAAATTTCTCACACACACCCAAAAAAGGAAAAACCCAAGATGTGTTCTATAATATCAATGAAAAGAAACCTACAGAAAGGAAAAAATGTGGAATATATTCAAAAATAGTAAAGCGTTTTTGGTCCAACATCTTGCTTTTCCCTGTTCCTTCTCTGTCAATAAATAAATTTCAGGAAGCAAATTCAGGGAAATTCTTACTTAGTCTTTAAACTGAGTCCCATCATTACTAGAGGGGGTCAAAACACAATATACCCACAAAGCCTGTACCTAACATGAGACTGCTCATTCACTAGGGATGGTACTAAAATATATACTTAGTAGCAGCAGAGAGAGCTATATTAAAATATTCAACCAGTATATTCAATATCTGTTTTTAAAAACAAATTAAGCTCTTAGTAATTTATCATCACAGATTACCTATAGTGAGAGAGATGTAACATTGTGCCAATAGATGTGACAGGATTCCCCCTTACTCTCCTTCCCCTAACTCTCCACAGCAGATTCTGGGAGAAGAACAGAGAGGAAGAACAAATCCTGTTTGTGCAAGTGGGACAGCACAATTGAATATTGTTCATTATGTTTAATAGAGTCGTATTTATTTGTAACATGCTAGAAGTTGGAAAAATTTGGTATTAGATGAATAAAAAGTTTTAAACAAAATAAACTATTTTCAACAATAAATATAGCTTCTTTTTCTTGTTATGTGCCTTCAAGTCGATTATGACTTATGGCAACCCTATGGATCAGTGACCTCCAACAGCATCTGTCATGAATCACCCTGTTCAGATCTTGTAAGTTCAGGTCTGTGGCTTCCTTTATGGAATCAATCCATCTCTTCTTTGGCCTTCCTCTTTTTCTACTCCCTTCTGTTTTAGCTTCTAGTGCTTCTATAAAGTGACACTTATTATCACGTTATGTTTGTACAAAGCTTACTTTTTTCCAGTTAGTTTTTGTAATAAAATTATTAAAATGGGTTACAGGCCGTTCAAAAGTATGTTTAAAAACACAATGGGGTTTTGGTTGGGACCCCAACATACTCAACATTTGCAGCCAACTATATCTTTTGTTGACCCAACATGTAAGACTTCCACAGATCATGAGTTCTTATAAGTCATTCAACAGTCACTGTTTCAGTCTATCTTTAGAATGGTTGAAAGCTGCAGCGATCTGAATAGTTCACAGTGTCTAGACAGAATCAAACACTGGACCAAGGCAGTAACTTGGAAACATTAAGAACTTAAAAACAAAGTATCAGATTACTACTGCAGCCCCTCAAATCCTCTAGCTCAAAAAAGCAGAATTTGGCATTTTCTACTTACTGTTTTTCCAGATCCTGTTTGGGCACACGCCATTAAATCACGTCCTGCCATCACAATAGGAATACTGTGTTTCTGCACTGGAGTAAGTTTAAAATATCCCGCTCTAGCAATGTTCTTCATTAATGTTGGACACAGATTAGCTTCTTCAAAGGTCTAAGAATAGAATTGGTATATTACACACAAACAAAATTGAGAAAACTAAGCATGTAATTTTAGCACACAGTAGCATTTAGTAACTTAAACACCCTTTTTTTGGCAAATTCCTATCAATCCAGCAGTCAAACATGAGGACATAAAGCAGATCAATCCTAGTATAATACAGTAGCTCTGGATATAGTTATACTCCCTCTGAATGGAAAGTTGGACTTACCGTGAAGTGCCCTTCTGGTCAGCGGAGAGTGGAGCAGACAGGAATGGGTTAACTCTCCTGGAGGCAGGGTCAGCACTATAACACAAAACATTTTAGCTGGTGGCCAGCTAGAAGGGGAGGAACCTTCTCCCCTTCTCCAGTTTGTGACACAGCTGTAAAAAAGTACTGAGCAGCTGGCCACTCCACCTATATGAACTTGAAACCTGAACAGAGGATAGCATAAGAACAAGCATCAACAAATCAGCACACAGTGCCAGGAAGGGATGTAGGAAGCCCTTACTACTCTATCCAGAGGGTGAGTGACTGGTGGTCACCAGAGGGTTTCCGGAGGTGCCCTCCCCACCCCACAACCTAGCTTTTGCTGCATGGTGGGGCTGTCTGCTCCACTCTCCGCTGACCAGAAGGACACTTCACGATAAGTCCAACTTTCCGTTCCCGGTCAGCGGAGCAGACAGGAATGGGATGCACCTGAGCAGTGACCCCCCTTACATCCTTGGGTGGGATCAAACCTAGGCCACCACCCTCTGAAGAACCCTTCTGCCGAAGGCAGCTTCAGCAGAAGCAAATTTATCTACCTTGTAGTGTTCGATGAAGGTGAGCCCAGGCGGCTGCTTTGCAGATTTCCTCCAGTGGGGCATCCTTGTGGAGTGCCGCCGTGGTGGCAGCCCCTCTGAGTGTGCAGTGATCCCTGGAGATCTCCCTTTTGCCTGATAGGCCTTAACTACACAATCCCTCACCCAGCAGCTGATGGAGGACCTGGACACCTTTAATCCCTGCACCCCTTGTTTGAAAGACACGAACAGGGCCTCAGACCTCCTGAATGTTTCTGTACGGTCCAGGTAGATCCGAAGTGCCCACCTGACACAGAGTTTGTGCCACTTCTTCTCCCTGCAATGGACTGGGTTGGGGCAGAAATTGGACAGAGAAATGTCCTGTCCCCTGTGGAATGAAGAATTGACTTTGGGTAGAAAACTGGGATCAGGGCGAAGAACCACATCTGGGTAAAAAATGCACAGCTCCTCCCGGATGGAGAAGGCCCCCAGTTCCCCCACCTTCCTGGCTCAGATGATTGCCACAAGAAAAACTGTCTTGAGGGTGAGGTCCTTGATTGGTATTGAAAAGTGCTGGTTCAAATGGATGTTGTGAGAGAGCTCTAAGGACTAACAAAAGATCCCAGGAGGAAAACCTGTGTTGCACTGGAGGCGACAGCAGGGTTGCCCCTCAGAGAAAGTGTTTGACTTGAGGGTGAGAAGAAATGGAATGGCCCCCCACTGTTGGAAACAAACTGCCTAGGGCCGCCGCCTGTCTCTTGAGCATGTTGGGGGCTAGTCCCTGGTCCATACTGTCTTGCAGGAAGTAGAGAATGGTGTGAATGTAGCATTCCACGACAGGTAACTGTGTCTACACCGCCTGTTGAACGCCTTCCATGTGAGGTCATAAATTCTCTGGATGGTTTGTTTGCGAGATGCTAGAATGGTGGAAACAACCCTCGGACAGCCCTTCTTCATTTAGCCACTGCCGCTCAGCCTCCAAGCATGAAGCTGGAGCCGCTCTGGGTCTGGGTGAAGGATAGGTCCTTGTGAGAGGAGATCTGGTCTGGAGGGAGGTCCACTAGATCAGAAAACCATGGTCTCTGTGGCCAGTGTAGAGCCACCACTATCACCTGGGTCTGGAGAACTCTGATTCTGTGCAGCAGCCTAGACAGAAGAGGTAGAGGTGGGAAGGTGTAAAGGAGACCCAGAGGCCAGGGGGCTGACAGGGTGTCTATGTCCTGGGGAGTGGATCCCAGCCTTATGCCATGAACTGGTCCAGTTAGGCATTCACCGATGAGGCAAAGAGGTCCATGCATGGGAGCACCCACTTCCGAGTGATCTCTAGGAACACGTCCCGATGAAGGGCCCACTCTGTCTGGTGGACTTGTTCCTGGCTCAACCAGTTGGCTTGTGTGTTCAGGATCCGTTGTACATGTATGGCCGAAATGGAAGCCAGGTGCCTTTCTGCCCACTGAAACAGCAGGTTGGTCTCCCTCTGAAGAGGACCTGATTTTGTGCCCCCTTGTTTGCAGACATGTGATTTGGCTGTGATGTTGTTGGTGTATACTAGCACATAAGTCTGATAAGTAAGAGGTAGAAACTCCCGGAGTGCTAGCTGGATTGCTCTGAGCTCCAACAAGATGATTCACTGGCACCGCTCCTGCACTGACCATTTTTCCTGTGCGATGCTGGAGCAACAGGTCACTCCCCAGTCATATAGGCTCGCATCTATGGTGACTATTGAGGCTGTTGGAGCTCTGAGGGAAAGGACTTTTTTCCAGATGAGGTAAATGTCCCCACCATTAGAGGAACTCCCGCACATGGCTTGGGAGGGTAATGAGCCAGTTCTGGTGTGAGGTGATCTGGTCCTGATATGCAAGCAGCAGCCATTGCAAGGCTCTTGAGTGAAAGCGAGCCCATGGCACTGAGTCTATGGTCGCTATCATGGAACCCTGCAGCAGAGCCAGTTCCATCAGGGAAGCTTGGCTGCCTTGCAGGCACGTGTGCACTTGGTGCAGGAGCTTGTCCATGCAACCGGTGGACAGGAAAAGCTTGCTTTGAGCTGTGGTCAATGACCACTCCCAGATGTTGAAGGTGTTGGGTGGGTATCAGATGGCTCTTGTCCCTGCTGCTGCTGAAGCCGTGGTTCTCCAGACACTGGATGGTAGACTGGAGATCCTGCTGCGCCACTGTCGCTGAAGAGGCCCTCACCAGAAGGTTGTCCAAGCTAGGGTATACATGGACTCTGAGTGCAAAGGTGTGCCACTACTGCTACCATTATTTTGGTGAACACCCGTGGGGCCAAGGTGAAGCTGAAGGGCATGGCCCTGTATTGAAACTAGTGGTGGCCGTGCACAAAGCGGAGGAAGCGTCTGTGCTGCTGGAGAAAGAGAAACATGCAGGTACGCCTCTCTGAGATCTATAGATCCCAGGAAGTCCCCAGGTTGACTGGCTTCCGCAATAGATGTGAGCATCTCCATCTTGAACTTAAGAACATAAGAAGAGCCTGCTGGATCAGGCCAGTGGCCCATGTAGTCCAGCATCCTGTTCTCACAGTGGCCAATCAGGTGCCTGGGGGAAGCCCGCAAGCAGGACCCGAGTGCAAGAACACTCTCCCCTCCTGAGGCTTCCGGCAACTGGTTTTCAGAAGCATGCTGCCTCTGACTAGGGTGGCAGAGCACAGCCATCACGGCTAGTAGCCATTGATAGCCCTGTCCTCCATGAATTTGTCTAATCTTCTTTTAAAGCCGTCCAAGCTGGTGGCCATTACTGCATCTTGTGGGAGCAAATTCCATCGTTTAACTATGCACTGAGTAAAGAAGTAGTTCCTTTTGTCTGTCCTGAATCTTCCAACATTCAGCTTCTTTGAATGTCCACGAGTTCTTGTATTATGAGAAGGAGAAGAACTTTTCTCTATCCACTTTCTCAATGCCATGCATAATTTTATACACTTCTATCATGTCTCCTCTGACCCGCGTTTTCTCTAAACTAAAAAGCCCCAAATGCTGCAACCTTTCCTCGTAAGGGAGTCGCTCCATCCCCTTGATCATTCTGGTTGCCCTCTTCTTAACCTTTTCCAACTTCTTTGTCCACAGGAAGCAGTTCAGGAATTTTAAATCCAAGATGGTGCGGTAATTGCCATTGCGTTTGGGGACTGTAAAGAACACAGAGGAGACTGCCGAGAACCGCTGATGCTCTGTTACCTATCTTGAGGAGGTGAGAAATGGCATCCAGGGTTCTCTGCAGCTTCTCCAGCTGATGAGATGGAGAAGCTATCCTCCATCTGTCCTGCGGGATGGTGGCAAACTCTAGGGAGTAGCCAGACTAGGTGGTGCTCAATATCCATTTGTGTAAGGTGGAGGCCACCCAGGCATGTGCAAAAAAATTGAAGTCTCCCCCCCCCCCGGGCCATCCTGGCATCATGCATGGCTTTGCTTGATGCTGGGCTTGGGGATTTTGACTATATCTGTTGCCTCCCACACCACTGGAGGATGTGGAACAGGTGAGCTGGCGGAAGGAATTCCAGGAAGAGTTCCAGGACCCTCACTGACATGTAGTCCTGTAGGTAGTTGGATAGCCCTTGGGACGAAAGGAATGTGAAGCCTTCTTATAAAATTTGTCATCTTTCCTGGGAGCTGAAGGGCCTTCTTTTTATCCTTGGTCTCCACCAGGTGGTGCTCTAGAGACTTGCCAAAAAACTGCCCACCCGAGTAGGGCAGAGCTGCAAGACTGGCTTTGGAGTGATTGTCCACTTCCCACTGTTTCAGCCATATATTGCGTTATACTACCACTCCATATCCAAGAGCTCTTGCTGAGTACTGTAGGCTATCTAAGGAGGAATCTGCTAGGAATTCAGCTGCTTTAGACAATTTGTGCAGCCTGTCCCTGACATGTCTGGCATCGGGAGGCATTTCTGATAGTAGTGCTTTAGCCCACTTTACCACAGCCCATGCCAGGAAGGAGTTGGCTGCCAAAGCTCTCGTGGCCAATGCAGATGCTTCATGTGCACGTTTGGTCTGAAAGAGTATCCACTCCTTCTTTGGGAATAGCTATCTTGGCCCCGAGGGCAGACACAGGCTTGTCAATGGCCGGGACGTGAAGGGTTGCTATGGTAATGGCAGGAAGAGCATATAGCTTCTTGGACAGAGCATGTGGAGCTTTGAATTTGGCTGATCCCATTCTTCTTTAACAATGTCTTCGAAGAACTTTGGAAAGGGAATGACCACCTTCTGATCCCCTGACCTGGGGAAGACATCTGAAGATCCCTGTTCCCCTTCTTCTAGTTCCCCCTCCTGAGGAGTTTCCTTAGGAGGGTCTAACTGAAGGCAGGCCATAGCCTTAGAAATCGAAATAGGATAGGAGTCAGGAGAATACAGCCTCTTACGCACCAGGGATGGCACAGGGGAATCCTCCTGAGAGTTACCCTTCTTCCTTTTCTGAGTCTGATGCAGCAGATGACGGGGAAGCGTCTTCCCCCCAGGGAGCCTAGGCTGAGGGAAAGGCGGTCAGGTGGGAACCCAGAGCTAGAGCATCTTTTGCGTTTATCTTTGTGTGGTTTAGGCTTCTGTAAGAAGCCCCTTCTTTTACTCTCCCCCCTTTCTCTAACTGGGCTGGTCTCCCAGGAGGAGGAGAAAATGAGGAGAAGAAATCATGGCAGTGTGCCCTGCAGCACTTGGAGCCTTTTTTCCTATGTGCACAGGCCCAACACTTGGCTAAGGAAGCCCTTGCCTCCGTCATCATGGCCTTGTTAAGCCAGGCCAGCACGGCCGAAGAGGTAGAGGGCTCATCTAGATGGTGAGATTTGGCATGCTTTTTCCTGCAGGAGCCACGTGTGCATCTTCCCCTCCCCCCAGTTGAGTAGAAGGGAGCTGAGAAATCGCAACTATTTCAGGTGAGGAGTCTAGCATGCTTACCACCACTGAGGCGTAGCTTGCCACACACACTCAGGAACTCATCTTCCTCTGCGGAGGCTCGAGAAGGGCTCTCTCTTCCCCCAGGCATAGTTAAAATCCCAGCTGAAGAGGGAAAAAGGGTGGGGCTGGAGCTGCCCCCTCCCCCGATTAGAAAAAGAAAGCTTAGCGTCTTTACCTGAAAACAAGAAGGCCAACCGGACTTCCGGGAAGGGTGACTTCGCTTGTGCCTGCTTTTGGGACGGGCTCCCGCCTCAAAAGAAGCTTATTCAGATATAAATCAGTCAGAACATTTTTTTTTTTTTTTTTGACTGATGAAATTTCTCCCGGGCAGGGAGAAACGTAGAGATCAACCTCAAAGCCTGTTTTTGTTGGGAGGACTGGATTTCATTAATTTATGAGATAAGGTCCAGCCAACAATGCCGGACGGACTTTCTAACAAGCTCTATCTGCTTAAGCGATACGTTTATCTTTTCTTGAAAGAGAGAACGGACTAACAGGCAAGCACCCTTCTTTCTATTATTTTTTTTTACTTGGTTTAAATTGTTGCAGCAAAAGGAGATTTGTCAGATTGATCGGCTTTGGACAACTTCTGGGTGAGATATAGCTCTTCTCTGTTATTCACGAAATTAACAGCTTATCTCTGTTTCTGTCGCAAAAAGCTGTCCTGGAAGTGCATTCTAAAGATAATAAACAGAAGAGGGATTTCTATTCCTGATTTCTATTCCGAGGAATATTATATTGTCTGGGACTATTCTCTTTTTGGTCTATTTTATTTTGACGAATCTGCTTCTTCACGACGCCACTAACTGTTTTGATGCTGGGAACTAAATTTGTTTTGCATTCTTGCACATGAGAGATAAGGCAGGTTGCTCTGTTTATACTGTGATGTCATCAAGCCTGGAATATTAACCCAATTGTTGCTGAAATAAGAAGTGGTTCTTCTTTATTTTTGTTTTGCTTTGTTTTTGTGGTTTTAAAAATGGCAATCAAGAAAGTGGCTGAGAATCTGGAAGTAATTATGTTTCAGAAAATAATGGATGAGATTGAGATAACGAAACAAACCCTGCGACAGAGTAGTAAGGAGCTGAAAATTGAACTGAGCAAAATGACGCAGGAGCTTAAAGAAATAGGGGACCCTGTGAGAGAGGAGAATGAGATCAGAGATGAGAAAAGAAAAAATAAAGGGAAGATACAAGCCCTGGAGATTGGAACAAATGTGGAATTGGAAAAAGATCTGGAGTTTATGGATTTTAGAAATAAAATCTACTGTTTGGAATTTAACGTTATCTCTGAAGAAATTAATGAAGATATTAGAGATAAAGTTATCAATGGCTTGGATAATGTTCTGGACTGGAATGATGTGATGGAGCTTGATATAGAGAAAATCTATGGAATTAACTGCAGCCATGTGACAATGGAAAAACTCTTAAGAGATGAGCCAGTGCATTTTGTAAAAAAGAAGAACACAGATATGACTTTACAACAGTATTTCAGCAACTTATTCAGAATGGATGGCAAGAAAATATTTGGGATAGAGGAAATTCCCATCAGACTCTTATTATATGACTATGGCTACAACAGCAAGATTATTATGGAATACTGATAATGGAAGATTGGACACTGAAATTACTGGACTTAACAGGACTATTGAAGATGGAAGATGGAACTAATAGGGATAATGGAATAATGGCTATTGAAATTATTGGACCTAACAGATTCTGATGAGATGGATTAATCGAAATGTTTATTTGGACTATGGTTATGACAATAAGATTATTATAATTATTAACGAGATGGATTAATTGACATGTTTATTTGGAGAAAAATTGATAGATATATTTCTGAAAGAATTGAAACCTCTCTTTGACTTTTTGTGGAAAGAATAAAGTAATGTTTATGAGATTTGATGATTAATTAAGATAACTACTGGAGGAAAGTGATTTTATAATATGATTTAAGAGACAGGATTGTTATATATTGTAGACCTATAACTGATTTGATATGTGACAAATGGGAAGTCAACATTTTATTTTATTTTATTTTTTTGTTTAATCATTTTTGTTTTGTTTTGTTTTTTGTCTTTGAATGTTTTATGATTTTGTTTTCTATGTTTTATGAAAATTTGAATAAAAATTATTGTAAAAAAAAAGAAAACAAGAAGGCCAACCATGCTTAGTGGAGACCTGTTGCCCCAGGGAGTTTTTGAATCAACAAAACACCTTGGATAGCAAAAGACCAATCCCTGCTCCTCCAAGGTCTTAAAACGCTCCTGAAAGCATCCCTGTCCTTGGGACCGTGAAAGAGCGTTCCATAAGGGACAGCAGGGGGAGGCGCAAGAAAGATCCCAGCCTCCGCCTTCCCTCCCTCCAATCTGGCTATTCAGTGAGGGCGGGAAGTGAAAGAAGAGAAGCAGAAGTCTGTGTGCTTTGACTGCAGTTGGTGATGATAAACTCTCTGAGAAGAACAGAGAAAACAGCTAAACTGTTCCTGAATCCCTTATGAGGACTCAGGTGGAAATAGGCTGACTCTATTGTTTGCTGAAGGCAGAAGGCTCCTCCCCTTCCAGCTGGCCACCAGTTAAGTTTTTTTGTGTTATAGTGCTGATCCTGCCTCCAGGAGAGTTAACCCATTTCTGTCTGCTCCACTCCTCCACTGACCAAGGAGCAGGTACATAGCTCCAGGATTCATTAGTGTCACTTGTGGCTCAAGTGGCCTTGGTGGCACTAACTGCCTTCCATCAGTTTCGACTGGTGGCACAGCTGCACCCCTATCTGGACAGGGACATCCTAACTTCTGTTGTCTACACTCTGGTAACTTCTGGGTTAGACTACCATAATGCGTTATGCATGGGGCTGCCTTTGAAGACGATTCAGAAACTGCAGCTAGTGCAGAATTTGGCGGCCAGATTGTTAACAGGGGTAAGTTGATCCGCACATATAACACCAATTCTGGCTCAGTGGTACTGGCTACCGTTTTGTTTCTGAGCTCAATTCAAAGTGCTGGTTTTGACCTATAAAATCTTAGGCGGTTCAGGACCTCAGTATCGCAAGGACCGCCTCTCCCTGCTTGAACCAATCCAGACTGAGTTCGTCATCAGAGGCCCTTCTTTGTGTGCCCCTCCATAGGAGGCTCAGAGGGTAGCAACATGAGAATGGGCCTTTTCAGTGGTATAAGGAAAGTTGCCCCAGGGAGGCATGGCTGGCCCCTTTATCATCTATCTTTAGGTGTCAGATAAAGACCTTCCTTTTCACTAAGGTTTTTGGCCATTGATGTGGGCTGCTTTAATTATTCCTTTTTGGGGGGGGTAAGTTTTTATACTGTATGTTTTTAGATCTGTTTTATAGTTTATGTTATTAAATTTGCTGTAAGTCACTTAGAGACTGCAGGGATGGTGTCTAACAAATGCAATAAATAATAGTATATGAATGCAAATCATAAATATCACAAAAAATGCAAAGAGAACATCTAGATGTATCTTCCTGTTATCCCTAGCAGCAATAGTAGTTATTAACACTGGAATGTCAAAGCTGAGGCTCAAAAAGACTTCTTATGAGAGAGAGTTCCACAATCTAGGGGGCTATCACTGTCACTTTATGCGTTTCTATTTTCTGAACACAACCTGCAACCTCAAACCTCAACAGGTAGCCAGACTTAATGGCATCTCTCAATCGACCTTTGAATGTATCCATTCTGTTTCTAAAAACTCTTTAGCAAAGCCTTATATACTGTCCTCTAATGGATCACTGTGCTCTGCAAGAGAGGGGGTCTCCTACAGGTATCATTTCTAATACTATGTAGAAATCAGACCTTTAGCATGGCAGCCCATACTCTTTTGAAGCCCCCTTACATATCAGACAGTGTTGTCATCTCTACTGCCATTTCAATGCTTACTAAAAACCTTCCTTTCTCAGCAAGTCTTTTAAGTGGAAGGGGTGAGAACTTAACACTTTAGGTCCAACATATTTTTTTATGCCACAGGAAGTAGCAGACCTGAGCAGGGTAGGGTACAAGTGCCCTTTGCTTTTCAGTTATGTCATTCTGTTTCTGAAAGCAGCAAAGGTGAAAGCAGATTGCTGGTACATGAAGTTTCTCTCTTCAATTCTGTGCAGTCTGGCAAACAAGGGCACTGTACACACAAAATGGTTTCCAGATATGGCACTGTTGTGCACCTAAAATAGGACCTAACAAAATATTGCAGACACACCAAGGGCATGCCAATGCAAGCAAGTTCATAGTTACTTATTCTTGCCTTTAACCTTTTAATGTAAATCATCAGCATTCAGTCAAAAAGGTTTCTTATAAAGGACTGTCAACACATTAATATGGGGAGAAAAACTTACCCTTCTAGCAGGGTTCAATAACAAGATCTTGACCAGCTGCCTTTTTCAAAAAATAAAAGTTGACTTGCATTAATGTGGATTTGACAACTCAAATCTGCTAGTGAAAATGTGATTACAGTCCAGTGTTTTAACTTAGTAGACCTACATCAAACAACCCACATCATCGTGACTTTGGGCAACAGTCCAATCTCTTGAACGCATGACACTACCTAAAAAATTGCTTGTTAGATATATTTAAAGCAGCAGCACTAACCAGTATTGCTGGTGGGGGATCAAGTCCTGAAACATCCACAAGAATATCATCATATTTGTCAAAGTTTATCCCTGTCTGGTAATGTGCAAAGATGGCATCTTCATCATCTGGTGGCGGTGGTGGTACATATGTCACCTTTGGACCTGCAAATACAAGATAAATTCAAATACTTAAGAGGCAAACATGACAGCTATACAAGACTTCTCTATTTTTATATATTTTGAGCAACATCCAATGATGTCTGCCTGTTTGGTGCACTGGAAATCCACTTGTGCAACAGGACTTTCAGTTTTTCTTCTCCCTCTTCAGCCGCCCACACCCACAAAATCTGTTATGGAGGGTTTTCCTGTTAGCTGAGCTACTTGCATAAAGCAGACAGAATCCAGAGAGAAAATAAATTCTGATAATACTTCACTGAAGGAAACTGAAAAAGAACAGGATATAACTTAAGAAATAAACAGAGGGTTTTGTCTTTCTTACAGGGGGACAGCTCTAGTTCCAAGCAGAAAGATACACAACAGACAGTAGGAAAACCTCCCTCAGAACTAATCAGCCAATCAAAAAATAAGTCACCTCAGCAAGGATTACACCATTCTGACTGGTTGCTAGGCAACACTGTCCCCCCTTGACCAGCTAGGTTTAAACAGAATTAACCCTTGGGTTACTAACTGAATAATCCCTGCTGTTATACTTCCAACACTTCTAACCTCAGGAGCAGATTTGGGAGACATATATAGAGCTGCAGGGATTGGATAGAAAGGATAACCCCACTGCACAAGCAGATGTCTAATTTTGGGTACAATATAATTAACTATGTCTTCCTTTTCACCAACCCCCACAATCATTTGGCCACAAGATCTTTTGTATTATTTTGCTTGCAAAATTAAATTTTTTATCACTAGAATTTCTTAAGTGATTAATCAAAATAGTGTTTTTCCCCTAAAACAAATTAACTAGTAGATCCCCTCAATCTACTCAGTTTCTTGCAAGAATCAATATGGTTAACAACCTGTACTAGTACATTCCAGTTTCCTTCATTTTTTATATAACATCCAATTACATGCACTATTTTAAACGTGTGCACAAGAAAGCAGTATTGAAAACAAGGCTTAATAGCAAAACTAAGGAAAAAGTGGGAATTACGGGTGATTTTACAATGGGCCCAGACAAATAGGTTAATAAAATATTACTTATCAAGCAATATTCCAAGTTCCCCAAAACTTTTACTAGAATTTGTCATTTTGAAAGTACTATTCTATTTAAAAGTTTTCTTTACAAAAACGCAAGACAATAAGTAACCACCACAAAAGCTGACATCTGAGTGTAATGATAACCATTTAATTGTTATTCCCAAAAGGAAGGTAGAAAATTAATGCTCTAGATCAGCCTTTCCCAACCAGTGTGCCTCCAGATGTCGTTTGACCACAACTCCCATCAGCCTCAGCTAGCATTGCCAACGGTCAGGAAAGATGGGAATTGTAGTCCAACAACATCTGGAGGCACACTGGTTGGGAAATGCTGCTCTAGATATTTTAGTAATATATTATATAGATATTTTTAATATACATATTTTAGTAATATATTAATACAGTAGGGCCCCACTCATATGGCAGGTTAGGTTCCAGACCCCAGACGAAAAGCGAAAACTGCCAAAAAGCAGATTAGCTGTAACGCGGGGATCTGGAACCTAACCCGCTGATTGTGCCAGAGGAGAAGATCAGCTGTAGTGCGCTACCCCTCTTCTGGTGAGATCAGCTGGAGCATGGGGAGCTCCAGTCCCCCCTCCAGCTGATTGCCCTGCTGGCGCTGTATTAGCAAAACGCCAAGAAGCGGGGCGCCAAGAAGCGGGGCCCTACTGTAATCGTTAAGTTTCTTTAATATCTCCCTCTGTACTCCACTTATTCTAATACTTAACATACCTGCCCGATCACCCCCTTCTGCATCACCATCTTGTTTCCACATACCTTAAGTGAAACAAATGTTTGGAAGAAAAGACTTTCAGTAAATGAAGGAAAAGCCAGATATTTTTCAAGTTGCTTTTATTATTAAAACGTGTATGCTGCTTTTTGTTCAGACAATACCAAAACGCTTTACAGAACAATAGTAAGTACAACACAATAAATCAATATTGCAGTAAGACATTATGTTCCATCTGGAAACCTATGTCCTCACTGTGGGAGGCTGTGTGGATCCCAAATTGGCCTCCACAGTCACTTACGGAGTTAAAGACCTTATCTTGGAAGACAATCTTACTTGGCCACAAGTGATGGCCAATGAATGAAAAATGAATGAATGAAGACATTATTACTTAATACAACACTGAAGAACATGCATTAGCAGCTAGGAACTGCCTGAGTTGTTAGCAAAAACATGCAACAGTTGGTGTCTGCCTAATTTCCAACTGGAATCCAGTAAATAGAGCAGGTGCTGCCACAAACAGCCCTGTTAATATACAGCAGGCTGTAGCAGTCAATAGGTCCTCCTCCACAAATCCTAGTGACCAGGTAGTCCATGTCACCTGGACCTCTAAGTAGCAATGATGGATCAAAGAGCACCCTTAGACTACAGGTCTCTTCCTTCAAAGAAAATGCAACCCCATCCAGAATAAGCAAATTCCCCACTCACAGGGTCTCCATCTCATCAGAATTCAATCTGAGTGTACTGGCCCTCATCCAGACATCAAGTCCAGGTCTTTCATAGCTACTCAAGATGTAACGGAAAGAGAGCTGGGTGTCATTAGCATCCTGATGGTAATGCATCCCAAACCTCCTAATTACTCACTCCCAATGGCTTTATATAGATATTAAATAGCACTGGAGACAATATAGTACCTAGAAGCACCCAACAGAACTGCCAGGGGCCAAAGAATAGTCACCTGATGTGACTTTTGGGAACCAGCCATACAGGAAGGGTGGAGCCCAGGGCTGTGGAGTCGGTACGCCAGACCTTCGACTCCAACTCCTCTATTTTTCTACTGTTCGACTCCGACTCCTTCATAAATGGCAAATGTATATTAACTAGTAATAACAAATTTACTGCATTAAAATGGTAGCACAAGGCATTTCATCACCAACACGTGAATCCAGAGCTTGGAAAAGTTACTTTTTAAAATTACAACTCCCATAAGCCCCAGGGATTGGGCTCGTGGGAGTTGCAGTTCAAAAAAGTAACTTTTCCAAGCTCTGGATTCACGTGGTGGTGATGAAATGCCTTGTGCTACCATTTTAATGCAGTAAATTTGTTATTACTAGTTAATATACATTTGCCATTTATGAAGGAGTCGAAGTCAGAGTCTGTACATTTCTACCGACTCCGACTCCACCCAAAATTGCTCCCTACTGCGACTCCACAGTCCTGGTGGAGCCACTAATACAGTGCCTCCAACCCCATCTCACGAAGCCAGTCATGGAAGATACCATGGCTGATGATATTAAAAGCCACTGAGAGATTGAGCAAGTGTAACAGGATTGCACTTACCTGTTCCTTTCCCAATATGGGCCATTAGGTTGACCAAGGCAGATTCAGACCCAAAACCAGGCTGAAATTAGTCTAGATAATCAGTATCCTCCAAGAACATATACCACCACTCTTTCAAGCACCTTCCCCCAAAAAGAGGGTTTTTGTGACTGGGCAGTAGTCTACAGAGGGTTTCTTTAGGAGCAGCCTCACCACCTCTTCCTTAAAGGTGACTGGCACCACACTATTGCATACAGACATACTCACAAGCCACAATGAGCTAGTATTGAGAAAATGAGGCTGGCCAAACCACTACCAGCGTCTTATCCGTGTCCTCAGGTGGCCACAAAACTGATCCCGCAAAACCAGACAAGACTGCACACTGAACACTTCACTATGATCTGTATGAATGGTCCCTATGGAGGCAAGCAATTCTATCCTCTAAGTGCTGAGCAAAGTTGTCACAGCCATCCTTGAGGGCTGTAACACAATTTACTGCAATTAGGTGTCAAATCCCACACTACTTAGAAAAGCTCTGCTTGACAGCTACTCAAATACTGAATTACAGCAGTAAATGTGTTTTATTAATTTATTTTAAAATCTTTCCATCCTGCCCTTCTACCCTATAATAGGGCACTCAGGGAGGCTTACAAAAATAAAATCAAACACGTACATAATAAAATTGTAAACAGTAAAATCACAAAAACATTAAAATAAATTAAAATACATAAAATACAATATACACACACACACATATTATACAGCCACGAGAGTGGCTGTATACTATAGCCAGCGTGGCTTTTTCACATTCCGCAATGTTAAATGGAAAATATCCCCTCATGCCATTCTGAGGCTTCCCATAAGCTCATTTCAAAACAAAACCTTCCAAAACTTAAGTTCTGAACTCAGAAACGCTTGGTTAACAACCCTCTCAATTTTCATGGTGATACACAAAACAGTCAGAGAGAATCTAGAGTTCAAAGTCTAAAAAGAGAGAAAAAAACCCCAGAGCCTTTTTGGACTTTTTTCTCTAAGAGTTCTCATGATCTGTTGAAATTCATTAAAAAGCCATATTCACAGAGTACCTGTAATCCTAACACTGACCTTGCCCCATACTCTGTCCTTCATCTTCTGGAGTTTAAAAGTTAAAAAAATGCCTGGCTGATTTTTAATTAATTTAATAAATTTTGGCTATAAGTCAATCATAACGTGGGGCATGCTCAGTACGAACCAACTGTCAGTGTTCTAAAAGCCTCACAGCTGCTGGGCTTGGCTAATCAGGGGCCACACCCACATCTGACCTTTATTTCACTTGAGACAGTCATGGCTTCCCCCCAAGAATCCTGGGAAGTGTAGTTTGTGAAGAGTGCTGAGAGGAGATTTCTATTCAACTGACAGAGCTCCAATGGCCAGAGTGGTTTAACAGTCAGCCACTCTGTTTGAAGGTCTGTGAGGGAAACAGGGTGTCTCCTAGCAACTCTCAGCACCCTTCACTAACTACACTTCCCAGGATTTTTTGGGACAAGCTGTGACTGTCCAAAGTGAAATAAAGGCCTGGTGTGGATGTGGCCAGGGACAGCTTTAATTTAAATTTGGATGGTCGGCTACATGTGCCTGCTGTAGAATAAAAAGGTGGGGGAAATGCTGAAAAGCAGTGATACTGTTCACAATGTTGTGCTTTTGGAAAGGAAAGGGGCTTCCCTTCTGCCCAGTGCCCACCCACCCAATCTCCTTCCCCTCCCCTCCCTGCCCCTCTCCCAGGTCAGTGTTGGACTACAACCTGGGAGACCAGGGTTCGTATCCCCACACAGCCATGGAGCTGACTAGGTGACCTTGGGACAGTCACTACCTGTCAGCCTCAGAGGAAGGCAATGGTAAACCACCTCTGAATAACGTTTACCATGAAAACCCTATTCAAAGGGTCACCATAGGTGGGGATTGACTTAAAGGCAGTCCATTTCCATTTTCAAACATGATTGCATAGAAATAAATCCCACTGAACTCAAAAAGTATGCAAATGATCAAACACACCCTCCCTCTTGCCCCTTCCCTCCCCCTTCCTTTGCCCATCTCTACCCATCCCCATCCCCTTCCAATCCCTTCCTTCCCCTTTCCCCTCCCCTTCCTCCTCCCCATGGTCAGTTTTACCTATCTTAAGCATGAATGCATAGGAGTAAATCCCATTGAACTCAGTAAGTATGCAAATGATCAGACCTACTTTTCCCCTCCTCCCCTCCCCTCTTCCTCCTCCCCTGCCCACTCCATCCCTCTCCCCTCCCCCCCGGTCAGTTTTACCTATCCTAAGCATTATTGCACAGAAGTAAATTGCACTGAATTCAATTAACATGCAAATGAACAAATCTGTCCTTCTCCACCCCTCCCTCTCCTGCCTGCTCCCCTCCCAGTCCTCCCCTCTGTGTTTCCTCCCCTTCCCCCTCCCCTCCCCATCCCCTGTGGTCAGTTTCACCTATCCTAAGCATGATTGCAGGCGAGTAAATCCCATTGAACTCAATAAGCATGCAAATGATTGATCCATTCTCAGCAAACTTGGACAGGATCCCATTTCTTACCTCCCGGATTAAAAAGCAGGGAAATTCACTAATAGACAAAAAACCTTGCGGTTTAAGAGCATACCTATAGCCAACAGATATTTCTATCAAACTTTTAAAAGCAGGGAAATTGAGCAGCTCTAGTGAATGCACCAGGGGAGCAGGAGACCTGACCTCTCTGAGATATTGTACTGCCCTACAAATTGGTCAAAATGCAAGCACCATTTGGGTTGGTCTTTCACAGTCCAATCTACTTCCTGTGTAGCTTGGAAGAATTTGGTAACATGTGCCTCTGAGCATATGGTGAGTGGTGGCAACACCTGCAATCAGCCCAAATAACAGAAAGAAGACATGTGCTGTGCTGATCTTGTTTTAGCAGGGAGGAAGCAACATTATTAAAACAGTTGATATAGTTCAGATGGTCACTTTGAATATGTCTGATTTCCTTTGTAATTTTAGTGAAGTTTCCTATAGGAAATCATTTTCTTTTGTTTCTATTTCTGTGAATATGTGAAGTACAGCAACACTTTGCAAAATTTAAACTAAAAAAAGCCAAACATAATTGTGGAATAATGGCACTGACTTCTGCAGAATAGTCTCCAGTGGACCTCAGGAGTGTCTCAATTTGCACAAGATAAAACAGTGGGAGGTGAAATATATTCTAGCAAAATGCTAGGTGTGCTCTATGGTTTTAATTTACCGTGCCCACCTTGCCTTAAATGAAGTGGTTTAAACATAGCAGGCTGAAAACATGCATCCTCTTTTTTCCAACAGCTAGTCATTGCTGAAGTAGCAATATATTGTAATCAGTCTGATTTTACATTAAACTGCAGTTTCAGATTCTACTGTTAATGCACCCAAAATAGAAATAAAACAACCTCCAATTTGAAACACAAAAAGCTGTCTTCACCATCATATGACACTGACCAATAAAAAGCTTTGAAATTAATAAAAATAAATTTGACACAGATTTCTGGGACGAATAAGGAGGGAAATAAAATTTTCTAGTTTAGATTCTCTGTAGAAACATTAGTAACACAAGCAAAGTAAGAACACCAACAAACATACAAAAATATAATTCTCTATCTTTGGAGATAGCAGGTGTTGCCACCACTCACCATATGATCAGAGGCACGTTACCAAATTCTTCCAAGCTACACAGGAAGTGGATTGGACTGTGAAAGACCAACCCAAATGGTGTTTGCATTTTGACCAATTTGTAGGGCAGTACAGTATCTCAGAGTGGATGTCAGGTCTCCTGCTCCCCTGGTGTATTCACTGTAGCTGCCGAATTTCCCTGCTTTTTACAGTTTGATAGAAATATCTGTGGACTATAGGTATGTTCTTAAACTGCAAGGTTTTTTGCCTATTAGTGAATATACATATATATAGGGAGTGGTACTAAAGGGATTACAAAGATAAAATTTAATGCAGAAGGCATAAAATCAGTATCAGGCTCTACTTTCAGTCCCTCCCAAAGGCTCTCTGGAACAAGACGGTGTTCAGAAGTCTCCAGAAAACCTACAGGGAGGGAGCAGAGCAGACTTCTTGGGGTAGAGTATTCCAGAGCTTGGGGGCCACAGCTGAAAAACCTCTGTCCCACATGCCTGTCAGTCTAACAATCTTTTATTCCAGGCACTCAGAGAAGACCAGAGGCAGATGATCTTAAATCCTGGGCAGGTACATATGGGTGTAAGTGGTTCCTCAGGTATATTGGTCCAAGGCCATTTAGGGCTTTAAAAGTCAGAACCAGCACTTTGAATTGGGCCTGGAAACAAATTGGGAGCCAGGGGTGATATGCTCCCTGCGCCATGCTCCAGTTAACATTCTGGCTGCTGCATTTTGAACCAACTGCAATTTCCAAACCAACTGGAATTTCTGAACTGTTTTAAAAGGCAGCTCCACATAGTGTGTGTTACAGCAATCAAGCCTTGATGTCACCAATGCATGTGTCACTGTGGCCAAGTCAACTGCCTCCAGGAACGGACACAGCTGGTAGACCAGTTTGAGTTGGCCAAAAGCACTCCTGGCTACTGCAGCCACCTGATATTCAAGCAGCAGGGCAGGATCCAGGAGAACTCCCAAACTGCGGACCTGCTCCCTCAAGGGGAGTGCAACTCCGTCCCTGGTACAGTTTTCCCCTTGACCAGCAGTACTTCCATCTTGTCTGGATTAAGTTTCAGTTTGTTAGCCCACATCTAGCCCTTCACAGCCTCCCTCCCCGCAATCAGGTGGTAGGGAGAGACAGAGCTGAGTGTCATCAGCATATTGATGACAATATACTCCAAATCTCCTGATGACCTCTCCCAGCGGTTTCATATAAATGTTAAAGAGCATGGGAGACAGAATGGAACCTTGCGGTACCCCACAGGCCAACGGCCAGGGTGTCGAGCAGTAGTCTCCCAGCACCACTTTCTGGGTCCTGTCCATCAGCTAGGACTGGAGCCACTGCAAAACAGTGCCTCCCAATCCCATCCCAGCTAGACAGCCCAGAAGGATGCCATGGTCGATTGTATCGAAGGCCGCCAAGAGGTCCAGCAGCACCAACAGGGATGCACTCCGCAAAAGTCAACAGGGCGACTAAGGCAGTCTGTCCCATGACCAGGACTGAAGCCTGATTGAAAAGGGTCTAGATGGTCCAATTCATCCAGGAAAGCTTGGAGCTGAGCAGCCACTGCCCTCTCAATCACCTTGCCCAGAAAGGGGAGATTAGAGACTGAGTGGAAGTTGTTAAGATCCGCAGGGTCTAAGGAAGGCTTTTTTAACAAAGGTCTTATCACAGCCTCCTTCAACAATGTTGGCATAGAACCTTCCCTTAGGGAGGTGTTAATTAAATATGCCAACCAGTCAGCCACTCACCCTCTGGCAGATTTGATTAACCAGGATGGACAAGTGTCAAGGGAACAAGTAGTGGCCCTCGATTCTTCCAAAATCCTGTCTGCATCCTCAGGCTTTACAAGCTGAAAAGTATCCATAGAAAAATGACTAGAGGAAGCTTCGGGAACATCTGGCACAACTGTAGTTAATGAGGAGTCCAAGTCAGTCTGAATGAGAGCAATTTTATCTGCAAAGTGCCTCGCAAACATGTCACAGCGAGCAACTGAGGGCTCAGAGTCTAATGTAGGGCCAGAGCCCAAAAGACCCCGGACCACCTGGAAACGCATTGCCGGACAACACTGAGCAGATGCGGTGGTGGCAGAGAAGTGCACTTTCTTCGCTGCCATCACCACCATGATAGGCTTGAAAATAAGCTCTATCCTGTGTTCGATCAGAAGCAGACTGAGTTTTTCTCCATTGTCGCTCTAGCTGTTGTCCCTGCCGCTTCATCAGGCCTAAGGTTCAAGTAAACCAACGTGTATTATGGGCCTTCCCTGACGGGAGAGGGAGCTTTGGAGCAATAGCGTCTACCGCCCAGGTCACCTCTGTATTCCAGAGATTGACCAGGGCTTCGGCAGTATATCCAGCCATGCTGGGAATATCCCCAGAGCATTCAGCAAACTATCTGGATCTGTGAGTCTCCGGGGGCTGACCATCTTAATCCCCACTCTGTCTCCCTGATCCAACACCAGGCACACACATTCAAAGCTGGCGGTGTTAGGGACAGGGTACCTGACAGGGGAAATAGATTCCCTGCAGACAATTGCGACCCCACCTCCCCGTCCCCTGGATCTAGGCTGCTGGAGTGCCACAAAACCTGGTGGGCAGAGCTGGGAGAGACCTACTCTGCCTTGGTCTTTTAGCCAGGTTTCGGTAATACAAGCAAGGTCAGTAAAGTGAGCCTTCTCTACTGCCCTCACTGTGATGCTCTAGACATTATGGTGGACTCTTGCAAATGTTCAGTCACCTGTACAGCAAGTCTAATACCATTAACTCTTAACTGTTGGCTGGCATCTCTCACTGCTCAAAGCTCCAGAGAAAATCATGGAGCGGCCTGAGCTCGTGTCGGAGAAGGTGCTCAGGGGTTATATCAATGACCAGATGTACCTCACTGTTCCACTGTTCAAGACTAAGTATTCAACAGGATCGCCAGCCTTAGCTACAAGAAATTTTCTCAAAGCTCCCAGGGGTTGGGAGGAGGGGCAAAGAGACCATCTTAATAGGTTCAACTCTGCAGACAGGGATTAATGCTGTGAGACCAGATTTTACCAGGAAATGGTCTGACCAAAACAACGGGATTATCTCAAACCTCTCCCTTCTTCCAGATCATGCCCCTCACACCCCAAGCGGCAGACCAAGATATGTCTTGATCTGTGCACTGATGACAAGCTGAGACAGTTCAATGGTTGTCAGAGACCATGAAGTCCCAAGCTTGTCCACTCAAGATAGAATTGGCATGGATGCTGAAGTACACAAAAACAATTATCTTGTTCTTATGCCAGAGCAACCTTCTTAGCTAAGCAACCAGGCACCTGAGAGATGGAGGGAGGGCCAGAAGATGGAATGGCTTGCACACATTCTCTTAAGAGTGACTAGGAATTGTCAACAATTTCACTGAAATAAAAAACTTAGCACTAGACTTCCCAACTGTCTGCAGGTTTGCTATCTTTGTGGACTAATCATGAATGCAGTGAATTTCTTCAACACCAGACTTTTTTAAAAAAAAACACTGAACTTTGCTTTGCTAATGTGAAACTGACAAGCCTGTGTCTGCTTTGCAGCCCATGTTTTTGCTTTGCTCAGCCTGCCTTTTGTTTTGTAGCCCCTCTGCTCAGATGCTTTTTGTTAATTTTAAACTGATAACCCTATTATTTTGCTCAGTCAAGGTGAAAATGACCAAGCTGCAGGTTTGGTTTGCAGTAAAGAGATCTCTTGCTTCTACTGGGGCTGGAGGGAAGATCAAATACCATTTGGGGGTAAGGAGGAGGGGGAATTGGGTGGGTGGGCACTGGGCATAGGGAAAGCTGCTTTCCTTTCAGAAATAAAACATTGTTAACAATATTGTTATTTTTTGGAAGAGGGAAAACAGAACGGTAAAAGCTAAGGATAACAGAAAAATAACCCGAAATGAATGAATTCCAACAGGCACCAACAAGCAGATCCCATCCCTAACAGTGACATCCACCCTCACTAAAAAACACTATCTTCCTCTGCCCATGGTCACTGTAACAGGGACACCATTTCTATTCTCCCATCTGTTTATTTATTTATTTATTTTATTTGTTTCATTTATAGACCGCCAATAGCGAATAGCTCTCTGGGCTGTGTACAAAAGGTTAAAATACAAAATATGACAATAAAATCAAGCTACACACAATAATGTTATAAACATTTAAACATTTAACAGTTAAAATGCCTGGGAGCATAGCCAGGTCTTAACGTGGCGCCGGAAAGACAGCAGCGTAGGCGCCAGGCGTACATCTTCGGGGAGGCTGTTCCACAGTTCGGGGGCCACTACAGAAAAGGCCCTGGATCTAGTAACTATCCTCCGGGCTTCCCGATGAGTTGGTACCCGGAGGAGGGCCTTAGATGCTGAGCGAAGTGACCGGGTAGGTTCATAGCGGGAGAGGCGTTCCACAAGATATTGCGGTCCCACACCGTGTAAGGCTTTATAGGTCAAAACCAGCACCTTGAATCTGGCTCGGAAGCAAATAGGTAGCCAATGCAAACGGGCCAGAACAGGTGTTATATGCGCTGATCGGCTAGTTCCCGTCAACAATCTGGCTGCCGCGTTTTGCACTAGCTGGAGTTTCCGAACTGTCTTCAAGGGCAGCCCTACGTAGAGCGCGTTACAGTAGTCCAGTCTAGAAGTTACCTGAGCATGAATAACTGAGGCGAGGTCATCCCTGTCCAGATGAAAACCAACCCAAGCTCCCACCTCCTGAACACCCAATCATATACACCAGCAATACCACACTTTACACATCCCAACACTTGCTCACTTCAAACACACTTACTTCTTCCAGAACCTGCAATTACCTCTTCATTGCTTCCTTTGTAGCCACCTGTTTAAAAAAGTTAAAGTGAAGTTTTGTGGGACTATAGATAAAGCAGCTTTAACAGTACGATTAGAATGGAATTGGCAACTATATGGAAGAATCTTACCCTAACAACAGTTCAAAATGAATTCAGGCTTGAGAGTTGGCCAGGATGTGATAAAATTATTAGGCACCAAAGTAAATGCTGAACTTATAACAACCTTGCTCAGAGACAGTAAAAAGTGAAAATAGGAATGTTATGATTAAGTCAATCTAGAGCAAGTTTTGATAAAATTCTGAATGGTTCAAAAATCACAGAAATAAGGTGACCTAAGGCGGCCTAATTCGTTTTTAGACTTTTGAGTCTTGTTTCTATAAGGTAAGAGTATCTATGTAAACAACTGATTCTTACCTCTGCCTCCTTTTCCTCTATTTTCAGAGTCACCTGAAAAACAAATGCTTAGAAGAATAATTATGGTTACAAATGAAGATCACTAGACTGTGCATGGGATTCTTGGCTGTTTAAAATATTAAATCATAGACATATACAATTTTCAAATCTGTACCAGAGGGACAAAGGAAATAAGCCAACCACATAATCAAATTTTACTTTCAATTCTTACCAGCTGAAGCACCAAACCCTCCTCTTTTAGATCCAAAGCCACCAAAGTTCTGTCTTCCATCTTGCTTCTCATTTTCGTCATCTGTCACAGTTGAACCCAAATATAAGGATTTATTCAGTTGTACGTATTGGAAGTTTTTCATGGAAAGGTGAAATATAAATATTTCAAATATTAAAAATATTG